>NC_080672.1:158791808-159123237 GCF_030247195.1 Topomyia yanbarensis | reverse complement strand
CCCCTTCCCGTGATACATGTGGAGATGCAGAGGATTCCTCGGTCTCTAGTAGCAACATGTATCGGACTAACATTCCTTCCTTTCCCAGAAGATCTGCATTCGGACGTAGCCGGCGTCGGTATTGATCAGCATGCAGGGATCAGAATAGACTGTACAATGTGGCTCATCATGTTATTCCCAAGCATGTTGTTCCAATGAACATTTTGCAACCTAATTTGGTTCTGGTCAATAACGGAGTAGCAACTACGGGCGATCTCTTATGCTTATGCTTATGCTTATGTTATATGTGTTAATGAAAACAGGTAAACAATCTAAGTTATTTAGTAGTATTTAGATTTAGAATTGATTAAGAAATATCGATTAATGACTGAACAAGTCAAATTAATTAATTAATTATTACAGTTATTACAGTTTGAAACTAAAACCGTGAATGTGCATATTCAGCAGCGTTTTATTTTACATATGAGTTCCAAAGTAGGACTGATAATGGAACAATTACATCTCCAGCATAGCGTTTTATTTTATAACTTCGAACAGTTTTGTTTTATTTAATATTCAAAACTGGTAGGGGAAAGTGGTCGGTTGCCGGCACTGGTCGGTTGTCGGCACCATTACGTAACTTTTGACAGAAAGCAGACATGAACATTCTGATAAATATTATTTGTGTGTTATATTAGCACGATCTTTTTATGCCGATTGCTAAAGCAAACAGACTCGAATGTTCTGTTCTACAACCAATATATTTTTTGAACAAGTAAAACTCGATTTAAAGTTTTTTTATGACATGCTTAGTGTTATAGAAAGAAGTAAATCGATCGAAAAAGTATGCGCATTGAATATTTACGATTTGAATTTATTGTATTTTGTAATTCAACATTAAATGGCACCGAAATGTTCGCCAGAATTTTTTTTATCAATTTTCAAAAAGGTTACAAAAATTGGTTGTCGGCACCCAAACATGGTCGGTTGTCGGCACCTCATTTTTGTGGCAAATGCTGAATTCTCAATAACCTAATCAATATGGGTATATTTGGAATGGGCTTTACGAATAAATACCAGAGATCGATCTTTGGCATCATTCTGAAAACCAAGAAGGCGACTTCCGGTTTAGCGTTTTACATTTACATGAAGAAAGCCCACCTGGTCGTGTTTCCACCACTAGGTAGTACTGTATATACCAGATTGTCAGGACCAGAAAATTTGGTGGGATAGCGGGGTTACCCTGTAGCACCCCTTCCTTTTTGGTACCGTGCCAGTGTGGACTTCTATCTGATTTGTGTGAAGCTTTGGTAAAAACGCTTTTAATCTACCTAACAGTGTGATGATACATTTCTTATAACTCTTATCGCTTTCTTCAGGTATTATATCGATTGGGAACATTTAGAACTTGATGCTTCGCAATGTTTTTGATAACATATACTACATGGGTAGTGGCAGGACTCAGAGAATCGCTCAAATTAGCATAGGACAATATCAGTGCTAGAAATCTCAAAGGTTAAACCAATTTAATGAAAAGGCGGAAAAATGGCCCATAAAGTAGAAATACAAACGAATTATAGCTGATGATCCATTAATAACATATATAAATTCTTCATTCAAAGCATTGTGTAGGGAAAACTGAGTCAAAAAAATCGAAAAACAACTTTTCGAAAGGATTTTGAGTTCATACTCAATAGCGTTTACTCAAATTCCTAACGCGGCTGAGAACTAAGCACTGAAATTTCAGCTCTTGATATCTCGCTACCTCTGAAGTGTATGCGTATATAGATCAAACTTTACTTCGATATCGACTTTTACTAAAAATGACTTCCCAGTAGTATCTTTGATCTGAATTATTATCCCTAATCCTAATGCCAAAGAACAAATAAAAAAACTCTCGAAACCCGAATTTTCTTTTTCACGAAACTTTTCGATAACCTTCCGTCACTGCTAATAATATTTGGCTCATTTAAATGGATTATTACTATATTGAACAAAAAATAGGCGACAAAGCGAAATCCACAAACAACAAACTATAACTTTTAAAGTATTCGAAATATGTATTTCATGTCTTCAGTAAAATTATTTGCAAACGTAAGAGCTACAAATTTGTTGAATGCATGTTTTCAATACAATCACTTCCAAGCAAATTCATGAAAATATCTCACTCTTAGGGAGATAAATCAATAAAATCACAATACCAAAAGAAAGGGCATATTGTATGCTTTAAATTCTCCAAAGATACTATTGACCTAAAATAATCCGTTTTGGCGCTAATAATACATTGAATATTTTTGGTCTAATTTCTGGCTATGGGAAATGATAAAAATCTTTCATCCACATTTAATGTTAAATATCTTATTTGATAATAGTCCGATTTCAACAATCTACAATTCCTTCGAAAGGTATTCGTATAAGCTTTCTAAAAATATATAAATTGTCTAGTAACGTCAATTTCGGCAACAAATTTCAAAAAACTGCAAAAAACGCGGTTTTTGCACCTTTAAACATTCATATCTTGAAAACTAAACATCAGAATCAAAAACCATTTAATAGTGTTCTGTTTAGGTGATCGGCCTTTCATTTAAAATTGGTTTGGATAAGATCGGTTCAGCTATTGCTGAGAACCACGAATGAGAGTTTGTCCGTTACATACACACACAGAGACATTCTCCCAAATCGTCGAGCTGAGTCGATTGGCATATAAGACTCGGCCCTCTGGGCCTCGGAAAAAAATCTTGGTAGTTTGAGCGAATTCTATACATTTCTTTTCTAAGAAATGTAAAAATGGACTGCCTGAAACTCGCTCAATTGCAGTGAATGCGATCCGTCAGTGCATTAGCAGTGCGTCTTATTCGCACCAGTTTTTCACATGCACATATTGTGGTTCTGATGAAGAATGATGTTCATAATGCCTTTGATGAGTGAAATGATTGATGAGTGAAATTAATCAATTTTCTTTTCCCTTTGAATCTTGATGATTTTTATTCACATTTTTCTATTTTTAGTAATTTTTTTAGGGTGCCGACAACCGACCACATTTTTCAAAATGGTAAAAAAATATCATTTTACTGAATTGTGAATAAATTTTTTCATGTTGACAGAATAAATTAAATTCTTTCATAAGTTGGTTTCTAGCTTTTCCACTTATATGCTTATGTCCATATATTGTTCAATTGGAGTAATGTTGTGAGACAAAAAAAAAGTGTGCCGACAACCGAACACATTCCCCTACATTTTTGATATAAAGTTTCTAGGAAACAAAAAAAAATTAAATTGCATCCCGGAAGAAAACGCTATAAAAATAACCCATTGGGTATTTTCTCTTGAAAATTTGGGTTGAACTAGTTTAGAGTGTATTATTTACACTGTATTTTTATCGCAGTCAATGGAGTTACCTGAAAAACAACGTCGCGAATTCATTTTGCACAAGCACCTGGAAAATCCTCAACTCTCTTCGGGTCATCGGAAAACAACTCGGAATCCTGAATATTGTCCTGGAGTCGAAGTCACTTGCGTGCCAAAGGACATGACACCTCCCACCCACCCCCAAAGCACCGGAAGTAAGTCCCATCGAAAAATACTGGGCAATTATGAAGCAGGCACTACGAAAGCATCCCAAGGTCAAATATGAGGAAGACATGAAGAAAAAGTGGGTTTCCGTATAGAAGAAGCTGCAGCCCGATGTTGCACAGAACCTAATGAATGGAGTTAAGCATAAGGTGCGAGCATACGGTTATTATATTGAAGTTGAATGAAATAAATATACCAAAAGCTTACTAAATGGTTATATTATATTGTCTGAAAGTTTGAAATGGATTGGTCCACTAGTTAATTTTCTACAGTGTTTACTTCTAAAATGTTACTTAGCTTCATTCACTAAATGAAACATGGAGACGATTTAATGTGAAATTTTCTTACCTTCTCAAATGAAACTAGTAGAGTCAATTGCATAGAAAGTTCAATAACTCAGTAACGGATGAGATTTGACGGTATGTGTCGAACGATTTTTTCTCCAAATATAATCCTCCATCACCCCTCGAGAGATTCTTTCCCTTCCGTCACTCGCGCTAGTTCACTGAGTGCACTCCACTCTGAAAATCTAGCGAAGTCGTCGTAGAGCCCCAGCGGCTGCTCGTTTAGTGAGCAATTTGCGTGACATCCGGATGTTAACCATAACCCAAACGCCCTTTATAAATCGCTACACACGATATATATATATATATATATATATATATATATATATATATATATATATATATATATATATATATATATATATATATATATATATATATATATATATATATATATATATATATATATATATATATATATATATATATATATATATATATATATATATATATATATATATATATATATATATATATATATATATATATATATATATATATATATATATATATATATATATATATATATATATATATATATTTATATATATTAATCGTTCTATGTAACACAAAATCATTTATTGTTCCAGGCCGAAAATGGCTAGAAGGATCCATGCAGCACCACCCTGAAATTACTCTGCTAACACCAGAAGCGATCACCTCGGCAAGTGGAAGTTTCCAAACAAGATATTCTTAAATGGTTCAAAACTGTCCACGATTATCTGATCGAAAACGATCTTGCTGATGCGTTAACAGATCCTACGAGAATATTAAATGGCGATGAAACAGGTTTTTGCATTAATCCTACCCCAAAAAAAAAGTGCTGGCAACAAAAGGAGCCAAAAATGTACTGTTGGAAACTCAAAATGGAAAACAAAATGTTACCGTTCTTTTCTCCTTTGCTGCTGATGGCACTATTATACCCCCGGATGTTATTTCACTTTACAGCGCTTGAGCAAAGATATCGTACAATCATTTCCACTAGATTGGGGTCTCGGCACCTCCGATTCAGGCTGGATGAACGCTACAAATTTTACTCTATATATAAAGAATATTTTGTATCCTAGTTCGCTGAAAAAGGTAAAATTTCCCGTTTTATACTTCGTTGATGAGCGCAAGTCTCATACAGCTTTTGAGGCAGCAGATGCTTGTTCAAAACATGGAATAGTCTTTATTGCATTGTACCCAAACGCAACAAGAATACTAAAAACTGCTGATGTGTCTATTTTTGGACCATTGAAGAATAGTTGGGGAACTGTAGTAGATATTTGGAAGACAAACAACATGGTTGAGCGTCTATCAATTCCAACGTTTGGATCTTTGCTTCGTGAAACAACGAAAACTGCTTTCAAAACATCTACTATTTTAAATGCATTTCGCGCGCGTGGTCTTTTTCCGTTCAATCCGAACGCCGTAGATTACAGCAAATGTATCGCCAATAGCCAATCAAAGCAGATTCCTTCAACCAGCGATTCGATTCCTAATAAATCTATAACTGAGGAGATATCAGATGTGGCAGGTCTGATGACTCTCGTGCCAGAATCAGCTATTCAAACTGCGATTGGGCTAATCGGAGAAGAAAAAATTCAGCTGTACAATTCAGGACTCCATGAATATGCATCGAAGGAGGACACAGCTTTATCTTTCATTTTTAAAAACACTCACTGCTGGTGCACCAAATATCCACTACGACTTCGATACAGCGGTACCAATTTAACCAGGATTTTTAAATGAGCAGTCGGGCGTTCATTGAATAAACATCCAACGCATTGTACTAACGTAGGATGACTTCCTCCTACTGGGCGGATGACGTAAACAACTATTATCAAAAAAGGACAATTAAAAGTATTACAAACTAAACAATACAGACCGCCATTATGGTAAGTAAAAAGCTGGATATGCCTATTAGGGTTACTGTGCCCTAATTCATCTTAGCACCTCTATTCATCCTACCCATTTGAACACATTAGTTAGAGCAGTATCTGCTCTCTCTATTCAACGCATTGGCTCAAATGGTAGGACGAATAAGGGTGCGTTGTACTCGACTTTTCACTTCGCTCAAACGGGAGTATTTTACATTTTCCAGGCGAGATTTTTTATTGAACTGATTATTAGGAACGAAGCAAAGATGTTAATACCAATTTAAGAGCATTCCAATCACTGAAAGCCGAGTTATCCGCGAAAGAGTGTGACATCCCGACTAATGAGATGAATAAGGGCTCGTCTACCCTATATCATTCTTTGTTTCATTGAATGTTGAAGAATCAAACTTTCGACAAATGCTGCAGTATTAAGGCAATCCTAAATTTTTTTTTTGGTTTTCACGTATGCTCAAAAACCTGATGCAACAGAAGGGTTTAACGGCTGAGCCACTAACCCTACGTTCATCTCCGCGGATTGGCCTAGTTTTATATGGTTGCACAGAAATATATTTAAAATGGTTGTGAAAAAGAGGAACAAAATCGGCATTTGAGAACTGGGATGGGAAAGACGGATACGTGGCATAGGTAATATGGACATACGGCATTGGTACCGATGAACTTAGAATAAGGGGAAAGTGAGATGCTTCTTGATCAATAAATTTTATTTTCTGTCGGTACATCACGATATAGCGATAATAAAAAATAGCCCAAGGGTATGCAATTCTACGGTTTGGTTTGTATTCACGTAATAAATATGTACATCTTTTCCCACCGTAGTGTGGCCGTCGTACCCAACATGAATACAAATTTTAAAAATGTTCCTAAATCATTGAAATTTCTGTTTTTCTCAACAGTCAAATGCTAGTACATCATGTCAACCCAAAAATATTTTCCTAGATCAACAGCTTTCAGGCTTAAATCGTTATTTTCTGGTGTCAAAAAATTATATCCGCTAGCGCGCTCTTGAGAAATATTTTTGATCTGCTCAAATATCTGATAATTAGCGTATTATATAATAGTAGTATCCTTCGGAATCATTTGAAAACTTCCAAAAATCCCTAGTATCAATACTATTCAACTGAGTTTTTCATTTTGTGAGAAACACAATTTGTTCATCTTACCCACCGTATCCGTCTTCGACGCAGTTCCCCTACAAGTCATGTTAGTCTAAGCAACACTGATACACCGTCAACACATTTTATCTTCAATTCCTTAAATCTATTCTACCATAAATCAAAGCTGTGGTGCTTAGAATAACGTAACTTGTCTTTAATGCATGGTTCAAATTGACGAGTCTACAAATGTTTTTTCTCCTCATCGGAATACGGCCTGTACTGAGAAGTTTAGTCATAGAAGTGATTCACAAATGATAAAATTGGTCACCAAAATCGGTGAATCTAACACGAAAGTGCAACAAGCATAAGCATAAGCACAAGAGATCGCCCGTAGTTGCTACTCCGTTATTAACCAGAACCAAATTAGGTTGCAAAATGTTCATTGGAACAACATGCTTGGGAATAACATGATGAGCCACATTGCACAATCTATTCTGATCCCTGCATGCTGATCAATACCGACGCCGGCCACGTCCGAAAGCAGATCTTCTGGGAAAGGTAGGAATGTTAGTCCAATACATGTTGCTACTAGAGACCGAGAAATCCTCTGCATCCCCACATGTATCACGGGAAGGGGAGAGTTGTTAGTAAGTGTGCCAATAGCGTTATCATGTAATAATTGTTCTGGGCAGCCGACTGCCGAGAATTTGGGAAATTTATCATTTGTTGTATTAATACGATAAGCAAAATAAGCAATTTGAACTCCGGACAGCCTGCTTATATTTTGACGTAGGAGTACATCTTTGTTTTCGATATGGGGGTGCACTCTGCAAATTCTACAAAAATGGTATGTAACGAAAATGGTCCAATTTTTAACACATATAATTCAGCTATCTCACGATAAACATTTAAATTTGTTGCTCATATCGCCCCGAAATACTTCCAAGGGATAAACTCAAAGATTTTGATATCATGGCATTACAATTTAAATAATGTACAACCTAGTTAAAATATCGCACATTTACACACAGAATATAGCGCTTCCCAAGTCCGGCACGACAGATTTGTGTACCTAGCGCGCTACGCTTCTATGAATGACGTCATCATCGACTATTTAAAGAACGGATTTGGCCGGACAAGCTCAGTTGCCTGTCGAACGGAAGGCGAAGCAGATCGCTTTGCTGTGTGTTTTCACAGCCAATGTAGCGGAAATAGAAGTCCGTTACACTGGTTGTGGAGGTACGCTACCCAATGCCGTCCAACACGCGACTGTGCTTGTCCATTCAAACACTATGCTTTCTTTTGTGTTGTGCTCGTTTCCAGCACACTTTTATGTTCAATCTCGAACACAATTATTCGTACACAAAATCGCTTGAACATTCGAGTTGTATTTGTAACCACGGTTAACATAGTGTCGTGATAATAGTTGTCTCTTTCACTCTACCCATCATCATCAGCGTTGACGTTGGCGCTCTACCCATCCTCATCAGCGTTTTTCTTTGTGCGCTTGGGTTCAATGTTTGAGGCGAATGGTGTAGGTAGGTATATCTAATTTGGGAGCGGTTGTATGCGTAACCTGCATGATCGCAATCTGTGCTTTCGTTGTACAAAGACGAAAACTTTCTTAGCAACAAATTTACGCGGAACCATTTTTACGGTATTGTTGCACAACCAAAGTTTATTATTTACGTTCTATCAATTCATTGATTCATTTCCACTTCACGTGATTCCATTCTGCCTATCCTATTTTAATTCTGCTAATAGGTACATACTACAAAGCCTATTTATAAATGAATGCACTGCCACTCGAAAAACCGTTGCAAAAACGCATCTAAGTCCATATATAAAATTGTTTCCGATTCTTGTATATTTATAGTTTCGATATATGATTAAGACCACTGTATTCGCTACATTTGTATGCGTACTTTAGGAATGTTATGAAAATGGCAAAATAAAACTAGAAAGCTTGGTCTATACATGATTATATTGTCTAAAATTTGATTTTTCTTCGCCGGTCCGTGTTTTTTTTACCACACGCAATCAAAAAGTTTTTACAATTTTAAAGGCTGATTTTGTACTATAAAGATTTTGTTCCAGATAGTTCGGTCATGGTTTTCTGTCTATCTTCTTCATATCTTCTCAAATAAGTTTAATTGGATTCGATCACCTACTACAAATGAAATGATCTAATAACCAAGAAGGTTTGGTTCAATATGTAACTTTCGATGTTGATTGGTTGTGCTTAAACTGTACGTAAGAAATACATTTGATTTATTACTCAAAATGTACTAAGAAAATAAATATTTTACATAAGTAGTATAGTCCTACGTCTACAGTTCATGCAACCCCATGGGGCTGCCCCTTGTAGTTTTTAATAATATTCAATCACGCGACGAATTTTTTCGTGGTTTCTATCGTGTCGGTGCTGATTTTACCCGGCGATCGTTTAAATAAAATGAGGAATCTTACACAGATTGTTCATCAGACTCTTGCATAGGTGTCGCAGAGTTGGTGGTTTGGAAAGGAATAGGGTTTAGGATTCGCTCCAAGCAAGCGATGCGACCTGTAACCATAGTTTTAGGTAGTAATTTAGTTAGTTTTCGAGATCACGATCGCTCAAAAAAGATCTTGTTTAGTTTTTGGTTCTTTTTAAACTCTGGGTAACCGGTTACCGTATCCTATGTTTTCTAAACAAAAGCAATTTCAACTCCACACAGCCGATCGTGGAAGTATTACCTAGAAAAGCTAATCTTATCTGCGTAATGGGCCAGATCACTATTTATTGCGACATTATTTGGACTAATTTCGCTATAACTTCTCTACGATATATTTTTTGGGTTGCAAACTATCGAGTGATAACACGTTATACGGAGAAAGAGTTATGATAGCTCGATATGTTATAAATAAACGAAAGTATTTCCTATTTCTAATATCGGATTGTTTGTGAAATACACGTATACGAACGATTATATCGAACAATGAAGGAAAATACATCGTTAACCTGATGCACCGGCTTGTTACCAATAACCGAGCTTGAAATTAGATTCATTAAAACAGACGCGGCGAATTTTCAGTACGTACTGACCCGCGATCATCGATACTAGTCAAATTAAAGTCTTATTGGAGCTGATTTTCGAACAACTATTCATTTTTACGGTATTGTTGCACCCAGTCGTCGCCGGTCTAAGCACCAAGTGTCATCAATAGACTGAGACTCGCGTTGAGGCATGAGATAGAATTGACAGCTAACCAATGAACATGACAGCAAAGCACTTATTCTTCGTGCTGACATAACTGAAAGTAATTGCCAACCAGACCCTAATCCCTCTCGCGAATTGTCAATTCTCAAACTTTATACATGATTGAAGTCATCATTCCACTCAAATAAGACTATGTGTTTTCCCTAAGCACATTGAATGCTCTTTGGATCAGTTCCTCCGTTGGTAAAACAAACCCTAAACAAACGTAGAAATTAGTTTGCTCAGTCCAAAGAAAAGTTTGCCGACCGGCATATACGTGCTCCCTTACAGTGCCATCACATCAACGAACACCCAAAATTTACATGCGACAAAACATCTGCAATCCTGAATATAAAAGAATCAAAACCTCTATTCATTTGCAATAAAATAAGAAAGTAAAAAAAACAGTTGAATATTTAAGGCGGCTTATTTTCAAAAATAGCACCGCTGATGAAACACCCAATAAATATAGGTGACAAGTGACACGGACGAAATTAGCTGAGCACCGACCGGCTGGTTTGCCACCTATTTTTCGGGCGAAGAATTTTGGGGCGACACCTGGTAGTCGCTAGTCGATGGTGAAACGCTAATTATTTGATTATGCCATTTTTTCTCATTGCTGTATTTTTTCACTTTTCGGAACGAATTTTTGTCTTTGAAAAACCATTTTTCACTATTTTTAGAATGCACACTGTGTTTCTAGATGTTTTCTGTGCACTTTTATTGTCCTTGCATCGGGAATCGACGACCCGTAATGCGAGGAAAAGATTTTTTTCATTTACTAGAATTAGATTTTCACAGACTGTCACCACTCGCGTCAGTCGAAAATATGCCGAAAAATGCTTTTATAAGCCGCTTCACTTTGTATAATCGTTAAATTGCACCGTTCTTCACACTTTCGATAACCGGGAGACAGTAAACTGTGCCGAAATGATGAAAATTAACCGACTCGAAGGGAGCTCTACGAGAGTCAACCGCTTGCGACGAAGATACACAGTCACACTCTATTCAATCTAACACGAAAGTGTAACAAATACCAAAACTAGGAAATCAGAAATATCGAATCTGTGAAAGTGATAGTAATAACATTGTAGCTTTATTTTCTCATTATAACAATCTTTTGAATATCTTGATCGCGAATGTGCCATTTAATAAAAGTGCTTTTAATCCACCTGACAGTGTGATGAGACATTTATTGTAACTCTTATCATTCTCTTCGTATATTATTAGGGTTGCCACCCCTCCGGGTTTGATCCGGAGACATCGGTTTTCTGGAGCGATCTCCGGACCTCCGGGTTTTACATCAATTTCTCCGGGTTTGGTGAGAAGAAGCATAGTATCAATTTTTTTGGAATTAATTGATTCTTTACAAAATATTTAAAAAGTCAGTTAACTATTACTCTGGTTCAGAATTATTTTTCCCAACTAACCCTTCGTTTCAAGGTGGTGAAGATGAGTTCAAATATTGCTGATTTGTTTCACAAAGCAATGAAAATGAAAAACAACATTTACTACAATTTAAGGTAAGTAGTATTTCTCTATAGGCTACAATTGAATTGTTGCATTCTACTAAGTCGCTTAAAATGGTGTAAATTGCTGCAAATTTTACCTAATCACTGTTAGTGGTGCTTATCACCAGATTTTTTCTAATCCAACTGACTAGGTCAACATCAAACGAGTTCTTCCGGTATTGTTGCTACTCCTGCAACGACCCTTGTGTGTTAGGTAGGGGGTTGTTCCCTCTTTTGCCCTTTTGTTGCGACCTCTGGTAATGAATAACCGACATCACATAGTGTTTCTAATGCGATGCCGCAGCCCTGCCTCCTTTTCCTGTTAGTTGTGCTCGTGCGACTTATCGTCCACAGTGAGAGTAGCTGGTGCTTTTGTATTGTTGACGCTTAGGCGGGGAAGTGAAATACTACACCAGATTAAACCGATAAAATATTTTTAAACGTTAAAAATTTACAGCTTTACTTTAACGTAGTTATAAAAAGCGATTAAAGTGCTCTAAAATGCCGAGCAATCGCTTGGGCTCGTTTTTCTGTCTCGTTCCACTCAAAATTCATCACCCCCAGGTCAGTGAAAATATCCGGGTCAAAGCATCTCCAGAGGTGGCAACCCTATATATTATATCGATTGAGAACATTTAGAACTTGATGCTTCGCGATGTTTTCGATACCACATACTATATGTGATAGTAGCAGGACTCAGAAAATCGCTCAAATCAACATAGGACAATATCAGTGCTAGAAATCTCAAAGGCTAAACCAAATCAATGGAAAAGCGGAAAAAAACATCTAAATTCTTCAATCAATGCATTGTGTAGGGAAAACTGAATTTTCCTAAGGGGGTTATATAAGTTGTGTCGCATTGCATGCTATATGTTATGCGACTAATTTAATTATTGTCTGAATATAAAGCGTCATTGGAATATTATTCACTCCCGACCATCACTAAAATTCGGCAAATTGCATGTTTCACACAGTTTTACATCATGCATACCGTATTATACGTAAATTGTTTTGATGTAACATATGGGTATGATCTGCATTTGAATTTTGAACTGTTACTAACATAACTAGAAAACAGTGTGTTCAGTTCAGTTAATCAAATACATAATAAGGTTTTGATAATTAGTTTTATGGGTATCTGATGGTAATTGATCAATCAAATTTTCTTAATAGTTCTTCATAATTCGCTATTTTAACTATCACCTTTGATAAAGGTATTATGATGGTATTGAAAACCAATTCGGCAATTGCAAATAACACAGAACATTTCTTTATTTCCAATTCTACATAGAAATGTTATTGTTTTTGCGAGTGAATAGTTTCAAGAACATTATTTATAGTTTTTAATTCCACGATTGCATTATTCCCACTAAATTACATATTTTTTTTGTTTTCAATTCTATTTTGCAATTTACGCATCTCTTTATAATGATCGTTCTTGCGGTCAGAGTCCGAAAAATTTGCAAAAGCGCCAAAAAGAGCTGAAACACGGCAATCGAACGGGTTGGAATCAAAAAGCATGATGACGACTCAATAGTACAATTTTATATATATTTTATTCCCGATAGATGCGAATATACTCGTCAAATTCTAATGAAACGACTACCCGTCGTGTTACGCCTCCCCTGGTCGGAAATTACTGGTTTTGACCTACACCAACAATACTAATCCCGATAAAGTCTAGATAATTCTCTTTAGTGGAAACTGCCTTGGTCTTTCGTACTTCTATAAAAAAAATTGAAGTCTGCGATCTCAGGTGATGATTGCTGTCATTCCGAGAGGCGTTGGATCGTTGGATATAACTCCAACGATATAATTATTATCTAATTTGACGCTCCAGTATGGTCATTTTCAGGACTGTCTTCAGCGTTATTCTGGTTACAAAAATAGGTAGCTAATAATGGCTGCTGAACATGAGCACCAATGGAGGTTAGTGTAATTACTTATAACCCTAGACTTCATCTTAGTTGCAACCAGGGCGAGAGAGGACTATTCATCGAAGGTGAAGTTTTTAGTGCCTGCGTTTTACCCTAGCTGTTGATGCACTCTTTTGATTGCGGATTCTAAAGTCAAATTATTATGGTGACCGAGTTGGTATGAAGTTCTACTCTTTTACAATTATTTGTCATGAAGTTGGTGTTCTGTTGGTTGTGGGTTGTGGAAATTTCTGAGGCGGTAGAGCTCTTTGAGGCAACTCTAAAATTGTTGCGATGTCTGAGAAAATTTTGGCTGGAAGTTCGTAGTGAACGTAGTGAAATCTGCCAATATTGCGGTAGTGCTGAGATTTTGCTTCTAGATCAACCTATTTTTTTGATAAATAGACGAATAGGGTCATGTACCGATTACACGCCACCACACATGCTCTACGCCCTCTGCTCACCGGACTAGCATAATCACCATCGGTAACCAGAAACGACGGATGTGGCTGGACACGACCTCGTACAATCCAACACCGTCGAGATATTGCTAGTAGTTTGCAATGATGATATATGATATGATCACGAAGTAGTACGTAAAAGGTTAGGATTGAGTGATACGGTAGTAATAGAGATTACGTTATGTCGTAGTGTAGATCAGATACCTCAATCTTTTCATCACCCTAAGTAGTCCCCTTCCGTCCAAAAATGGTTTAAGTTGGAACAATTTACTTCGACGTTTAGCATATTTGTCTTGTCCTGATCAGGGTTGTTAATACGATGAATTCCATTTTATCGTTTCAACGCGATAATTTATACGTTCACGCTCAATTCCATAAAAAGTGCACATAGTCAAACATTGTGTTTTCCTCGCTTACTCAGCTTTGAGTTCGGGAATAATTGAGTAATTTTTGACCTACAGCTTAAAACTATAATTTCTTTGGTTCCTTATAACAATAGCAAGCGACGCACATAGCGATAATGCTATCGCTGATAATGTCATGAAAATCGACACAAAATAATCATTATAAATTTCATAATTCAAAAAAACTCCTACGTACGTCGTTGGAGAAGTCAATCTTGAATTTATTATATAAATTTTGGAATGATCAAAAATCATTAGTTCGAGTTATTTTTCATGCCAGCTCAATCAATTGATTTTGAGAAAAACGCTTTTAAAGTTTTTAGAACGCTCAGGGTATAAGAGGGGAAGCGCCATATTTTAGACCAATAATTTTTTTAATTTTTTTTTTTAATTCTTCAGGAGTGTAACCGCTTAATGCAAAATATTGAAACTTCGAGATTTATTTTTTCCATTTTTTTTCGACTGATATGTATTTACACTTTCTTTTTTACTTTTTAACAACATTCAATGAGCTAGAGATTACTAAGTAGGGAAAGTTATGAAAATTTATGGCCATAGTACTCAAGTGAGAGCAAGGATGTGAAATATACAGATCGGAAAAACTAGCAGGGGAAGGGTCATTAGAAACAGGCTTCAAGTACAGATTCTTGGGGCACTCCCGCCGTGATACTCATCGACTTCCGTCTAGAATTTGTGTCGTAGACCAGACCAGCACTTGGTTCTGAAAGCAGCTTTTCAGAACGTTTTATAAGTATTGAAGGATTTGCATTTTGTGCTACGATGCTGTTATAGTCTCCCAACTGGCGCTGTTTCACGCATTCTTGACGTCTATCGTTACCACTGCGTAGTATCGATTACCATCCTCTTCTGTTTGGACGCCTTTATCGCTCTAACGTATGCCCATGTTGAAAAACTTTCAACATTTTGGGAATGAATTTTATATTGCAAGCCATGTTAAAGGCAGTTGAAAATCTATAGTTCTGGACATTTTCAATGTACATGTGGGTTCGCTAATGTGCCAATGCGTAATTGCCGCTATCGAATGTTTAACGATGGTTATCGACGTTTTGCGGCGAGAAATCTCGCCCGAAAACGTCGATAACTATCATCAAACAATGTGTCAAAACGGATTTTTTTTAACCTTTTGGCGGACCCCAATGTGCATTTAAAATGTTCAAAACTATAGATTTACAAATGCCAAAAACTTGTCATCATTCCCCGAAAGTTAAAAAGTTTTCCATTTTGTCACATTTGCGAATCCGCAATTAAAAATTCATTCCCAAATGTTGCATATTTTTTCTTTTTTGACACTTTGGCGGACCCCGCCTGTGCATTGAAAATGTCCAAAACAGTTGGTTTTCATCTGCCAACGAATTGGCCTCCAAAATAAAACTCATTGCCATATTGTTGAAAAATTTTCCATTTTGAATATTATTTTTTACTAGCTCACCAGCGCTGCCATAGTAACAATTGTGGTTTTATGACAGTTTTATAGCCACTGATAAAACTTAGATTGCACTTGTAGCGTGCTATAAAACATCAATTGTTACGTGGGTGGGTAGATCTAACATTCTCTAGAATTTTGTTAAAAACATCTTTCTGAATTATCAATTTTTTGGGATGCATTACAAACTACTACGTATTAAAAGCTTGTACGCTCACTAACGCCGCATAGTGAGGGTATCCCAAACTAATCTGTCACTATCGGGCAGTCCTTGACATCTCTTTGCAACTTTGCTGAAGACATCACCCTTCTAAATTGCCATCATTTGGAGTTACTGAAATAACAGAATGAATGCCCACTAGCGCCGCCTACCGGGTGATATTCAATTTAATCATTACATTATCAAACAGCCCTTGTCGGCCTTAGAAACTTTACAGAAAACATCATTTGTCTAAATGATTAAACTTTCGTGACAAAACATCGTCCAACATGTACTAGAAGTTGTATTCTCCCTAGCGCCGCCTAGTGTCTGAATTCAGAAATTATCTATTCGCCTTCGGGTAGCACTCGACCCCTCTGATGAATATTACCGAAGACACCACACTTCTAAATTATCATGTTCTCAAGATATAGAATTTGAAAAATAGTGCATGCTAACTAGCGCCGCCTGGCGGATCTATTTCCATTTGATTTGTCCATAATCGCGTAGCCCTTAACCTCCTCTAGAACTTCGCCGAAAACACCATCTTTCAAAGCTATTAAACTTTTGAGATATATCATATTCCATAATGTGCTGAAAGGTGGTGCACTCACTAGCGCCACATGGTGAGAGCATCCCAAAATAATCTATCACCATCTGGTAGTCTTTGATTTCTTGAGCAACTTTACTGAAGACAGTACCCCTCTAATTATTCTCGTTATTGATTTAAAGATTCATTTTCACAATAGTTGAACATTTGCATTCGCATTAGCGCCGCCCCGGTGGGAAAATTCCGAGTTATTATTTCCACCATCGAGAAGTTCTTGACTTTCAAGACAAATCTTTCCTTTCAAAATAATAATTTTGATATATTTCATGTTAAACCCATTGAATGTTAGTCACATTCACAGTGAAAGGTTCGTTTTGTTTACTCTCTTTTAAAGCACCCCTGGCGGCACAGTTCTCAACTAATTGTATATACAATTACTCTTAATTGTAGGTCTAAGCAAGCACAATAACTTTGCCAAAGAAAGTATGGCGCTAAATGTTAACGCAGATGAAATATTCGGCCACAGTCCCAATTGGCCAAAATCCCTTTAGCTATGGGTTTCCTGTTATGCGGATTCCTTTTTCACGCTCCCAGTTATTTGCATAGTGGAGACCCGACTGTACTTCAAATCAAAAGAAAAGTGCTCCACAATTAATTTGCTTGTTATCTTAATTCACTTTGCTTTCATTCTATGAATTTGAAAAAACATTTTTGAAACTTCTGACAATGCGTCGTAATGTTATAGCAAGAGTTAAAAATAATTGAAGCTCTTTTTTGACGGCTGAAAATGAACTTGATGCGACTCGCGGTGAATAGAAAAAAAACATTCATTCAAATATCCATGTTATTCGTTCAGTTGAATATTGTACAATATATTCATTTCACTAATTTTCTAGGAAATTGTTTTCAAATGCCGGTAAAGCATATGAAATAACAATCATCATCGCTTACATTGTGCCAAGGCATACTTTGATGCGTTTGATTCGTTGCTGCACGGTCGCTTCGTGTAATAATCGAAGACGAATGAAAATCTGCATGGATGAATGGGCGGTTTATCCGTTTGACGTTTTCAGCTGCGTCACTGAATATTGAAAATGAATGCGGCTGAATATGATCAATTTTCATTCAGTGAATTCGAATATTTTTAAATCTGCTTATAACATTTGTTAATTGAAAACACTCTCAGGCTTAAAACTATAGTTTGTACAGCTCTTTAGATATGATCTCAGCTTAACCTAAATTGATAATTCAGTAATTCTTGACGACAATTACAAATTCATGCCAGATATTTATACATTATGCAAAACATCTCCGCTCCAAACCCTATGAAACAATCGGCGGCATACCCAACAACCCAGTTCGCTCCGGTCAAGTGCCGTTGTACAAGCAGAAGCGAGGGGGGTTGGAATTAAACAGATGAAGGGAGACAATACGCCGTACCGTTATTACCATCATATCCATAAAATATTTTCCATTTTCATGTCATTTTTCCCTCCGTTCATTATAATGCACCCGCTTCTATAACTCCGTTCAGTTGTTGAATATGAATAAGTAAACAGAAAAACGAGAAAATTCTGCATGACCACTTCCGCCAAAATCAAATCGGTTGCCACGATGCCGCTCGTTCGGAGGTGACCCGTTTTTTGTCCAGCAGCCGGGTCAAACTGTCCATTAGAATCCGTATCCGCATCCTAGCAGAAATTATTCATGGAAATTTGTAGCACCACCATCACAGACTTACCTGTAGCAATGCAATGGGGTGGGTGACGAAAGGAAGAGCTTTGCGATGGTTCCGCCTCACTGGCAATTGCGATGATGCAGGTACAGAAGCATACTCGACAATGTGAAACTTCCCTCCCTCCGTATAATGTGATGACCACAGACAGGAAGGGCTCGGTAGCGCCAATCCAATCCTGCGATGCAGCAAACGCGAGGACGAGTAAACACAGACGCGACCAGGAATAAATAAATTGTTTAAATAATGTAACTAATTTAATATGAAAATTAATGTCCATAGCATAATTAAATTAAATGAAATTAAAACTCCCTCCTCTCATACGCATACGGAATGGGTGGTGACGGTCCATTGAAGAGGATACTATTCTGCGGAAGTATCGCTGAGGTGCTACCGTTTACTGCATCTGATCTACCGTGGGTTGTAGTCTATATACATTGAATGTATCAAGGGATATTTAGGTTAGTGTACAAACCAAATGCAAACAACCGAAAATATGTTCTAGGAGAATCGTAAAAAATTGGACAAATTATTGTCAATTGCATTTACAGACACGTGCAAATTTCAGATCTATTTTCGATGCATCATTTTCACTGGCAGCTGAAGAGAGAACAACTTCAAGTCCGTCGCTAATCGCAAATTCAACCATGGCTCCGGGGTGTGCATTGCATTATTTTTATATGCATCTTTACTATTGCACATCGATCTTATGCATTCGATATCAACTGATGATTATTGCAACTTTTGGTCTGCTGTGTTTCTGATGGCGTGTATACATGGAAGGTCGCCAAATGAACAAGATTGCAGACATCCGATGGAATATCGTCGTCGTTGTGCTATCTTATGACAAACGTCATTTTGGGGTAAACTGAATTAGATATGACACATTGTCTGAAAAATCTGCATAAAGTGGTGTTATGAGAATTTTGACATTCTGTTTGGTTACTGAGATATAGCGAGAAACGTGAAGAGAAATTATCAGTTTTTTTTATTCAAGTGACTGTGTTTTGGGATTGGGTCAAGTTATCTTGATGTTTTACATGTTTTTCTGTGTTAACATATCTGAGAAACACAAAGGCATAAACAAAATAAAAATAAACAAATTGTGAGAAAAATGCAGTTTAACCAAAAATAAATGTGACCAAAAGTATCAATTTTTTCTAGATTCCCTGACTAATTTCCTTCAAAATGCATTACACCGATTGTTTATAAATCAAATTAAGCCAAAGAAAGTTAAAAATTAATGCTTCATTTGCATAGAAAATGACACTATTATGACACGTCAAGTGGTGTAGTCAAGGGGGGCTGTGGGTTAAAACTCCCTCTAAACGAAATTAATTGGATTGAAAATATTGCTGATAACTAAATTAATTGAATATCACAATATTAATAGCCTGATCAGTTCTCAACGTATTGATGGTTTTAACCTCATGGGGACTTTTGGTCAATTGTGGAATCGGAATCTTCTAACTGATCTCGTATTCGGGATCCCAAAGTTGTTAAATCATATCAGTATCATTTAAAATACTCGCATAAGATGACTTCAATTGAAAGTGATCCCAGAGCTCGAAAACTAATAAAATAGATTATAGCATTTTTGAACTCAATAAACTGGTTTTCCATGAAAAATTGAGTGCTGAATCCGAAAATGTAGTCCAAAAAAATTTCAGTAGAACTGTTTTCGAGTTAGACTAAAAAATGAATTTTTCGTTTAAAATTTAATGTATGTTTAGTAAAATTCATTTATCATCGGTTAAAGCGCATCGATACGAAATATAATTATGTTAAACTAGCTGACCCGACAGACGTTGTCCTGCCTATAATTATTCACTGAAAAATACAATAAAAGCAAAATTAGCAATGCTTGTTGATCAAATTTCTATTAATTTCAATTCCAGTGCGGTGATTCTAATTGTGAAACCTATGTTCTATAATGTACGTTATGATCAACAATGCTTTTATTTTTGTCTATCTCTATTAACAGTAACAATACTAATGCTTTACCAATATCTGAACAGGATCATGGGAAAATCGACGGTACTTCGAATTTATTCCGGTGCTTTTCAATGACTTATTTCCATTTTCAAAGTCGAATCGGAATTTGAATCCGTTTGAATCATGGGAAATCGTGGAAACAAAGCATCGCTGCATTCATACTCTCCTTTGTGAATATTGCCTTCATACACGTTACTTATCAACTCTCTCGCCGCCTTTCCTTTTAAATGCAAAGTTTGTCATAATATAAAACTTTTTAACAAAAAAGCACCGTCGCGGAGAAACTGGACCCAATAGCACACCAATAACATTTTATTACGTAACTACATATAATGACAAACTGTGCAAAAAATCCTAAACTAAAAATGTCCCAATTTCACAAATAGGTAGCTTAAGAAAATGTTAATATTTTGTGATCCTGCTAAAGAACCTTCCACAGAAAATAATGCAAAAATCAAAGAAATCCATCATCTCGTTCTAGAGTTATGCGATGACACACGGAAACCATTTCATTTTTATATATAGAGAATAAAGGTTGATGAATATACTTTTAATCGTCTGAACATTTTGTTTTACTTTATCGATTTTGTTGGCTATTTTCGGCAAATTTGAGACTAAGAGAAACGAAAGCAATGAAATTGAAAGACGGATAGGTATTCTAGAGCGAATCAGTTATAAACTTAGAACGGAAAACTAGAACTAGGCAGGCTCATATGGGCATGATCGAAAGGAAATCGAATTCGTTTCTCTTAGTCTCAAATTTGCCGAAAATAGCCAACAAAATCGATACAGTAGAACCTTGCGGCAATTAAAACATAGTAACACATTTTGTTTTAGTGTGACTAATGATTCTGACGTTAATTACGAGTATGTTGATCTTTTTCCTAATTTTTCCTCATTTTCAAAGAAAAGTTAAATGTTTGGTCAAGATTTTGGGCAAGATAAAGCAATACTAAAAAATCAAATTTTGTTGCAGCTTAACTCCTGCTAAAAACCAATGAAAATAAGCCCTTATCGGTTTAAATCGGATGAAAATTGTGAGTTATTCAATTTTTTGTGGAATGGAAATTTTTGAGTTTCTCGGGGTCAATTTATTAAAACGTCTCGATCCCAATTTTTTCCAAGGTTTGTTTCATAATATATGAGGGTTTCTTTGTTAGAACTTCGTAAAATTAACAAAATGAAGAATTTTGAGTGAATTTAATCTGAGGTAATATTCGACCTCGTTTATCCATATGATTCAAGTCTTCTGATAATAATAATTTCAGGCTCAGTAAAGTGATAAGTCAACACAAATTGATATTAAACAATACGCATAATGTCTACATGTGTCATATAAAATAGTATATGTACAAAATTTGGTGTAAACTGCACTCTCCAATATGCCCTGATATACATAGCGTAAACTTATGAAGACACAAAAAGTTAAATGCTCTCACTAGTTTCACAAATGGTAACTTATCCCCATTTTCCATTTTCGGATAAGTTTTGTTCTACTAGCATTTTATTTTACGTTATTAACTCGTCTAGAAGTTTGTATTTTGAAATTATATTGGATGCACATAAGCTTCAACGACGTACCGATTTTACTGTCCTCCCCCACAAAACTTCAATATACTAGAATACATTACGTAAGACATCTAATTCTAATTGTAAAATATTCTTCGTTCTTCAAATCATTCTAAAGTTCAGACTATCAGGTTTCAAACCTAAAATAAGCCGTGTTAGATATTCTAGATAATTATGAACACAAATATATGTTCTAGTAGGGAAAATAAATTATTAGTTTACAATACTTGACGTATGCATTAGTATGTAGTATTACATATCAGGGATTTGTAAAGATTGTATTAACATTGTACAAATATAGTTGAGCACTTATAGAGTTTCGAGATATGAATGTTATGACTCGTGAGGATCTAGTTCACAAAGAATTTTGTATTACACGAGAGTTATTTTCTGTATGACACATGTAAATATTGCATACTAATCATTCGATGATTTGTCCTTCCACTGCGCTTGGAATTATTATTATCAGAAGACTGGAATCATTTGGATAAACGATGTCGTATAATAGAATTTTATCAAATTTTTCATTTTATTTGTTCAACAGAGTTCTAACCGAGAATACCTAACATTTTGTGAAATAAACCCAAAATTAAAAGTTTTGAGACGGTTCAATAAGTTAAGCCAGAGAAACTCAAAAATTCTCATTGTACAGAAAATTGAACAACTTTTACAAATTGCATCAGATTTAAACTAACAAGGGCTTGTTTTCATTAGTTATTAGCAGGCTATAAGTTTCACTATCAATATAATTTTTAAAATTGCATAATTTTAACCAAAATCTTAACCAAACGCTTCATTTTCGTTAAAAGAAAGAAGAAATATTAAGAAAATATTCAACAAACTCGTAAATAACGTCAAAACCATTAGTCGCATCAAAAGAAAATGTTCGGACAATAAAAAGTATATATATATATATATATATATATATATATATATATATATATATATATATATATATATATATATATATATATATATATATATATATATATATATATATATATATATATATATATATATATATATATATATATATATATATATATATATATATATATATATATATATATATATATATATATATCATGTTGATGCGCTATAAGCAAAGATATATGAATTTAATGAAACGTGCTTTTCTCTTTAAAGTTGAAATTCATTTTTCACTTTAACTCGAAAACTGTTCTATTGTTTTGTAACAATTTTCATTCACAAACGCGGACAACTGCATTGATGACATATTTGGTGAGAAAGAAATATATAAAAGGGAAGCAAATTTACCTTTTTGCCCCGAGCGGTAAAATGCCTAGCGCCACCACTGCATTTTGTTTACTCGATTTCGGCTTATGCTCGCAATTACTCATGCGTGACTCTGTGGGTGGAAATATAGATACACCTTCACAGTTTGTGGTTTCTAGAAAATATTTTGCTTATCACGTTGTTGCTCAGTGTAAAATGATTCGTTTTTTCCTATACCTTGTTTGCTTCTATCGCTCTAAGTTTACTAGTGTTTCCTCATGTCGCTTATCAAAGTTTTGTCCTGGCGTGACAAATGGAACAATACTTCGTTAGGGAAAATGATTCAGCAGGGAATCTGTTGATTTCTTATATACATTGCGACAATATCATTGCATACATGTTCGTACCAACGAAAAGGAAAAACACTGCGGTAGAACCCAGACTATTCATTATAATTATTACAATCCTAAATGGTCTTGTGTATCACCATCAGAAAAGTCACATTTCCCAGCCATAGTCTGAACTCGGCTAGAACAAGTGGTCAACAGTCCAATTACGCTGTTCCCTTTCTTCCATGTATGCTTTGGGTGGATTTAGTAATATGTGTGACTTTGGCACCAAATAGTTCTACCAGGAAACGGTTTCAGTTTGTTGAAAAGAATCGCCCATTGTTGACATAGCGAATTAACGGGGAAACAGATGTTTAAAGGAAGGAGATTGTGGGAGCTAAATGACGAAAATTACTAAGCAGCTGTCGGTTACTGCGTGTCAGAGGAACATCTCGAGGGTGAGTCCGACAGGGCGGATTAGGGTAATAGTGGAACGTGCCGCAGAACATAATGGCTGGCGACAAATGGAACGACTAGGAATAATAAATATATGTTTTCACTACAAAATTTCTCAAATAACTTAATTTATTCACATTAACAATCAACGACAAGTGAAAAATGCAATGAACTTGCTACGGCAGCTATGGAGATCTACTAGATTTTGATTACATTGTCTGATCAACATCTTCTATATCACAGACTCCGAAAAAAGAATTTTACTTAATTCCACACTGCCAGTGGTTTGCTCTCTTGTAAAAATTAATCAGAGGCAGTTCTGCTTAAATCCTATTTCAACCAACTCATATTAACTTTATTCCGATTGCTGATTTATCAATAATCAAAACGCCATATGTGGCGTAAAACTACGTGAATTACGAAATCCAACGCCATGTAAAATTAAAATCAAATGTAGTACTATGTCATTGTTGATGTCGTATGTCAGGACAGGAGATGTAAATTTACACGATTTTTTCTAGCTGTGTACTCAAACCAAGTAATTACAAGTAATATTTTCAGCCGGATGGCAGTACTGAGTCGTGTCCAAGTCCAATATGAGTGATTATTGTCCCCAAACGGGCTCTCGAAGCAATCCAATTGGCAAAGCGAGCGTTATAAATCGTTTCCCATAATTACATGCTTTTCATGTTTTACAGTAGCTCAATCAAGAGCTCCCTACGGAATCGATTGACTATAGCAGTTTTTTTATCGATTTTGGCCAAATTTGCTTCTGTTTGCCTGCGCTACTCGGCTAATGACGGCCATACCGTGAAGGCACATAATTCCGCGCAATTTAGAATTCTGCGCACTCTGAACTATTTGTCAAATTGCAGAAGCGGATTTGTTAAAATAATTGAACATGCAATGTAAATATGCTGCTTATATATCCATACCGACAGAGAATTTTTTTGTTCCGGTGGCTCATATACCTGCAAAATAATAAAATAGAACGCTCGTCCTTGTGGCCGCCATGTTTGCATATTTACTTAGCGATTGTACTTTTGCCTTGGATGCGCGGAATCATGTGTCTGCACGGTATATGACAAGGGGTAACGGCATAACTCGGATCTAAACAATACGCCAGCAATCAGTGGTGGATCCTGGGGGTCCGAACCCCCTCCGAAAATTTGCAACTTGTTGAGCAATTTTAAATCAATTTCAAAATTAAAATTTCGGACCCCTCCCGAAATTTTTTCTGGATCCGCTCCTGCCAGAAATACGTAACAGGTCTCCGAGTGTTCCGTCTGCCTGTGCGGTTCGGCAAAGGCACCGGCCGACAGATTCGACAACTCCCTACTGTGAGCATTCTTCATCGACAGTCACCAGCAGCTTCAACAGCAATTGCTATCAATTGTTTATGGGATTGGGATGGCTCTCTTTATGAAGTGAAACAACGAGAAAACTGTTAGCCATTCGTTAGGTGTAACATTTTTGTAACAAATAATTCAAAATTATTTAAAGCCATATTTAAATGTTTTTGAAACCAAATTGTTTGTTAGAAATTCAGAGTTTGGTAAATAATGTCGGTGCCGAAGTGGATCATGTGTGGCCTCAATAATACTGTACAAAGATAATGTGGTCAATCGATAAAACTGATTCAAAACCTTTATAATAATTTTTAAAGCATGTAGAAAATCACAACTAAAATAAGATTGAAACTTCATGAATCCAGTACTAAAACTCAGAGTTTTTTTTCGGAAGCATTTTTAGTAGATTTACTGATATTAATATATACTGGTGACTGAATTAAGGTCCATATAAGTTCTAGAATATGAATTGACCAATTTTACACAAACTCGAATTCAAATTCCAATTAGTTCCAATTAAAGTTAAAAAATTCCTTTCGACAAAAACAACACCGCATTTAATGTAAAATTTGTGAATTTTACATTCATCAAGCAGTGACCGCTGGCTCATTCTTTGCTCTGGAACTCTGTGGACTCTCGAAAGTATTTTCAAAATAGCATTGCAACTATTGCGCTTTTTATTTGTTTTGCCTAAACAATTTCAAGGTACCGAAGAGGGGCAGTAAAGCAGTTTTTGCATGTCGCTAAATATTGTATTTAAACACTAAAGTGTGTTTTTAACTACGCAAGAGACCTCAATATATTTTACATTCTCGTGTTCGATAATTTTTTTAAGACGGGTCAGAAAACGTAGAAAAACATCTATGGTCCCTTAAGTGATTGGTATACATCAGCAACATTGAACGTATTATTGTTTGAATTATTTTCCAACAGTAAATATATTGTTTGTTTAGGCTTAGGTGCTTTTCTGATCTAACAGGTAGGGTGATAATAGAAACAAGGAGAAAATCTGCTCATTACCTTATATTTTCATAAAAATATACAGGCATTTTCCAACGTCAACGAAATAAGCAGATTGGAAGCTACACCACTAATTTTGTTCTACCGACTCTCACTTTTTCCGCAACTTTTTACTAAGTTTTATGCAGCCGAGCTAACCAAGATCTCAGTACAAGTGACGTTTGTTTTGCTGAAACTCGGTAAATATATTACTGAAAATCAGTAAATTGAAGCCACGTTGCTGAACTATCAATTGAAAAAATTAACTGACCGTTCAGCTGTGCGGAAAACACCGAACTGAAGATGAGATATTCAAATTTTGAATCTGCAAAAGCGCGAACAATTTTGAAGAAACTACCACCGAATCAAACTTTAATTATAAATGCTAATAACAGTTTTGGTTTCATCTCAATTAATGCCTGAAGCATTGAGACGAGTACATATAGACCTTTTTAGCAGACCCAACACGAAAAACACTCAAATAGCTATATAATTAACTGTAGGAAGCTAAAAAAATGCATTTAAAGAATAGTCCATAAAGGAAGAGTATTCTGATTGCAATTGAAAAGCGAGATAGTGAACTTGTTCTTTGTTTATTGTCTTATTTTCAGAGTGCGCAACTAGTGTTTAGGATAAGCAATTTATTAACTAAAACAACAACAAGGCCAATAGACTAACAGCAGAAGTTCTTCACATAAAACTGAGAGAGGAGAGTGCAGTGAACCTACAGCGTGAAGCCGCCAGTTTCTCCTATGCATACAACGGGCTTCTCAACAAACTGCGGTCTACGCAGCACGGTAAGCGTGGTCAGCAAAGGGAGACGCCACGAACGTGAGAGAGAAATTTAAATTTAGTTTTATTTGGACAGTCCCGCGAGCGAGAAGCGAACGGGCTTAAATGTAAGTGGTCTTGTAGAAACAAAAAAAAATGTGTCTTGTTAAATTAATTGTATTTTCGTATTTAATAAATAGTGCTGAGGATGGCCGAAGAATGAGTAGGCTGAAACTTAAACAACGGAAATAGTTTTATTATATTTTTCACCGAACAACATCAACCGAAACCAGACATGTAATATCATTGGCACACCCGCAGTGTTGGCAATAAAAATGATTTTTGGCATTTAATTCGGTGTATCGAACTTTGAACATCTATAACTTGGCTTAGAGACATTCTAACACCATACATCCTTCGGCAAAGTGGTTCAGCATATCCTGGACTACACTTCTATCTATTTTTTGCATACTAAAGGAAGAATTGTAGTCTGTAGAATTAAAAATTCAAAAATGTAGGTTTTCCCATACTAATCTCCATACAAATTTCAAACGCAATGCGCTACGCCGGGTCAACGCCAATCGACCCCAAATTTTGGACAGTTGTTTGGGACCCCAAAAGGAACCAAAAAAGTGCTGTGCTGAAAAAACGATCATTTTGCCCCACCCTAATGTATACTCCAATTGTAAAGCCAAAGCCGATTGTCAAAGAGTCAAAGATCAGCCGATTGTTTAAACTTGCCCTTTGCTTCAACAGCCTGAGAGGTCTGTTTAGTAGCGAAGATTCCGTAGAGGGTAGCTATAATTGAGTTTTTTTGAAGTATACACTACCATAACAGTTTCAATTTGTTCTAGCTATTAAAAATTCCCCTGACACAGGATCAGGAAAACCAAGAGTTAAGCAAATCGGAAAATTCAATATTAATTCGTCAAAAGCGCGAAAGTGTTTTTTGTAAACAAACTTGTTTCGCTCATTAGTCTGCTGCAGAGTGGAATTTAATGATAAATATGCGTTAATGTAAATTTTTATCCTTTGAAGAAGTAATTTCAATTGTTTTCTGCTTTGAAATTATAGTAAATGAAGAGAAATCATAAAAATAAAAGTTTGTTTACAAATCTTATTCGCCCTTTTGCAAATTTAATATGGAATTTACCGTCGATTTCCAGTTTACGAAGTATACTTTGCCGAGCATCAAATGTGCACCGTACAGTATTCGAAAATTTAGTAGCAGTCTGTATGAGAAAAAGTTAAACGTCGGAGGTAATCTATATTTGACAATTCTGTTATCCGAGTACTAGCAAACGGGAAAACGTACTTTTGCATATAAAATATTGAAAATAATCCATAAAGAATTGTAAAACGATCCATAAAGAAGTTGTCCATGTTCCATAAAACAAAACTGAAAATCCATAAAACAATGTGAATGATCCATAAAAAGGGGTGATTTGATCCATAGATTATGTAAAATTGAACCATAAAATGGTCGCAAAAGAGCACTAAAATAGTAATAAAAGAGCAATTAAAATCAACCAATGCCCCATAAAAATATTGGAAATGTTCCATAAAATGATACATTTTGCGCCATAAACTTGATTCATATATCGAACGTTAAATTATGGTTCATGGATATTTACAAAACGATCCATAGGAAAAGAAAATGTAAAACGATCCATTAATATGTGCTTATGCACTAGAAAAAATAAATTTAATGAATTCATGCGAAATTTTATGGTAAACTGAAAAAATAAATTGTGCTTAATAATTCTCATAACAGTGACAGTATTTTAACAAGTGAACTTATACTGGGAGCTAGTGTGATGCGGCTTGGCCGAATATCCGAGGCCAAGGATCCGAAGCGGCGCAAAGCCGCTGAGGATCCGTTGGACGAGGCATTGATTAACCCGTAGCTGGAATTGCAAGCAAACCTGTGGTCCTCTCGTTTGCCCGGTTTACTTAAACGTAGGGGCTATAGCTAGTTAAAAGCCGACTGAGCGGCAGCGAAGTCGGACAGTGCACTAGAAAGCGATGTGGCGTAGCCACATTAGTCAGTGTTCGTGTATAAAGTGTCCATTTTTGCTTCAGATATTATTCAGATAGTATTTGCGACTCATGCCAGCCTGTATCAGTGGTCTAATAACTCTCAGCGCTCTAATATCATAAATACCCTGACGTTTAAAGAGTTGCCATAATGATTTCAGGTTAGCTAAGGTCAGTTACCTGACTAGTGGGATACGGAAGCTTAAGTTTAACTATAATGTATGAATTGTTTGTTATAGTTATATGCAGTGCATGTATGCATGTTTGTTGTAGTTTGACATTACAACCAAATGTAATAAACTTTATTATTAGTTCGAATAGCAAAAATTTCGCATGAATTCGTTAAATTTAATTTTTCTGGTGCATAAGCACATATTAATGGATCGTTTTACATTTTCTTTTCCTATGGATCGTTTTGTAAATATCCATGAACCATAATTTAACGTTCGATATATGAACCATTTCTAATGTTCTCGCTCTGCTCTTAAGAAATTGTTTTCGCATGTCCTTTCTCGTACTTAATAGAGCTAGCCTAAGATCTTTATAAATGTTATGAATGTACTGTATTAGTAAACTAGTGTTTAAGGAGTGTTAAATTTAAGCAGTGTTTTAGTGTTAATTTTTGTATCATTTGGTTTTGTTAACTGTTGGTACTTTGAAAAGATGGAGGTTTTGTGCCTACGGGAGAGGGAGTGTTGAGAATCCACTCCCGCGGGCTTTTCCCTCTCAATAAAGATAAAGATAAAGAATGTTCATTTTTACATCTTCTATGGACCAAGAAAAATTATTTAGCAAACATTTTCATCAAATTTATGGAACTTTTCTGACATTTTATTGCTCCATTTTGTAATACCGTGGAACATTTTTGTCGATATTATGGAACACATCGACGTGTTTTATTGTACATTGTTAATATTCTATGGATCAATGTCAGTTAATTTATGGCGCAAAATGTATCATTTTATGGAACATTTCCAATATTTTTATGGGGCATTGGTTGAATTTAATTGCTCTTTTATTACTATTTTAGTGCTCTTTTGCGACCATTTTTTGGTTCAATTTTACATAATCTATGGATCAAATCACCCCTTTTTATGGATCATTCACACTGTTTTATGGATTTTCGGCTTTGTTTTATGGAACATGGACAACTTTTTTAAGGATCGTTTTTCAATTTTTTATGGATCTTTTTTGTTGTTTTAGCGGCGCAAACTTAGGGCTGCCACTAGCAAACGTACTACGCAGGATGAGTCATGAAAATGACCACACACCATCGGAATTTCAACAGCACATGGAAACCAAACAAGGCCAACAGTTCAAAATTTTCAACAAACGCATTGAGATTTTCTTTCCCCAATTGTTGAAACTTGATTCGATAACGGTACATAAAATCGGTGACATCACTTCTCCATCTATAGCATCCCTTCTATACCAGATAACGTCCACTCCCTATCGAGCCAACGTCGGAAGTTGATCGCAATGTTTCGAGAGTTGGAATTTCTGAATCGGCAAAACTCGCAGCTGGACACTCAGATCAAGAACATCCGACTGGATAAGTTTTCCAACCTGCAGGTGGAAGTGTGTCGCACCGGGAAAAAGATCGACGAAACTAGCAAAGAGGTGAATAGGGCACGAACACTGTACGAAAGTGATATATCGAAAACGATTTACATCCAGGAAAAGTGGTGCAATATTCTCGTCAAACAGGACGTTTTAATGAAGGTTGGGGGCAATATCGTGGAAAGTCGAGCCAATCTGTGTGATCTGCTGCAAACTGCGCTTGGACTTTAATCTGAAGAAGCGATGCTGAAATATGGAAAACCGCTGCAATCAGGTCGGTAATAAGGTATAGGAAGAATGTGAATAGTGTTGAGTTGTTTTATATTATTTTCTCTCCCATCAATTATTGTAAATTTATCAACAATACATAAAAAATCGAGTATATGAAAAAATAAAAAAAAACAGTGTTCCTCTTTAAAACATATCCATATCATAAGGTACTGATATAGCTACTCAATCAATCTTTGAAGTCACGATTTCTTAATAACGTTTTCGTTTTTTCTTGGCATGGTGTAAAAAATATCTAGACTGATTACACCCAAATTTGACTGAGTGTGGCACCGACTACATCGGTGGAATGCACTGTCAAAAAGGAAAATGCCGCAAGGAATTTTAAGGATCGTTCTAATCAAAAAGATCATCCCCATAAGGCGGTCGGTCGCCCTTTACCTACCCAGAATCGCTTCGAATTAGAATAGAATTACCAGCGGAAGAGACTCAATCGAGGGTAATTGTATTATGAAAGATACTCGTAAATATTAGAAAGATTTTCGTATATTTCATCAAACAATTCGTTCAATTAATGAAACCGATTCGTAATAAGCCAACGAAAGTTGTTTCGTGGTTTTTACGAAAAATTCGTAAATACGTTTTCATTGAATTACGAATGATTCATCATATCTACATAAAATTCGTGTATTTTATGAAACTTTTCTGTACGAAACCCATTCGTAGCACATTTACGAATATATTATTTCAGTGTATTTCTTTTGTATTACTCTCTCAATTATTACGAAGAGCGGTATATTATATTATATTTTATATTATATAATTCAATTTTGGGAGCATAAAATATAAACGGGTTGAAAATTTGAGAACACTGCCATAACAAACGAAAATTATTAATTGCGTCACGTTTAAACTGATAGATTTAACAAATACAAACAAATTTAACAAATTTTACCTCTTCGATTTAAGTACGTCTAGCAAAATAGAAAACGTTGCATAAATGAATTTTATCGAAATGTTCGTTGCGTTGTCTTTGCTTTTATAGAAACAATGTGCGACGTGGAAAACCCGGCAACTTACCCCGAGGCCAGGTAAGTTGGCGGTATGTATGTATACACCAGAATATAAGCAATCAAGTGGCGATTTAATTATATCAAGGGTTCTTATGGAACGTACTGAATATCTTTTCAATAAAACTAGGCAAATGGCCGAAGTAAATATCCCCTGCCTTGACGAGATACACAAGAAAAAGATTTTCTTATTTTGGAGTGAATTTACTCGGTATGCTCGAAAACAATATCGCCCATAACTTCTACAAAACAAAATGTTTTGCATCAAAAACAGTGGATAATGCATTTCGCATAAGGGACCATTCATAAATTACGTAACGCAAAAATTGTCCAAAATTGACTCCCCCCCCCTCCCCCATGTAACAAATTGTCATAAATTTCTCTATACCCCCGCCCCTATTACGTAACAAATTCTTCGAAATATTTTTTTGGTTCAGTAAAAACATGTTGCGTAACGATCTAGCTTACTCCCCCTTCCCCATATGTCACAACATGTCATAACTTGTCGTACCTCTTCCCCCTCTAAACGCGTTACGTAATTTATGAATGGTCCCTAACTCGAGGTACACATCGAGCGCTATATCGTCGCTGTTGTGCTATCTTATGGCAAGCGCAATTTAGCAATTGATGCTTCTATCTATTTTGTATTAATCTCTCAAATATTACGAAGATCGGTTGACTATGTTGCGAGTTTTTGCTATAAATATAAACAAAAGTCGCACTCACACGTGTCATGGGTGTGTATTGATGACAAAATTTGTATGGCGTGTCATAATCGTGCATGGAAAATTTTTCATAGAAAAAATTCACCAATTATGAACTTTTATTCATATCTTTGGCTTCATTTGGTCTATAAACAATCTGTTAGATGCATTTTGAAGGAAATGAGTCAGGAAATCTAGAACAGTGTTGCCAAATATGCTATATTTCTATTTTAAAACTTAAAATGTATTTTTCACACAATGCATGTATTTTTATTTTGAGAATGATTATGCCATTGTGTTTCTCAGATAGTTTTACACATAAAAATATATTATACAACAAGATAACTTGAGCCAATCCCATACACACTCATTTGACCTTGAGCTTGTGCGACCACCCCTGGCTGCTACTCCGTTATCCATCTGGACTACCTGAAGTTGCACAGAGAATAATTGGATAATTATGCTTGGGAGTAGCGGAAACATCTTTCAATGTGCAACTCCTGGTCATCCTAAAGTGTTTTTGATCAATACCGGCACCGGCCAGGCCCGAACGTAGATCGCGGAAAGAAAGGGAAGGAATGGTTAGTCCGATACTTGCTTTTGCTAGAGGCCGTATATACTACTGCGCACTCCACAAGTATCACAGGAGGAGGATATTTTTGTTAGTAAGAGTACATATCGATCCACCAAACTCATAGACCGGGGACCAACAGCTTTACTTCCTTTCCGAAAGAAGACGCGACCACAGATTTTTTCACCTCAGAAAAATCTTAACGACCTCGGCTGGAATTGAACCCAGACAAATTGGAATGAGTGGCGGTCACGCTTACCACTCAACCACCGGCGCCGTCCCAATCCCCATACACAGTCATTTGAAGCAAAAAATTCAAAATTTCTCAGCACGTTTCTCGCTATATCTCAGTAACCGAGCAGAATGTCAAAATTCTGAAAACACCACTTTGTGGAGATTTTTTAGGCAATTAATGTGGCATGTTTAGCTCAGTTTACCCCAAAATGGCGTTTGTCATAAGATAGCACAACAGCGACAAATATGTCTAATAGAAACGGAGAAAAGGGGATTCCGCCAACTTACCCCAACCGCCAACTAGCCTTGAAATAATTGAATATTTATACCTGAAATTGCATTACAATGTTGTTTTTCAAGTTTTTGTTTTAGTTTGGTCGCACTGCTGATCCTTTCATGTGTGCTGGATGTGAAAAGTTTGTTTTGATTGTAATAGTGGATCGAAAAGAAACATGGCGATAGTGTATACCACCGTATTTAGGATTAACCTTTTGTAATACCAGACGTCCCGGATTTGAAATATTTGTCCCGCATGGCAAAGCATCCCGGAAAGTGTCCCGCATTTTTAAAATATGCTGATTTTTTTTTCCAAAATATCCGTCTTGTTCGAGAAGGCAGTTTCATTTTAAATTAAAGTTGGATTTCGAGGATAGTTGTAAGAAAATATGTCCACAACAAATAAATAACATAACTTGATCTTATTTTTTACACCTGTTTTAGCTTTTTTAGTTCGAAACTAAGAGATGCGAAATAGGGCCACAATAGTCATCAGTACTGCCATAATAAGCGTATTACCCTACACGAAAAAAATTGTTCCCAAAATCGTGAATAAAATTCCATGAATTCTGGAACGATCACGTTTTTACGTTACAAAAACAGGACCATGACCAAAAATCATGGCATTTATAATCATGTTCAATTTCCCGTCAGTAACGCCCGCATAACGCTTTCATTAGTTATTTGTTTTTGTTTTGTGAACTTCAGTCACGGTTTCCTAATTTTTTCGTGCACTATTTCACAAAATTCTGAATATTATTCATGATTCCATTCAGTCCTCGTGAACTAATTCATGATCCCTAATATATTAGTCACGATCCAATATCCATGCTCGTGAAATGGTTCACAAAATCATCAAATATTATTCATGCATTCGCGAACTGGTTCATGATTCCTAATATATTAGTTACGATCCAATATCCGTGCTCGTGAAATAGTTCACGAAATCATGAAATGTTATTCATATATTCGTGAACTGCTTCGTGATACTTAGTATAATGGCCACAACTTATCATTCGTTTTTGTGAAAAAGTTCACGATATCATAAAACATTATTCATATATTTTTGCACTGATTCATGATTCCTAGTACATGATTTACGATCGATCTAATATCTATTTGCGTGCTTGTGATATTTAGAAGATATCCCCAGTAAATTACAATTGCATGTAACATGGCAATGAAATTTTTACATGAACTCTTTCACAAAATCTGGAGTATTATTCGTGGAATCATTTTTATTCCATGCAATTTTTTATGAAATACCCAGCTGCTAGCGACCAGTAATAGGTACGAGCAGTAGATATAAAAAAACTATTAGAACCTCGAACATTGTTCATTTGATAAGGTTCATTGTGATGTTCAGACAGAAAACGAAAACTGCACTGAGAACCTCAAATATTGTGCGTGATATAGTTCACAAAACCAGATATCGCGAATGAGTCTTATTTTTATTATCCAGTTCACATTGTCACGTTAATCCGAGTAAAAAACCGTTAGTAACCAAAAAATAATAGATCACGATAAGGCGAAGAGAATTTACGAATATCATGATAAAACTGCTGATATCATGAACATTAGTTACATTACTCTTCGAAAGTAAGCTCTAAAATAAAATATGATAACATGAACAGAATTTACGAAAATCGCGGATAAAATCCTGAAATCATGAACACAAACCACACAACTTGTGACGAAAATATTTAAAGTCGTGACAAAGATCCTGAAATCATGAACATGAATCACTCTAATCATGACTAAAATATCACGATAACGTGAATTGAAATTACGAAAATCGCGACTAAGATCTTGAAATTATGAACTTTAATTTCGCTAATATCATGAGACTTCCCAAGAATCGCGGATAAGCTCTTGAAATCGTGAACGACGTTTGACTGCCGACTGTGTCTTCCCAAATCGCGAACAAAAATCACAAAAAAACTAAACATGTCCAGGGAACAACAACAGTAACCCAACCAAACATTCTAATGTAACGCCACGTACATATTCGGGGTGAACTGGTTTTTAAAAAACCTATTTTAATCCACCTAGCGGTGCAATTGTGCCTTTCTCAATCATGAATCACGAGAATGTGTGCGTTGTTTATACTCATTAAAAACTTTTAAATGCATATATTACTTTTTATTATCATACATCACATGACAACTATATACAGGAAAATAAATCATTATTCGAGTTCTAAAATTTTGAAAAAGAAAAAACAGCCACGGTAATATTGAACTGAAAAAAGGTGCGAAATCGGCAAAGTCCCAAAAAGTCGATTTTTATAAAAAAAATTTTTTCGAGATAACATTAAATCTCGACGTTTCATGCATTTTAAAGATGTTTGGCATCAAAAATACGAATTCGATTTCTGAAATTTCATGGGGTCCCCCTTTGAAAAAAAAATTTGAGTTCCGGCTTATATGGGAATTTCATGTGTGACCGGACCGTTCAGTCTATATTTCCGGAACCATACAAGCGATCCGTGCGAAATTTTACAGACATCTGTGGGGATAATATAGCTATCATTTGGGACTAAGTTTGTGAAAATCTGCCCAACCATTTTCGAGAAACTGATATGAGTTTGCTAGTTATGAAAGATGGCCGCTTTTCCCGGGCACTTCTGGAACCGTCTATGGTGGTCAATGTAGTCAACGAAAGTTTGTTTGGCCGTCGGTGACCTAGAACTACAAAGTTAAGTTATTTGAGAGACATTTTAGCGAAATTTTTACCTTTTTTGCTTCCATCGGGGTATCGGTTTGAATCACAATTTGCTATGTGATCGCACGCCATAACCCGTAACTCCGGAACCGGAAGTCGGTTGGGGATAAAATTTAATAGCCACTTACGGGGACGCAATACCTTTCATTTGAGGTCAAGTTTAGTCGAATCGGTCTAGCCATCTCCGAGAAACCGATGTGACTGTTACTCTGAATTTGGATACTTCCGCCGGGGCTTCCGGAACCGATGATGGTGGCCAATGTGACCAAAGAGACTTTGAATGGCTGTTAATGACCTAGTACTACAAATCGAAGCAGTTGTGGTCACATTTTGGAAAATTTTTCACCATTATACATTCATTGCAGAATTTCTTAAAATCGACGTTTTCTGCGTGATCGTACTCATCACCCTGTAATTCCGGAACCGGAAGTCGGATCCATTAGAAATTCAATAGCAGCCTATGGGAACGTTGCACCTTTCATTTGGGACTAAGTTTGTAAAAATCGGTTCATCCATCTCTGAGAAAAGTGAGTGAGATTGTGTTCGCGTACACACACACAGACGCACATACACACACACATACATACACACACACAGACATTTGCCGAACTCGACGAACTGAATCGAATGGTATATGTCACTCGGCCCTCCGGGCCTCCGTTAAAAAGACGGTTTTCAGAGCAATTGCAATACCTTTCTATTGAGAAAGGCAAAAAGGTGCAAAAGGTGCAAAATCGGCAAAGTCCCAAAAAGTCGATTTCCAAAAAAAAAAAAAAAATTCGTGATAACATAAAATCTCGACGTTTCATGCATTTTAAAGATGTTTGGCATCAAAAATACGAATTCGATTTTTGAAATTTCATGGGGTCCCCCCTTTGAAAAAATTTTTGAGTTCCGGCTTATATGGGAATTTCATGTGTGACCGGACCGTTCAGTCTATATTTCCGGAACCATACAAGCGATCCGTGCGAAATTTTACAGACATCTGTGGGGATAATAGAGCTATCATTTGGGACTAAGTTTGTGAAAATCGGCCCAACCATTTCCGAGAAACTGATATGAGTTTGCTAGTTATGAAAGATGGCCGCTTTTCCCGGGCACTTCCGGAACCGTCTATGGTGGTCAATGTAGTCAACGAAAGTTTGTTTGGCCGTCGGTGACCTAGAACTGCAAAGTTAAGTTATTTGAGAGACATTTTAGCGAAATTTTTACCTTTTTTGCTTCCATCGGGGTATCGGTTTGAATCACAATTTGCTATGTGATCGCACGCCACAACCCGTAACTCCGGAACCGGAAGTCGGTTGGGGATAAAATTTAATAGCCATTTACGGGGACGCAACATCTTTCATTTGAGACTAAGTTTGGTTGATTCGGTCTAGCCACCTCCGAGAAACCGATGTGACTGTTAGTCTGAATTTGGATACTTCCGCCGGGGCTTCCGGAACCGATGATGGTGGCCAATGTGACCAAAGAGACTTTGAATGGCTGTTAATGACCTAGTACTACAAATCGAAGCAGTTGTGGTCACATTTTAGAAAATTTTTCACCATTATACATTCATTGCAGAATTTCTTAAAATCGACGTTTTCTGCGTGATCGTACTCATCACCCTGTAATTCCGGAACCGGAAGTCGGATCCATTAGAAATTCAATAGCAGCCTATGGGAACGTTGCACCTTTCATTTGGGACTAAGTTTGTAAAAATCGGTTCATCCATCTCTGAGAAAAGTGAGTGAGATTGTGTTCGCGTACACACACACAGACGCACATACACACACACATACATACACACACACATACATACACACACAGACATTTGCCGAACTCGACGAACTGAATCGAATGGTATATGTCACTCGGCCCTCCGGGCCTCCGTTAAAAAGTCGGTTTTCAGAGCAATTGCAATACCTTTCTATTGAGAAAGGCAAAACACAAATAGTTTCATGAATATGAGGTTTATTATTTATAACATCAGGAACTTGGTCTCGGTTTTCGTAAATCGTTCAGTTCACGGAATCGTGACCTTTTGTTCATAAATTTATGAACGGATTTTTTTCCGTGTATGCAGTAAAAGTTAAATATATTTATTTTGGTGATGTGAACTATATATAAACCAAGGCACTTTGCGGAACACGCCAACTAAAAGATATGTATATCTAAAACGCTACGAGTTTTGTCTTACTGATTTTCGATCCTAGTGCATTGGGCCCCGAGTTTTTTAACACAATCCTGCAAATTAGTAGTTATTGAATCAATTTTCTCCTAAGAAACTGAAGCGGAAAATTACTAATAGTACTCTTTTGTTTGCTAATTCGCAATATAACAGTTCCTTTAATGTGCGAAATAATCTGTTTTCGGCTTTCAGATGGAGACTCGATGAGCTGTTAACTGCTACAACTGTAGAACTTACTGTTTAGTTTTGATATCACTTGCACTTCAATGTATTAAATTCTTTTTGTGTCTGCATCGAGGTGATATATAAATTGGATATCGTATGTAATGTTTTTAATTGCCCCTATCTTCAACAATATTATCACAATCGGAACCGCCCCAGTCAACACGCACAGGCATTTGTTCGTGTTGACGTCGTCGTAACATAGTTCGGCCGTAAACGAGAGCGAGAGCTGCTGAATAAATCATATTTTATCATATTTCATCCGATGTGCACAGCAAGTAATTTCCCTGCGATTATTTTATATAAATAATCATCCGATGACAGTGCGGAAAGGCAAAAGTTAGCTCGGGTCCGTCTGCTACTTTGCGTGTTCCTGTTCGTCGGGCCCTTTATTTTCCGCGTTTACTCTCAGCAGTAGGGTTTGTTGCGGTGCGGATGCGGGCGGTAAATAAAGGCACCACTCCGAAACCGCAAAAGTTTTTCAAAACCGCGCCCGCTCCGCATACCGTAACCGCGCGGTCATTCGGTAAAAGTAAAATATAACTAAGCTGGTTGGTAGGAGTAGAGTTTTTAAGTACTTTAATTTTTCAGTAATACCAGTATTAAATATCCTTAAATGCGTTTTGAATCGGAAGACAGATATAAAAATGTATTTTTAATTAGTCACGTATTAAGATTCTGCGCTGAACAAAAACTTGTTAAAGTGATTTTCCGTTCAAACAAGGTCTTAACGCATAATTGGTTACATAATGAAGTTTTTATTAGATAAACATAGAAACCAAAATCAAGTTGTGGACTTTAAATAAATATAAAATTATTTTCTAACTCTTTGCAATTATTAGGTTTCAACTTTATGTCCATTCTAATAAAATAAAACAAATTTTAAAATAATGAACTAAGGGTATTATATGTTCCGGATAGAGAAAGTTAAGGAATTTCCATCTTTTTCGCTATTCAATATTACAAAAGATTATTTACTAATTCTTCCGTTATAAGTTTGTGAATGTTATAAAGCATTTGTAAATTTTTAATTGAACTATTTTTAACAAATGGAGTACAGTGAAGACCCGATTTTTTTGTTGGAGACGAACCACTGCGATCAGTATTTAGATCTATTGTGATAATTGTGACCCGATTTTATCAGCCTCCGACTTTATCAGCCCCCGATTTTATCTACCCCCGATTTTATCAGCTTTTTGACCCGATTTTATCAGCTTTGTATGAAAATTGATAGCTGGTAGTTTGATGGGCTCTAGCAGACGAGCCAACTTGAATTCGAGTAAATCCATATGAGCATATTTTTCTTTTCTTAGAGATCCGAAATATGCAAAAAAATAGTTTTATGAATTTTGCACTGTTAGACCCCCTTGAAGGAAATTTAAACAAATAGTCAGAAAGGGTTAGGAGGCTACATCTAGAGACTAAAGAGGAATACTTTAAGAGTTTCGGTTTCTTAAAAAGAAAGAAAAATATATGTCCCGATTTTATCAATGTCCCTGTTTTATCAGCCTAAAATTCACCAAGGGGCTGATAAAAACGGGTTTGAACTGTAGTAACTTTCGACCGTAGTAACTTTACGTGCGGTGAACATGATGTCTCGCGAATCGCTGAACAGAAAATTATAGAATAGACGATAGTTTTTAGCAATGTTTACTGTTTTAGTCTTCCGGAAGTCGCGCAAATGAATGAGACCTGCTGGTGTCCCAAGACGATTTCGCTGGATTTTCAGAGCAGCGTGTACCTAGTGCACGTGTTCTAGTAATGATAATGATTTTCCCTAAATGGTTTTGAGAGTTTTGCTCTTCTCATATAGAAAGGCTATGAAATCGGCCGGAATTTCGACTTTTTAACCGAGGCCTGTAGCACGGTGTGTTTGGTAGAACAAAATCGGCATCTCTAAAATGGTCTTTTCTAGAGATGGGCGAAACAGTTCACTTCGAAGAACCATTCCCGACTGAACAGTTCTATAAAAAGAACTAGTTCAGATGAACCGTTCTTCCGTTCAGCTGATATTTTACTTTTATCTAGCGAATGTCTCTCAAAACATTCGATTCTTGGAGAGGGACCAAACAGATGCTGCCCAAACTATTATACCTCTGTATGCTTAACAAGTTCATCAAGGGCTCGATTTCTTCATTATGTATAACTAGAGAAATAGAGAATGAGATGAGTCGTTCGCTTATGAGTCGTTCTTCGCCGGTTTTATTCTGGGAGAGCACAGAGAGCGGTTTGTGGGACGGCAAGTCAGTTCATTTTCATTCGTTCGCCTAAAAATCGGTCCGAGAAATTCGCTAAACGGCTTTGGGTCATATTCAGTTCATTCGCTTTGAAGAGAATTGAGAACTACCGTTCTTTTAAAAAGAACTTCCGTTCGCTCATTCTCTTCAAAGAACCAGTTCACTTCAACCGTTCGCGAACGAATTGCCCATCTCTAGTCTTTTCTCTTTCATTTGAATTAAAAGTGAAACAATAGGTCGGGGGCTCCACGACAACTTTTAATTTTAAAGATTTTTTTTTGAAAACAAAGGTTTTGCAATGATATTGTTTCATATTTTTGCTACTGGATATTGCTATAGACATTCAAATAATTCTACAACTATGTAAAATACTATAAATCGATCTAAAATCGCCCGGGAAATTTTGTTAAAGTTTTAGCTTTGCACGGGGCCTACTGGTTAATAAGACGTTTTAAAAAAATATTTTCATTTGTGAAAAATAGTTTGCTTTAATTGAACAGTGTATTCAGAGGAATCTGAGTGCTGGCAATGTCCAACCTTAAAGCAGAAAAAACATAATTCCAGATTCCACCGGTGCTTGCGCACTAATGATATTTTATGACCAAGGAGGTATATAGAACAGTAGATAAAATTTGTATGATATTGGTACCTTTCACAATTCCGGAATCGCTATACGCTGAACAGAAATCACAATAGTCAATGAGAAACTAAAATTTTGAACATTGTGCGAAAATTGGGAGCTCAATATAAAAGATAAAAGTAGATACAGAAATTACCACCTTTAGTCATTGTAAACGACAATTTTACAAATGTTTAAGTCACTTTACGCTGGTCCGGGCTTGTCGCATGCTCAGGTGATGCGTATTTAATAGGGTAGGCGAGCCCTTATTCATATCACTAGTCAGAATGTCACACTATTTCGTTGATTACTCGACTTAGAGTGGCTGGATTGCGCTTAAATAGTACAGTATAATGCTTTGCTTTTGCTTGGAAAATGTAAAATGCCCGCGTTTGAGTGAAGTGAAAATTCGAGTATAACGTACCCTTATTCATCCTACCAGTTGAGCTGAATAGAGATAGCAGACACTGCTCTAATTAATGTGTTCAAATGGATGGGATGAAAAGAGGAGCTAAGATGAATTAGGGCGCAGTAACCCTAAATGCCTAAATAACCCGTATTTTATATCAATTTGAAAAACGTTAAAATGTGATTTACGTTTACATTACACGAAAATGAAAAGGTGAGGTTGCAGTAAAACCACGCGAAAAATGCCATTACGGTAAAAAACGTCTAATCGCACCGTACGATTCGCTATGAGGATGCGGAAATTCCGCGTGGTTTTGATAATTACCTCATCCGCGACGAACCCTACTCACCAGCATAGTGACGGAAGAATCGAGACAGAATAATGCACAACACACGGAACCAGGCGGCGATGAACCCCTTCGCATGTAATATCTAAATTTGAAATTCTTTCAAAACAGCCATAAAACGGCAGGATACAAATTGATTAATTTAAATTTTCTTTGGTTTCTACTGGTCTCCTCGAAGGTGATCTTCTTGCTCAGGAACGGTGATGATGAAACTGCTCCCGTATAGGATTAAATTCAACGCTGAATAACTACGGGAGAACCAGTCGATTGCGTGGAGTGGCGGAAACCTACACGATTTGAACCAATTTGTTCGGCTAACTGGCGGTCAAAAGGGTTCTTCAAAATTTCGAAGATGTCGATCATCTTCTGTGGAGGCTTGTAGGTAGTGATATGAGAGACATGTAGTAACTGATCCCTTCCCTTTTCAAGCACTTCGACAGGTGCTGGCACGGCTCGATCTCCCACCGCGAAAGCCTGAACGGTTTCGACAGAATGATGAACTGCTGGGAAAGATTTCTATCAGCAAGCGAGACTGAAAGGGTAAACATTTTCACATATTAACATCTCACCACTATCACCCATCATCAGGACGGGTGAACCAGTATGGGGTGTATAGAAAATACATGCTCTTTGTCGATATTATGGCGAGGGTTCAGACGTATATTATAAAGTGAATAATTGGATTAAAGAATATGCCGCCACAAAAGTCTGGTGATGTCCGGGACTCCAGGAGGGCGTGCTGTTACCAAAAGATCGGTATTTATTGATAAAGAAATAATTAATCAAAACGGAAGCAGGACCCGTCCGTGTAGCTGGAGAAGGAAGGGTTATCTTGCGACGGCCATTGACAGCTTTGAATACATTTGCTACCAATCCTGTTGGGGTGGTATGTTTGAGTTTTATTTTAATTACAAATAATTCTAGTTTGTAGATCTCTGACGCACACTAAATTATTGATTTGCCATGCCAATGAACATTTTTTGTAAATCTTTCTTTATCAAGGTTGATTTATGGGATGTAACCGCTGCCCACTACGTTATAAACCGGGAAGACTACAACGACAACTAAAAAGAGATCATAATAATTAACACATATTTATTTTTCTACGTTTAAATTTACAATACTTTTTTTTCAAATTTAAAATACATCACTGTCTGGGACTGTATAGTTGCTTATGGAGTTTGACTAATTTGCCATTATTCGTACTAAAACACCTGCGCTAGCTTAATGTAGCTGTGGACTTTAGTGGATAGCAGCTTTAAACCCGGGTTTTATACACGGATACAAAAAGTATACTCTGAACAAGTTTCATATATTTCATATATATATATTTATTTATAATAAAGAAGCAAATTATTAATATTTTGTATTCAGTTATGAGTGGTCTGATTTGACCTAAACAATATAATGAATAATTGTAATCAGCAACATTGAACTTCCGCAGCGTAGTTTATTCCGCTGAACACCATCTTTGAACTGCGAATTGTTGCGCTTTTCGAATCTTTCAGAAAGCTCTCATGTGCTCTCATTAAACATTAAATTCATTAAATCGGAAGCACTACGCGAACTAATATCAGTGTTGTCGTGTAGAGCATCGAAGATAATCATAATGGGGGCATGACAGCATTTTATTAGTCTACATTGAGATGCTCAAACGACAATAAGTGTGTTTTTACAACTTTTGATTTGATTTTTATGCATAATTGACTACAGAATATTTCTGATTGTCAAAGTGCTCGCATAATATGGTATGAGGATTTAGATTCTTTGATTAAAGTCCTACAAAGTGCATATATGAATTTGGTTACAATGGCTAACTACATTTTAATCCAGCATTCGTCAATCTACCGCCTGTAGGAGGCATTATTCAGAGGCACTGAACTATACTATAGATACCACAGATCGAAAGTCATGGCAACTTGCCTATGAGTTTTTGTTCACAATTATCCTGCCCATTACCTTTGAAAGCGCTAACAAAATGGAACTAGTATAGCTATAAAACGTTTTATGAGGTAGACATTTGAAACTCTTTTTACATTTTACCTGGTTCTATGTCATTAATCAACTGTATATTAATTAAAAATATCTTTAATTAGTCGTTTCGGTAGCAATGCACACCCGCTTCCGCTTACTGTTTCGATGCACACCCTTTCTCAGTGTGTTTTCTGTTCTTTTTCCTGTCCCAGCTGTCGAAGTGGGGGATTTTCAGTGAGGAAGTCCCTTTTCTGAGTATCCTAAGTTTATTTATTTTTACACTTACGGCATTAAATACTTTTGTTATAAAATAAACAAGATTAAAGTAATACCACAAACCCATTGAGACTGAATATGTTGGTCAGCATTCCTAAGCGAGCTGTGCTCATAAAAAGTTAGCAAAATGAACGAGTACTATAGAGTGGGACAAAAATCAGAATCCTGCTCCAAGAGAGTATTTGTGTTATATTTGGGTCCTAGAACAAGTGTAAAATCTGAACTATATTGGAGAAACTATACCTTATCACTCAGGGTTTATAGTTTCCATTCGATTCCTTATAAATAAGTTTATTTTATTTATTTTTTCGATTTTTTTCTAGGTATATATATATATATATATATATATATATATATACATATATATATATATATATATATATATATATATATATATATATATATATATATATATATATATATATATATATATATATATATATATATATATATATATATATATATATATATATATATATATATATATATATATATATATATATATATATATATATATCACGTAATGAACCGAAACAGGACGCAACGGCGTTAGGTTAGCAAAATAAACACGAGCCGGCATTTATACCTCGTTATTCCGGCACAAATATATTAAACATTGCACTGATACATACTTTTATTTTAGCTGCATAACCTTTTTACGATTATTTGTTATTAAAACCACTCGTCTAGCACTAGTATAGGTCTAGTATGATAATAGGATAATATCAAATACGGTGGTTCACATTATCGCCATGTTTTGTCCGATACACTACCCCAATCGAAATAAACTTTTTGCATCCATCATACAGAAAAGAATCACGAGTGCGGTCAAACCAAAACATGAACTGGAAAACATGTTGTAATGCAATTTCAGGTATAAGTAAATACTTATTTTAAGTTATTCAACTAATTGTTGATGGTAGATATTTTATTTTCATCTGCACATACAGTTCGGATCGGGAGAAAGCAATGTGTGATGTGAAATTTGTCATTCCAGTAGTTAACCTTAGCATGGTTATTTCCTTCGTGCGCATTTCCGGGCGCTGTTTTACTAACAGCTGATGAGTTTCTTTCATGTGCGTGATGTTTACGTTTGCTTTGATCGGTTCAAAAACGCAAAATCATTCGTTTTACAAATCACGCGTTGCACTATGGGGTGGCTAGAACAAAAAGTTGGACAAAATAGAGAAAAAAAAATTCTAACTTTTTAATCAAACTATATTTTTTCAACATTCTTCAATATATTCTACATCTTGTACCATTGAAATGATAACTAAAAACTTTGGTCTAAATTTGTGACACACGGTCAAACATTATTAAAAATAAACACGTTTTCTCTACTAAATCAGGCAATAGAAAACAGTTTCTACTGAAATTGAACAATACAATCAATGTAGTATTATTATACTAGGAAACGTTTCTAATGACCTACTCTAACTACTCTAATGCTGGATATAACGAAATAAAAAAGGCAAACTATTTTGTTTTGACAAAAAAGGTAATTGTTTGTTTTGTGATTTTAGTACTACTTCGCAATTGAAAAAGTTACCAAATTAAGTCAAATTAAGATAAAAGGTCATTCGAAACTATCGGCTATTGTCAGTCCATCGCAGGTGGATACTCATCCGACCGCGTCCGACCGTTGGTTCGAGAGCAATTTGAAAATTGTAGTTTTTTATAATTTTGGTGCTTTTTATCAAACATTATAAGCAACTATAAGTTTTATTTCACCTGCTAAGATTTCTTACCAGTTTCGTTAATTGTTTATCGTTTAAAATAGTCATAAATTTTCGATGACAAACCCTCACCCCGCCCTCCACACCTTTTCAAACCAGCGGTAGAACTTGTAGATGAGGAACAAAGAGTCATCGAGGAATGTTACCGTTACACACTTTTCTTCAGTATACAGTAGCATTTCCGAAAAAAGTTTTTTATTGCTTTTGTTCATAGTTGATAAATTGAAAGCGTTTTTGCCTTTCTCAATAGAAAGGTATTGCAATTGCTCTGAAAACCGACTTTTTAACGGAGGCCCGGAGGGCCGAGTGACATATACCATTCGATTCAGTTCGTCGAGTTCGGCAAATGTCTGTGTGTGTGTATGTATGTGTGTGTATGTATGTATGTGTGTGTGTATGTGCGTCTGTGTGTGTGTGTGTACGCGAACACAATCACACTCACTTTTCTCAGAGATGGATGAACCGATTTTTACAAACTTAGTCCCAAATGAAAGGTGCAACGTTCTTATAGGCTGCTACTGAATTTCTAATGGATCCGACTTCCGGTTCCGGAATTACAGGGTGATGAGTACGATCACGAAGAAAATGTCGATTTTAAGAAATTCTGCAATGAATGTATAATGGTGAAAATTTTTCCAAAATGTGACCACAACTGCTTCGATTTGTAGTACTAGGTCATTAACAGCCATTCAAAGTCTCTTTGGTCACATTGGCCACCATCATCGGTTCCGGAAGCCCCGGCGGAAGTATCCAAATTCAGACTAACAGTCACATCGGTTTCTCGGAGATGGCTAGACCGAATCAACCAAACTTAGTCTCAAATGAAAGATGTTGCGTCCCCGTAAATGGCTATTTAATTTTATCCCCAACCGACTGCCGGTTCCGGAGTTACGGGTTGTGGCGTGCGATCACATAGCAAATTGTGATTCAAACCGATACTCCGATGGAAGCAAAAAAGGTAAAAATTTCGCTAAAAATTTCTCTCAAATAACTTAACTTTGCAGTTCTAGGTCACCGACGGCCAACCAAACTTTCGTTGACTACATTGACCACCATAGACGGTTCCGGAAGTGCCCGGGAAAAGCGGCCATCTTTCATAACTAGCAAACTCATATCAGTTTCTCGGAAATGGTTGGGCCGATTTTCACAAACTTAGTCCCAAATGATAGCTCTATTATCCCCACAGATGTCTGTAAAATTTCGCACGGATCGCTTGTATGGTTCCGGAAATATAGACTGAACGGTCCGGTCACACATGAAATTCCCATATAAGCCGGAACTCAAATTTTTTTTCAAAGGGGGGACCCCATGAAATTTCAGAAATCGAATTCGTATTTTTGATGCCAAACATCTTTAAAATGCATGAAACGTCGAGATTTTATGTTATCTCGAATTTTTTTTTTATAAAAATCGACTTTTTGGCACTTTACCGATTTCGCACCTTTTTGCCTTTCTCAATAGAAAGGTATTGCAATTGCTCTGAAAACCGACTTTTTAACGGAGGCGCGGAGGGCCGAGTGACATATACCATTCGATTCAGTTCGTCGAGTTCGGCAAATGTCTCTGTGTGTGTATGTATGTGTGTATATATGTATGTGTGTGTATGTGCGTGTGTATGTGACCAAAAATGTCACTCATTTTTCTCAGAGATGGCTGAACCGATTTTGACAAACTTAGTCTCAAATGAAAGGTGCAATATTCCCATAGGCTGCTATTGAATTTCTAATGGATCAAACTTCCGGTTCCGGAATTACAGGGTGATAAGTACGAACACGCAGAAAATGTCGATTTTAATAAATTCTGCAATGAATGTATAAAGGTGAATTTTTTTCCAATATATGACCACAACTGCTTCGATTTGTAGTATTAGGTCACTAACATCCATTCAAAGTCTATTTGGCCACATTGGCCACCATCCTCGGTTCCGAAAGCCCCGGCGGAAGTATCTAAATTCAGAATAACAGTCACATCGGTTTCTCGGAGATGGCTAGACCGATTCGACTAAACTTGGCCTCAAATGGAAGGTATTGCGTCCCCGTAAATGGCTATTTAATTTCATTCCGATCCGACTTCCGGTTCCGGAGTTACAGGTTGTGGCGTGCGATCACATAGCAAATTGTGATTCAAACCGATACTCCGATGAAAGCAAAAGAGGTAAAAATTTCGCTAAAATGTCTCTCAAACAACTTAAATTTGCTGTTCTAGGTCACCGACGGCCAACCAAACTTTCGTTGACTACATTGACCACCATAGACGGTTCCGGAAGTGCCCGGGAAAAGCGGCCATCTTTCAAAATTTACGAACTCACATCAGTTTCCCTGAAATGGTTGGGCCTATTTTCACAAACTTAGTCCCAAATGATAGCTATAATATTCCCATAGATGTCTATAAAATTTCGTACGGATCGCTTATATGGGTCCGGAAATATAGACTAAACCGTCCGGTCACATATGAAATTCCCATATAAGCCGGAACTCAATTTTTTTTTCAAAGGGGGGACTCCATGAAATTTCAGAAATCGAATTCGTATTTTTGATGCCAAACATCTTGAAAATACATGAAACGTCGAGATTTTATGTTATCTCGAAATTTTTTTTTATGAAATTCGACTTTTTGGGACTTTGCCGATTTCGCACCTTTTTTGAGTTCAATATTACCGTAGCTGTTTTTTCTTTTTCAAAATTGTAGAACTCGAATAATGATTTATTTTCCTGTATATAGTTGTCATGTGATGTATAATAATAAAATGTAATATATGCATTTAAAAGCTTTTAATGAATATAAACAACGCACATATTCTCGTGATTCATGATTGAGAAAGGCACAATTGCACCGCTAGGTGGATTAAAATAGGTTTTTTTTCTTGAATTTACTATTTACCAAGATAATGAGATTCTCCTAGTAATTTTTCATCTATGTCGACACAAATATTTTCTTTGGGCGGTCATTTACATCCACACCTCAAGCTTTGAACAAAACATACATACACAATGAGGAACAGCATTATTGTGACTGTAATATGGAATGCATGCATACAAAGCAGAAGTTTCTGTAGTAATCAGTTAAATATCGTCTCCTTTAAAAATATTACTTTTTGCTTTGAGAAAAATAACATAACAAGTTTTAGAATGATCATAAATAAAACAAGGTAATTTATGTATTGTCTCCATTGAACAAATATAATCTAGAAAATTATATTTGCTAGAAAATCGTCCTTTGAATGTTACTATAGCCACCCTTCACAATGGTTTCATTTAGATTGAGTTTTTGAAGAAATATTAGATGAAAACAAATTTCACACTGTTAGGTGGATTTTTTATGAAAAATGTGCTCAAGATCAAATATTTAAGCTTCTCTTGAATTATAATTGCAAAATAATATATAGAACAGCAGAAAATAATTTTGTCCAGGTTTTCGGCCTAGTTACCCCATAGTGCGTTGGCGTCCATGATCTGGATTTCTAGTTAGAATCGACGCAAATGGAATATGAGACATTGCATTTCAACTAGATTGTTTTTCGACTAGGTAGAAATTGGCACACCCATGAGGCGATAATTGGATCGTTGAGATGGGAATAGATGCACAGAATAGAACATTTATTTTCATTTATGCTGCAAATCGAGACAATGTTAGATGTTTAAGAAACAGTTCACTGATGCTTTATTCTGAGAAAGGTTATAAGTAGGGTTCGTCGCGGTGCGGATGTGGGCGGTAAATGGATTGTCCGCACCGCAACCGCAAAAAAATTATAAAACCGCACCGCTTACCGCAACCGCAATTTATTTACCGCACCGCACCGCGCGGTAATGCGGTAAATGCGGTAAAATTTTTATATTTTTAAAAATAGTGTTGAAAAATTGTACAAACCATATATAATAAAATGTTATTCTTATTCACACGAAATTTAACTTTAAGAGACTCCTCAGAATGCAATGTTTATGAAAAAATCAACTTTTATATTTTCTATTAATAAAATTCCGTGCATTTTAAAGCAAACATTATACATTCAAGAACGTTCTACTGCAGTAATAGGAAAACTTTTATTTTAGCAACCCTTCAGTTAATTGAAAAATGTGGAATAAAAATGTAATAAGAAATGAAGTTGCATATTTTTTTCTTTAAATTTTCATATTTTCAACGTTTTTGACATATGAAAATGAAATGGATGATTTTCGCATTTACGTAGTAAAAACCACCTTTCATTCTTAAAGGAATCTCGCCAAAAAAATAAAAAATTAAGTCGAAATACCAGTACTTCTATATAGTAGCGCATATATTCCAATACAGTGAAATAAAAACATATTGTATTTCATCAATAAGAACGACGCCATATTTGACGAAAAAAATGCTCTATACATTACATCTAAGCAGGAGTCCCGTCTCAACCGGTACAGAATTATTGAACATTAGAAAATCACCACGTCCAAATAAACCGATTAGAACGCGTACAAAGATGTTTCGTGCGATACGCTCTAAGAAATTTGCCGTGGAACGACCCTGCCCATCTACCACCTTACAACGATAGATGCATGCTGCTTGAGTTACCGACGTTAGAGTTCCGCCGCATATTCTTGCAAAGAATGTTTATATTTGATATGTTGTGTAATAACATTGACTGCCCAGATATTCTTACACGGATTAATGTGTTTGTACCTCCTCGCGCTCTAAGGAATCGTCCTCTTTTGTGGATTCCTAGACATTGTACTGTTTACGGTCAAAACAATCCTGTGGATAGATGTTGCTACAAATTCAACGAAACTTCACATCTGTTCGACTTTAATGTCACCAAATCTAGTTATAAGTTAGCTATTAGGAATTTTTAATCAATTTAGATAGCATGTTCTATTTTTTAATAATCTGTACGGTATCTACCGAAGATCGAACAAATAAATAAATATACTAAAAACTGCAAAAAATGTATGGTTTTTAAAAATAGGGGGTTTTACGGACAAAATATCCCAAAACTCTAACTTCCGCATTCTTCAAGAAACCATGTATTCTCATTCAAAAACTAAGATTGCTCCCTTTAAAAATGCATGAAGTGTAATTTTCGAAAGGCTAGTAGTATTTTCCTATAATATTTTCCCAAAGAGCCAATGGCAAAAACTTCAATTGAAGTGAACCGGAGTCAAACTATGCGGTATTTGGCAAAAAAGGTTCATAAAAGCTACAAAATAGTCTTAACTGAAAAATATTAGGACTTAATTTAGTAGAAAATTATAGAAAATTTGAATGGAAGTACGCAAAAAAAGTTATGTAGCATACTTTTTGAGAAAGAGTCCAATAAAATTGACTGCAGAAAATTCACATTGAATTTACACAGCAATCAAAGAAGATAGAAATACGATGTTGATGAACGAATGATAAAATAATCATCCTAATTTGGATCCCTCCTTATTTTAGACGCTTTCATGCATTTGTATCCTTTACTGCCAATTACTCCAAATTCGTTTGGTTTGATGAAGAGGGTTGTGTTTAAGTCCTAGCATAATTAGTTCATCTCTAATTCCATTAAATTAGTCAAAACTCACAGTTGAAAAATTGATATCGAAAACGATTCATAATTCCACGATTTCCAACAGAAATCGGGAGAAGTGATGCACTTTTAAATAGGATTTAAGAGTACAAATTTATTGTTTTAAATGATCTAATAATTTTGTCTCTATTGGGTTCTTGAATTTTATGTATTTGAAATGGTTAGTTTGTGAAGTTTTACTTAGAAGTATAAAATAACTAGTCCAAAATATGTCGTAAAAATAATAGCGTCAAAATATTTCGGACACAGCTAGATTTTCTTTCGTTATAGCAATCTGTTTATCAATTTAGAATAATCAAAATTATTACTTTATCAATTTTTTTGGGGTGCGGTTGCGGTAAAACCGCGCGGTAAAAGCTCTTTCCCGCACCGCATCTGCGGGAAAAAGTGTCTCACCGCACCGCAGATTTCGCGGTGCGGGTGCGGTAAATACCGCGCGGTTGCGGTAATTACCGCAACCGCGACGAACCCTAGTTATAAGTAATATGGTTTCTTTTAAAGTTGTTCAAAAATAGTGCGACCCTCTCCCTAATGGTGCCAGAATAGGCTCATAACCCTATGTCATGGTCAGGAGACGTAAATTTACACGATTTTTTCTAGGTGTGCAGAGCTACTAATATTCGTTCTACAGGGTAAGCTCGCTCCCCCACCAAATTTTATGAAAAAATATAAATTATCACAAATCACAAGCCTAGAAAATGTTCGAACAAATTGATGTGAAAATGATGTAGAATAAGTTTGATAGAAGACTGGGCATCAGAACTTCCACAAGGCTGTGTGGCACTAGTGATTGCTTGTCATGGTTAACGGACAACGTATAACCAGGTATCAGGTGCTTGACAAAGGTTAAATGGTATGAGATTCTAGCGACGAGAGTATATGATGCTTCCATCTTAGCCGGAATTAGGTTTGTATGTTTTTAAATAGGGAACGTGGTCAAATTCTGAAGGTTTATGAGCTATAGAACTGAATCATGTCAACCGTTTGGCAAAATCGGATGTTTTCCTGGAAGTCTGATCAATTATCTTGAGTCAATTCCTAGTCCCACCAGAAGTGTCTGCTCCAAATTAGAGCCAAATCGACCAAGCCTAACCACTGGATCAACGTGATTGATGTTTGCGTGGGATTTTTTGATAGTTTAAATGGAGAAAGCCAATCTGGTCGTGTATTCGCCGCTGGGTTTCGATGGAGTGAGATAGAAAGTTGGTGTCTTCCACAAAGTTGTATGAAATGCATTTTGGAGTAATTCGTCTGAATAAGTCAACGGACCAGCTATCTTCGCTGAAAAGTTAGTGGTGACGTACTCTATCAGATGAAATAAGGAATTAATATTTATATGTATTAAAATTATTCGGAACATACATACTGTTTAGCTAAATACAACCATTTTTACATTTCTTATAAAAGAAATGTATAGAATTCGCTCAAACTTTCAAGATTTTTTCCGAGGCCCGGAGGGCCGAGTCTTATATACCAATCGACTCAGCTCGACGATTTGGGACAATGTCTGTGTGTGTGTGTGTGTGTCTGTGTGTGTGTATGTAACGGACAAATTCTCATTCGTGTTTCTCAGCAATGGCTGAACCGATCTTATCCAAACCAATTTTAAATGAAAGAACTAAAAAACAGTATGAACGCTATTAATTTGTTTTTGATTCTGATGTTTATTTTCCAAGATATGAATGTTTGAATGCGTAAAAATGGCGTTTTTTGCAGTTTTTTTGAATTATCTGCCGAAATTGACAATATAGATTAACAATTCATATGTTTTTAAACAGCACTAACGAATACCTTTCGAACAAGCTATAGATTGTTGAAATCGGACTATTATCAAAAGAGATATTTAACATTAAATGCGGACGAAAGATTTTTATCATTTCCCATTGCCAGAAATATGACCAAAAACATGTAATCTATTTTTAACGCCAAAACGGCTTATTTTAGGTCAATAGTATCTACAATATAGATTAACAATTCATATGTTTTTAAACAGCACTAACGAATACCTTTCGAACAAGCTATAGATTGTTGAAATCGGACTATTATCAAAAGAGATATTTAACATTAAATGCGGACGAAAGATTTTTATCATTTCCCATTGCCAGAAATATGACCAAAAACATGTAATCTATTTTTAACGCCAAAACGGCTTATTTTAGGTCAATAGTATCTACAATATAGATTAACAATTCATATGTTTTTAAACAGCACTAACGAATACCTTTCGAACAAGCTATAGATTGTTGAAATCGGACTATTATCAAAAGAGATATTTAACATTAAATGCGGACGAAAGATTTTTATCATTTCCCATTGCCAGAAATATGACCAAAAACATGTAATCTATTTTTAACGCCAAAACGGCTTATTTTAGGTCAATAGTATCTTCGGAGAATTTAATGGAGGAAATATGCCCTTTCTTTTGGTATTGTGCTTTTGCTGATTAATCCCCCTATGAGTGAGATATTTTCACAAATTTTCTTGGAAGTGATTATATCGAAATGATGCCTTCAGCAAATTTGTAGCTCTTACTTTTGCGAATAACTTTACTGAAGACTTCAAATATCTATGTTGAATACTTTAAAAGTTATGGCTTGTTGTTTGTGGATTACTTTTTGTCGCCTATTTATTGTTCAATATAGAAATAATCCATTGAAATGTGCCAAACATTATTACGACAAATCGAATTTTGTATTTCATTTTTCTGTCTACAACCGCTAGAAATAATCACCGAACACTTCCAAGTTGTCTGGAAGGAACTTGATAACTTATCAATGCGAACCTTCTGACTGCAATTTTTCTAACTAATGACCATCGGATCGATCTGAAACATATCGGAAAATGAAAAGCGAAATAAATAACTCCAAGCAACGGCGTAGCCCAGAGAAGGTTTTGGGGTTGAACACCATACAACGCCCCCCCCTCCCCACCCCAACAAAAAAAAATTGGATTGAAGTTGAAAATTAATTGATGCTGACTGATTTAATTCAAAATTACAATAACAATTATCTAATCCGTACATTGATAACCTGTTGTTGTAAACATCATGAGAACTTTTGATAAATTATCGGAATGGGGTCCTGAAATGTAACTGATCTATTGGTCTTGATTTCACAGTTGTCTAATAGCATCAATATCAAATTCCTGCCTGAAATCATTCCAATAGAAAATTCCAGAGTTCTGTAATCAACCATAATCCTCAGATTTCTTTTCAAATTGAGATCGATTTTGTAGAGATGTACTGTAATAAGGGTCTTTATTTAATAGAAAGCGAAGTTAAAATTGATTTAATGTCTATGAAACATAGAACTGCTCACCAAAACATTGCATAACTTTCAACATTTGCTAAAAATGTTCTTGCCTTTCTCATTCACTCTAAAATTCGTCAATCTAATCCCGACCCGGAGGGCCGAGTGTCATATGCCAATCGACTCAGTTCGTCGAGATCGGAAAATGTCTGTGTGTATGTATATGTCTGTAGCGTGTATGTGTATATGTGGAAAAAAATTTGACCTCTGTTTCTCAGAGATGGCTAGACCGATTTGCACAAAGTTAGTCTCAAATGAAAGGTACAACCTTCCCATCGGCTGCTATTGAATTTTCTATTGATTGGACTTCCGGTTCCGGAGTTACGAGTTGAAGAGTGCAATCACACAGCAAATTCCCATATAAACTGAAATGAAAATTTTTCAAAATCAAATTTGTATTTTGGATGCCAAATGACTTTAAAATGCATGAAACATTAAAATGCATGACAAAAATTGACTTTTTTGGACTTTGGTACATTTTTGCCTTTTTCATATAGAAAGGTTATGCAATCACTCTAAAAATCGTCAATCATACCGGCCCGGAGAGAATATGCAGTGAGGGGTTGCTACTTTAAAATTCAAACTAGTTTAAAATTTCTTAACAAGTTGAAAATTTTCGGCAGGACCCGGATCTCCCGGATCTTTCTCCATAATCCGCCGCTGGTTTCAAGCGATGTTTCAGTATCACATAGTATCTCAAGATCGTGGCTGTCGATCCGTTGTATGTATGTGCAAATCGTACTGAACATGTAATATTCATTTCCACCATTGTATGGAACATAACCAGCCATGGAATCGTAGTCTGGTGAATGAGAAAAGCACAATTGCACCACTAGGTGAATTAAAACAGGTTTTTATTTTGGGAATGCGTCGAGTTGAGACGAGAACGTAATATGATTAATAACGAGGATAACACTTTCCGAATGTAGAGAGAAATTTATGAAAAATGACGATTTCCATTCGACTCTAGCAGGTCCTGTTCGATTTGTTGTATGACCAATTATATGTATAAGTCAAATGTTCAAAAACAGTAATTTAAGGTCAAGATCGCATCATTTTGAAACCGCCAATTTCGGTTTAGTATCTTCGATGAGTGTTACAAATGTTAAACAGCACATCATTTGATAAAATAATTTTGACGGCATATCGTCCAAGAAGTATTTATGGTGAATTTTCTCAGGTTAATATTCAGGACTACAATAAAGTCTCAACAAATTCGCTAAAGACACGAACTCTGTGGCTATTTTCTGAAAAAATAATTCTGCATAATTTTAAAACTTCAAAAATTACGTTTTCGGAATTATGCCGTTTGGACAGTATGATCGATTTTCACCAAACCCCCACCAAACCGAATTTCTGGCTACGCCGCCGACTTCAAGTAAGTAGAAACAAAGTCGTTCTACACTCGTTCACAAGAAACTTCTTCGAATGCTGAATATCTATTATAATACATTGAAACCCTGATTTTATCAGCCAAATATGAACATCTGTTTGATGGGCTCTAGCAGACGAACAAGACAGAATTCGAATAAATCCTTTCTTGAGCACGTTTTCCTTATCATGGAGATGGAAATATGCAAAGTAAAAAGTTCATCATAATCAGAAATAGTTATCAGACTACATCAAGGGACGGGAAGAATATTTTAACAGCTTCAGTTTATTATAAAGAAAAAAATTGCCCGATTTAGTCAATGTACCCATTTTGTCAGCCTAAAATACACCATGAGACTGATAAAAATGGGTCTTTATTGCATGTATTATTCACTGTGTTTCACATTAATAGGTATATTTCACTTTTGGGGATTTTTTTATTGCATCGAACTACAACAATTTTTAGGTAGTTTTTTTCTTCCAAAATTTGGCGAACCTATTCCAATTCGTATACCAATTAATTGGTATACTTAACGGTTTATATGTTGCAGATAGAGAAAATACTGAAATTTTCAGCTTTTTCCTACACAATATTACGAAAGCAATTTGTCCTAATAAGTTTGTGAAAATTATAAACTATTTGAAATTTTTAAATAGATTTATTTTTTATTTAACCGTGATTTTTTAATAAATAGTGACCATCGCTTCACAACGTAGTCTATTTTTCATGGCTTACGGTGAGCACGATCTCTCGAATTGCTGAACTGAAAATTATGGAATAGAAATTAATTTTTAGTATTCTTTACAGATTTAACTCGCCGCGCAGATAGCTCTGAATAAGACGATTTCGCTAGATTTTCAGAGCACTGTGCACCCAGTGCATTAACGCAGGTGACGGAAGGTTATCGAAAAGTTTTGTGAAAATGAAAATGCCAGTAATGATGATGATTTTCCCAAACGGTTCGTTTTCGAGAGGTTTTTATTTGTTCTTTGGCATTAGGATTAGCGATAATAATTCAAATCAAGGATACTACTGGGAAGTCACCTTTAGAAAAAGTCGATGTCGAAGTAAAATTTGGAACTATGCACGCATGCACTTCCGAGATAGCGTGATATCAGGAGCTGCGATTTCATTAAATTTTCTTAGTTCTCAGTCGCGTTGGAAATCTGAGTAAAGTATAAACTTCAAATCGATTAAAAAAAAATTCGATTTTTTTTGGCTCAGTACAATATATAAATTCAGTTTTCCCACCACAATTTAGATATTTTATTTTATGGGCCATTTTTTCGCTTTCCCATTGATTTGGTTTGAGATTTCTAGCACTGATGTTGTCCTATGCTGATTTGAGCGATTCTCTGAGTCCTGCCACTATCCCATGTAATATGTGTTATCAAAAACATCGCGAAGCATCACGTTCTAAATGTTCTCAAACGATATAATATCCGAAGAGAGTGATAATAGTTATAAGAAATGTCTCATCACACTGTTAGGTGTATTAAAAGCGTTTTTGTAAAATAAATAAGTTCGTGTCGATATCGACTTCTGGACCACCAGTCTTCGAAAAAGTCGTCCCCCTGGTCGTGACAATCTGGTGAATAAAATGCTACTCAGCGGTAAAATACGACCAGCTGGGTTTTCTTCACATAAATTGTCAAAAACGCTAAACCGGAAGTCACCATCTTGATTTTCAGAATGGTGTCAAAAATAGATTTCTGGCATCCATTCGTAAAATTCAGCAAATTCAGCATTTGCTACAAAAAATGGGATGCCGACAACCGATGACGTTTGCGTGCCGACAATAGATTTTAGCGACATTCTTGAAAACTAACCAAAAGATATGTGGCGACCCTTTCGGTGGTATTCAATTTTTAAATCACAAAATAGAATCAATTCACTTTGTAAACATTCTACGCGCATGCTTTTTAGATCGATTTATTTCTGTCTAAAACACCAAGCAAATGTTAAAAAAAAACTTTTAAGTAAATTTTCTTTTGCTCAAAAAATATTTTGGTTGTAGAACAAAACATATGAGTTCTTTTTGTGGCGATTGCTGAAGCAAACAGCTTCAGCAATCGGCACAAAAAGAACCTGCTAATATAACACACAAATAATATTTGTCACAATGGCAATGTCTGCTTTCTGTCAAAAGTTGCGTCGGGGTGCCAATAACTGACCAATGCCGGCAACCGACCACCCACTTTTCCCTATCATTGTTTTGGTGGTGGTACATAGGGTGATGAGCCTATTTTCACTATACTAAGCAAGGTGCCTCACTAATTCGCTAATTTCTTGCTTTACAATCAATGGAATGCGTAAAAATTGACATCAACCGCTTTGCTTCGTTGTTAAGATCCAATATAATAACACAAATGCGTTGAAAACAGTAACATTCTCGTGTTTGAGCACAATGAAAACACGAATCGAGTGCCCCTACTGTTGCACTACCATTTGACTCAATGCGTTGAACAAAGATGGCAGATATTGCTCTAACCAACAGCTTCAAATGGGTAGGGTGATAATAGAAACATGGCGCACATAGGCTCATCACCCTATATGAAAAAAGAACTTTCTGTCAGGTTGTCAGTCAGAGCTAGGACGTTGCGTGATCCGGATTCCTTCACGAAAATACATGAATTTTCACAATCTTAAGAAATCGATCGCAAAAATACTGTGTGTTTTGTTCAAGCCATTAGCGGATTTGTAGAAGTTTCAAGTAAAAACCGTGTTTTGTACCGTATGCTATGCACGTCGTCACTGCATATAGCGCCGGTACCACATAATTCAAATTTATCTCGGTAGAAATGTAACGTGTCCTTCATTTGCTCTCAGCCTACTTAGTTACACAGGCCATACACGATACGATTGGTCGTACGACGGGCCGTACAACCGATCGTACGACCGGTCGTACGATTTGACCGTCTGAACAATTTTCGCTTCTGTCGTACAACCCGGTCGAGTCGTATGGTAGTTTGACATGTTTAAAAACTGGTCGTACGACCAGTTGTATGTATGAGTAAAAATTTGTTGGTAGGGTAAAGTGCCTATTTTCACCATACTAAGCAGGGTGCCTCACTAATTCATTAACCCTTTCATGCCCAACATTTTTCTAGTGCATGTAGGGTTTTAAAACTATTTTTCCTTGAAAACGGTGGGATAAAGAAATTCGAAAAGCCTTTTTTCATAAAGATAGGTGCTGTCCTTGCAGTGCTAGAAGCTGCTCAATTTTTACCTTTTAGTGCTCAATACAATTCTCCTAGAATATTCACAATAGTCCAATTGCGTGAAAAACATAGCCAAAGACAGCCCAAATAGATAAGCTTTATCAGTTTTCAGTAATATTGCACCATACCGATGATATATGAAAAATTCATTTTCCATCATCAACGTAAACTGTCCCTGGCAGCACTGCTCCATCGGAACCCAATCAGACTAATTGCAATAACTTCGGTTCTAGAGCTGATCCTGGTAATTGTTAATGCTCAAATGAACGGCAACAGTCACATTTATTAGTCTTACTTGTTTTTGTGAGTAAATCTAGCCCCAATGAAAAGTTATAGCTGTTGAAAAACGTTGTTGTCCACAAACAACATGGGCATGAATGGGTTAATTTCTCGACCTACAATCAATGGAATGCCTAAAAATTAACATCAACAGCTTTGCTTCGTTGTTAAGAACCAGTATAATAACACAAATGTGCTGAAAACAGTGAAATTCTGGTGTTTGAGTGCAACAAAAACTCGAATCGAGTGGCCCTATTTTTGCGCTACCATTTGACTCAATGCGTTGAACAAAGATGGCAGACACTGCTTTAACCATCGGCTTCAAATGGGTAGGGTGACAATAGAAACATGGCGAAAATGGGCTCAACACCCTATATGTTTTTTCTGCCAAATTCGCCAGAGAATCTGTTTCATTTGTCGTGCAGATTCATTCACCTAGTGATGTAATTGTGCATTTCTTTTACTATTGTCATGGTAGGTTATACTCAAAATTATATATAAAATTGATCCTTGATGCACCTAGATTCAATGTAAACATCCCGATGATAGTATTTTAGGCAGATTTGATATAGTGCTTTACATAATTAATATCTATTCTTCTCGACAAGCGAGACTTTAGAATTAATTCTCAATTTTTCATCGTTACGTGTAAACGTGTAAATATAAGCGTAAACTGTTTCCATTTGAGTGTTATTTGGACGTTTTTCAAAGACCACTAGCAACATGAAAAGGCTAATTTGCTGTACTACATGTAATTTATGAGAAATCGAAAAAAACAATTTTTAAAGAGCTGATAATTATAATTCATCAATCGTAAAACAGTTCAGAACAAATCGATGACAGAGGAAAGTCGGTAATAGTTGCGATTGAGAAGATCTGTACGTTGACTAATCATAATATTCGGCATAGAAAATCTTGTAATTTGTCAGCCAGCCTACTATTATTTGAATATATCGGCTCGATTGGCACGTTCCTCATGTTATTATTTATGTTGTTTTGCATTTCTCATAAAAGAAATGCATAAAACTCGCTCAAACTTTCAAGACTTTTTCCTTATATACAAATCGACTTAGCTCGAAGATTTGGGTCAATGTTTCGCTCTCTCTGTGTTTATAATAGTAAGCTTTAAAAAGATTCAAAAGCTTGGCCTGTAGTGTATTGGTGCTGTGTGAGGCTCTCTTTCGTACCTTACCACTACAACACTCCTTACTCTTTGTTCGCCCTTCTTCCCCACGGAACTGCATCAAGGTATTATTTTGTGGGAGAGAGGGCGTTGTGCTTTCTTCGCACCTATTTCTTTTGCTCACGAGTTTTCCGCAGATATCTCGGAACCTCACTTGATGCATGAAATGGCTCGTCCTTTGAGTCCATTTAGCCCTCGACTCTTCTCTTGCTTTTCTTCTCCATCTATTACGTCACCATTTTGCTCTTGTCGCAGTAAGCCGTTTAGCTGCTGATTTCCGATTGTCAATAAGCTGCCAGCGTTATTACGATCTTCTAGGATAGTCCACAGCGGTGAACTCACCCTACCTCACTGAGTTTTTCGACGGAGGAATTTCTCCCGACACTGATACCCGCTTTCTTGAGCCGTTTAACTCCCAGTTTTATCGACATCTACTCGGACTGTGTGTATGTGTGTATGTGCAAGAGTAAGTAGGTGGCAAACTCTCATTCGTGTTTCTTAGCATTGGCTGAACCGATCCTATCCAAACCAATTTCAACTAAAAGGCCTAACACCCAGACAGCACGCTATTGATTTGTTTTTGATTCTGATGTTTAGTTTCTAAGATATTGTTTGAATGAGTAAAAATGGAGTTGGCTAAGTTGAGGTCAATGGCATCTTCGGAGAATTTGTTGGATGTAATATGATCTTTCTTTTGGTATTGTGTCTTCACATATTAATCTCCCTATAAGGGAAATATTTAAAAAATAATGCCTTTGTGATTATATTGAGATGATGTCTTCTGCAAATTTATAGCTTTTCTGCCAACATCTTTACTGAAGACACCAAGTGTCTGTCTTGTATGCTTTAAAAGTTACAGCATGTTTTTTATTGTTCAATATAGTTTTAATACACCATTCGAATTTTATTTCGGAAACGTAAAAGGATGAGATCAGAACATATTTTGGAAGCTTAAATAATTGATGTTGAGCTCATTTTCCATAAAAACCCACATAACAGTGCGAAGTTTTTCTTCTAATATTTCTTTAAGACCTAACTTAAATGAAAATCTAGTGATTGGAGGCTATAGTTACATTTGTAGGACCATTGTCTCACAAATTTTATTTGTCTTTGTATTGGTGACGATACATAAACCACTTTGATTGTTAACCATTCTTCTCTCATTCGTTCGTTTGTTTGGGTAGTTTGTGTTAAAAAGTGTCCTAAATTAATAGATACAATTAAGGGGGTGGACTGCTTTAGCAGACAAAAAAACATGTTTTCGTGATTTTTGGATAGGAAAAGTTCTAGTTATTTGAAAATGTATGTGTTTTGCCTTTCTCATATAGAAAGGTTATGCAATCACTCTGAAAAACGTCAACCTAATCCCGGCCCGGAGGGCCGAGTGTCATATCCCATTCGACTCAGTTCGTCGAGATCGGAAAAAGTCTGTATGTGTGTGTGTATGTGTGTATGTATGTGTGTGTGTATGTGTGTGTGTATGTGTGTGTGTGTATGTATGTGCGTATGTGTCAAATAATGTCACTCATTTTTCTCAGAGATGGCTGGACCGATTTGCCCAAACTTAGTCTCAAATGAAAGGTGCAACCTTCCCATCGGCTGCTATTGAATTTTGGATCGATCGGAATTCTGGTTCCGGAATTACGGGTTTCAGAGTGCGGCCACACAGAAATTTCGCATAAAAACTATAGGAAAAATTAAAAATAGAATTTTTATTTTTGATGCTAAATGTATTCAAGGTGCATAAAACGTCGAGATTTGATGCAAACACGAAAAAAATTTGACGAAGATTCACGTTTTTGGATTTTGCACATTTTTGCCTTTCTCATATAGAAAGGTTATGCAATCACTCTGAAAAACGGCAACCTAATCCCGGCCCGGAGGGCCGAGTGTCATATCCCATTCGACTCAGTTCGTCGAGATCGGAAAAAGTCTGTATGTGTGTGTGTATGTGTGTATGTATGTGTGTGTGTGTATGTGTGTGTATGTGTGTGTGTATGTATGTGCGTATGTGTCAAATAATGTCACTCATTTTTCTCAGAGATGGCTGGACCGATTTGCCCAAACTTAGTCTCAAATGAAAGGTGCAACCTTCCCATCGGCTGCTATTGAATTTTGGATCGATCGGAATTCTGGTTCCGGAATTACGGGTTTCAGAGTGCGGCCACACAGAAATTTCGCATAAAAACTATAGGAAAAATTAAAAATAGAATTTTTATTTTTGATGCTAAATGTATTCAAGGTGCATAAAACGTCGAGATTTGATGCAAACACGAAAAAAATTTGACGAAGATTCACGTTTTTGGATTTTGCACATTTTTGCCTTTCTCATATAGAAAGGTTATGCAATCACTCTGAAAAACGTCAACCTAATCCCGGCCCGGAGGGCCGAGTGTCATATCCCATTCGACTCAGTTCGTCGAGATCGGAAAAAGTCTGTATGTGTGTGTATGTATGTGTGTGTGTATGTGTGTGTATGTGTGTGTGTGTGTATGTATGTGCGTATGTGTCAAATAATGTCACTCATTTTTCTCAGAGATGGCTGGACCGATTTGCCCAAACTTAGTCTCAAATGAAAGGTGCAACCTTCCCATCGGCTGCTATTGAATTTTGGATCGATCGGAATTCTGGTTCCGGAATTACGGGTTTCAGAGTGCGGCCACACAGAAATTTCGCATAAAAACTATAGGAAAAATTAAAAATAGAATTTTTATTTTTGATGCTAAATGTATTCAAGGTGCATAAAACGTCGAGATTTGATGCAAACACGAAAAAAATTTGACGAAGATTCACGTTTTTGGATTTTGCACATTTTTGCCTTTCTCATATAGAAAGGTTATGCAATCACTCTGAAAAACGTCAACCTAATCCCGGCCAAATTTTTTTTTCAACTCGCATAAGGTTTCTGGATTTTAACAGGGGCGTAGTTGATGGTTTATGGAGAGGGGTTACACCCCCCCCCTCTACTGTTCACTCCCCTCCTTTAAAAATCTCCTTAAATCACCGCTCAGACCACCACCTCATACCCCTCCCTTTCAACCCCATCATCTTTAAACCACCACTATATTACAAAGCATACCAATTTAAGCTGGGGAGTCGTTCATTCATGGGACTTTCGCCCTCCTCACATACCCATCCCCGCATGACAAAATGAGTTAGCAAGCAGATAACATTGATTTAATGCTGATTAGGCTAATGGAGTATGATATTTTTTTGTTTCAAGTGTTTCACCGTCGACACGTAGCTCATCAAGTTCGTGGCTGGCATGCCATTGTGTATAAGTGCAAAGTGTACTAAGAATGTAATGGACATTTCCACGATTATGTTGAACATAAAAAGCCTCCGTGCCATAGTTTAGAGAAATGAGAAAGGCACAATTGCACCGCTAGGTGGATTAAAACAGGTTTTTTGTAATCACATTGGAAACGCTAAAATAAAAATTTTCCTTGGAAATCTTCACAAAAAGGCGAAGTCAAAGACTATTTAGTTTCTGTAATGCCTAATTGGCGGAAAAAGTGCAGTTCGTAATTCTTGTTGAAATTAATGAAACAATAAAGATTTTATTTTTCGTAACTTTTTTCCGCGGTTTTCTAAAAAAAATGTGTTATCGGTATACATTTTTTTTTTTCGCATGCTACAGAAATGGTTAAAACGGGTTTTCTGGTGATATTGTTTGTTGGAATCTTCAAAAGGCTATCTGAAAAATTGTTATTTTCTCTAACCAAGATTGCAAAATTTTAATAAGGGGTTACACCAGTGTAGGGCACGAAAAAATAGGCATGTTTCAGGAATTTCACTTGACGCATTGTAACGAGGAATCGAGTACCCGTAAATTACGATTTATAATAAAAGTTCTGATGTACAAATAATGAATTTGTCAACTATTTTCAACATCGGTTGGATGGTATTTTCCAACAGGCGAGTTCTTTTGGTCCGTGGCCGGAAGTCTGTCTCCCGTAATCTTTGATCTAGAGCAAAAACAAAAGATTTTTCGATGCTTTAGAATAACAGAAATCGACGCACGTAGGGTTATCCGTTATTGATAACCCAAGTAACAATATGTTTTTTGAGGGGCTATAAAACTATCATAAAACTAAAATTGTTACCAGGGAACTTTCTAATTTGTTTTTTGGCATTAGGATTAGTAATAATGATGCAAATCAAAATCCTTTGTTCAATCACTAGCTATTCTGAGTCCAACGTTATCCGAAATATGTTGCTCACTGCTAGGTCACGTTTAGAAAAAGTCCATATCGAAATAAGAGAGATGCCGCGTCATGACCCTACATACGACATATAGAAAGTGCGGCCTTTCTATATCTCGTATATAGGGTCACTTTTATACGGTAATATGTTATTGTGAGTTTGTCTTTTGAAGAATTACAACACTGGAGATGTAAAATAATCCTTATTATTACCTTACAATTTTTTTAATAATGATTTTGTGCGTCCAGTTGCATCACGGAGTGTCAAAAGTTTTTCATTACCACATTAAAATTTCTTTTTTTTTAATTTTTCGATTTTTTTTTTGGTAAATCGTGTATCGGTTGAGTAGCTGGGACCTTTTAGAAGGCATTCTGATCATGAGCACGGTCATCCATAATTTCAGAGGAAAATGTCGTCGTGCGGCATCTCTTCCATACAATTGGGAGAGATGCCGCATCAAAATTGCGGGTGAGATGCCGCACTCGATGGCGGAGGATACGTAGCTAAAATGTATTTTTTCACCTCGAAATGTCATTAAATGATCATTTGCGTCAGGTATAGATTATTAATAAGGTATATCCACAAATTAACGGACCTAAAACAGCGGCATATAGGAATATGAGCCTATTTATTCATATATTTGAACGGGCGATATGTATCTAAGTATTAGTTACTTCGGTTTATTCTTTAAAGTTTCAGGCACTAATTTTAGTAAACGGAATTGATTTGTAGTGATGTCAATCTTCGCATAAAAATGAAAATTTCGATGAATTGATGCTTTTTAAAATGAATCTTTCAAGAACAAACCTAAAATTATCTTATCTAAGTTATCTAAATACATTACAAGCAAAAACTGCTTTTAAGGAACCCCTACCAATATATCGCTCGTACAAACATATAAATAAACAGTACCCTTAATTAAGTTACTCCAACTAAACCGTTACACAAAGTTGTAAAAATAAAATATTTTTAAAATGTTGAATAAAAAATGTTTCTAGAAATGGTATTACCCCCTTAAGAAAAATGAAGGTGCTGGCCGATTTATAGGTGTAATCAAACTTCATTAAACTCAGCTGAAGACCCCTAATCACAAAAACATCAATGATAGCTAAAAATATTTTTGTTCACCATTTTTCAGTTTGTAACCATCCCGCAATGACCTTTTTTTAAATGTTCATGGAAATTTGATAAATTTTTTTCATGAAAAAAACCATTTCACAGTATTTTCAAAACTCGCAATTGATTAAAATGATTTTATCAAATATTGAATGGTTAACTTCGATGCAGGATCGATTTTAGGAAATGTGTGGCATCTCTTCCCAAATTACCCTATAGTCCCTGAAGAGAATTGGGTCATTAAATGAGAAAAAAAGTCGTTTTTATTACTTACATCGATAAAGCTGATTTTCGTGATTGCAACAATGTTTTTTTCCAACTCAGGAAACGTGAAAATAATATTAAAATTTAAAATAAAGAAATATGTTGACAGTCTGGATTTGACACTATAGGAAGGATTTGAAATATCGAATTTCACGACAAATGATGCCCTGTCAGAAAAAAATAGGGCATGTTTTCTCGGTTTTCCCAGAGGGTTATTGTTATTTGACATAAACACCATCCATTGCATATAGTTTTTTTTCATTTTGGGTGTTGTCCTGATAGGAGATGTAAACAACCGCAGTTTTCCTATGTATGGTTGCCAAGTTTACATAAGATTTATTTTAAAAAACAAAACAAAAAACGTTTTTACGTATTACAACGATTTTTTTTTAAATAATGTTATATTATGTATATTGGACCTAAAATTTATCGAATGGAATGGAAAACTATATATAGCTTAATGACCCAATTGAGTTTTCCATTTATATTGAATTGAATGAAGAACATAAACATTTTATTCATAAAGTAACAGTAATAAGTTGATTGTCCGCTTATTTTAATGGGCATTTTTTACATTTCTTATAAAAGAAATGTATAGAATTCGCTCAAACTTTCAAGATTTTTTCCGAGGCCCGGAGGGCCGAGTCTTATATACCATTCGACTCAGCTCGACGATTTGGGACAATGTCTGTGTGTGTGTGTGTGTCTGTGTGTGTGTATGTAACGGACAAATTCTCATTCGTGTTTCTCAGCAATGGCTGAACCGATCTTATCCAAACCAATTTTAAATGAAAGAACTAAAAAACAGTATGAACGCTATTAATTTGTTTTTGATTCTGATGTTTAGTTTCCAAGATATGAATGTTTGAATGCGTAAAAATGGCGTTTTTTGCAGTTTTTTTGAATTATCTGCCGAAATTGACAATATTGATTAACAATTTATATGTTTTTAGATAGCTTTAATGAATACCTTTCGAACAAGCTATAGATTGTTGAAATCGGACTATTATCAAAAGAAATATTAAACATTAAATGCGGACGAAAGATTTTTATCATTTCCCATTGCCAGAAATATGACCAAAAACATGTAATCTATTATTAACGCCAAAACGGCTTATTTTAGGTCAATAGTATCTTCGGCGAATATAATGGAGGCAATATGCCCTTTCTTTTGGTATTGTGCTTTTGCTGATTAATCACCCTATGAGTGAGATATTTTCACAAATTTTCTTGGAAGTGATTATATCGAAATGATGTCTTCAGAAACTTTGTAGCTCTTACTTTTGCGAATAACTTTACTGCAGACTTCAAATAATTATTTTGAATACTTTAAAAGTTATGGCTTGTTGTTTGTGGATTACTCTTTGTCGCCTATTTATTGTTCAATATAGTAATAATCCATTTAAGGCTCAAGTTACCTCAAGGCTTGGTAGTATGCGTAAGAAAAATTGTGTTCAGCTTTGCCACCAGATTATCCATTTAAACCTTTTCAAAACTCTAAAAGAAGAATATCAGTCGATTTATTAGGTCATCACGATTCAATTCATGCAAAATACCTGCTGGAAAAACCATCGGCTTAGCTGGATGGTGCTTTTGAAAAAGTGGCTGTGATTTTTTATCACACTACCACACCGAGCTGGGGTACGCAACACAACTGCGCAATGAAAAAACCACAGCCACTTTTTCAAAAGCACCATTTAGCTAAGCCGATGGTTTTTCCAGCAGGTATTTTGCATGAATTGAATCGTGATGATCTAATAAATCGACTGATATTCTTCTTTTAGAGTTTTAAAAAGGTTTAAATGGATAATCCGGTGGGAAAGCTGAACACAAATTTTCCTACGCACACTACCAAGCGTTCAATTCTAACACATGCTTAAAAAAGGTAACTTGAACCTTAAATAAGCCAAACAATATTTCGATAAAACGAATTTTGTATTTCATTTTTCTATCTACAACCGCTAGAAATAATCACCGAACACTTCCAAGTTGTCTGGAAGGAACTTGATAGTGCAAAAATGTTCATTTGTACGAACCTTCTAACTGCAATTTTTCTAACTTGTAACCATCGGATCGATCTGAAACATATCGGAAAATGAAAGCGAAGTAAATAACTCCAAGCAACGGCGTAGCCAAGAGAAGGTTTTGGGGTTTAACACCATACAACCCCCCCCCCCCCACAACACAAAAAAAATTGGATTGAAGTTTAAAATTTATTGATGCTGACTGATTTAATTCAATATTACAATACTAATTATCTGATCCGTAGATTGATAACCTGTTGTTGTAAACATCATGAGGACTTTTGATAAATTGTCGGAATGGGTATGTAACTGATCTATTGGTCTTGATTTCACAGTTGACTATTAGCATCAATATCAAATTCCTGCCTGAAAACATTCCAATAGAAAATTCCAGAGTTCTGTAATCAATCATAATCCTTAGATTTCTTTTCAAATTGAGCTCGCTTTTGTAGAGATGTAGGGTCTTTATTTAATAGAAAGCGAAGTTAAAATTGATTTAATGCCTATGAAACATAGAACTGCTCACCAAAAAAATGCATAACTTTCAACATTTGCTAAAAATGTTTTTGGCTTTCTCATTCACTCTAAAATTCGTCAATCTAATCCCGACCGGGAGGGCCGTGTGTCATATGCCAATCGACTCAGTTCGTCGAGATCGGAAAATGTCTGTGTGTATGTATGTGTGTGTATGTGTGTATGTGGAAAAAATGTGACCTCTGTTAATCAGAGATGGCAGGACCGATTTGCACAAAGTTAGTCTCAAATTAAAGGTACAATCTTCCCATCGGCTGCAATTGAATTTTTTATTGATTGGACTTCCGATTCTGGAGTTATGAGTTGAAGAGTGCAATCACACAGAAAATTGCCATATAAACTGAAATGAAAAATTTTCAAAATCAAATTTGTATTTTTGATGCCAAATGACTTTAAAATGCATGAAACATTGAGATTTGATGTAAACTCGAAAAAAATAATGTTTGACAAAAATTGACTTTTTTGGACTTTGGTACATTTTTGCCTTTCTCATATAGAAAGGTTATGCAATCACTCTAAAAATCGTCAATAATACTGGCCCGGAAGAAGTATGCAGTGAGGGGTTGCTACTTTAAAATTGTAACTAGTTTAAAATTTCTTAACAAGTTGAAAATTTTCGGCAGGACCTGGACCTCCGGATCTTTCTCCATGATCCGCCGCTGGTTTCAAGCGATGTTTCAGTATCACATAGTATCTCAAGATCGTTGCTGTCGATCCATTGTATGTATGTGCAAATTGTACTGAACATGTAATATTCATTTCCACCATTGTATTGAACATAACCAGCCATGGAATCGTAGTCTGGACAAATGAGACAAGCACAATTGCACCACTAGGTGGATTAAAACAGGTTTTACATTTCTTATAAAAGAAATGTATAGAATTCGCTCAAACTACCAAGATTTTTTCCGAGGCCCGGAGGGCCGAGTCTTATATACCAATCGACTCAGCTCGACGATTTGGGACAATGTCTGTGTGTGTGTGTGTGTGTGTGTCTGTGTGTGTGTGTGTGTGTGTATGTAACGGACAAATTCTCATTCGTGTTTCTCAGCAATGGCTGAACCGATCTTATCCAAACCAATTTTAAATGAAATAACTGAAAAACAGTATGAACGCTATTAATTTGTTTTTGATTCTGATGTTTAGTTTCCAAGATATGAATGTTTGAATGTGTAAAAATGGCGTTTTTTGCAGTTTTTTTGAATTATCTGCCGAAATTGACAACATAGATTAACACTTTATATGTTTTTAGACAGCTTTAACGAATACCTTTCAAACAAGCTATAGATTGTTGAAATCGGACCATTATCAAAAGAGATATTTAACATTGAATGCGGACGAAAGATTTTTATCATTTCCCATTGCCAGAAATATGACCAAAAACATGTAATCTATTATTAACGCCAAAACGGCTTATTTTAGGTCAATAGTATCTTCGGAGAATATAATGGAGGCAATACGCCCTTTCTTTTGGTATTGTGCTTTTACTTATTAATCTCCCTATGAGTGAGATATTTTCACAAATTTTCTTGGAAGTGGTTATATCGAATGATGCCTTCAGCAAATTTGTAGCTCTTACTTTTGCGAATAACTTTACTGAAGACATAAAATATCTATTTTGAATACTTTAAAAGTTATGGCTTGTTGTTTGTGGATTACCTTTTGTCGCCCATTTATTGTTCAATATAGTAATAATCCATTGAAATAAGCCAAACATTATTACGATAAAAAGAATTTTGTATTTCATTTTTCTATCTACAACCGCTAGAAATAATCACCGAACACTTCCAAGTTGTCTGGAAGGAACTTGATACCTTATCAGTGCAAAAATGTTCATTTGTACGAACCTTCTGACTGCAATTTTTCTAACTTATAACCAATGGATCGATCGGAAACATATCGGAAAATGAAAGTGAAGTAAATAACTCCAAGCAACGTAGCCAAGAGAAGGTTTTGGGGTTTAACAACTTCCCTCCCTACCACACCCAAAAAATATATTGGATTGCAATTGAAAATTTATTGATGCAGACTGATTTAATTCAGTATTACAATAACAATTATCTGATCCGTACATTGATAACCTGTTGTTGTAAACATCATGAGGACTTTTGATAAATTGTCAGAATGGGGTCCTGATATGTAATTGATCTATTGGTCTTGATTTCACAGTTGCCTAATAGCATCAATATCAAATTCCTGCCTGAAATCATTCCAATAGAAAATTCCAGAGTTCTGTAATCAATCATAATCTTCAGATTTCTTTTCAAATTGAGCTCGCTTTTGTAGAGATGTACTGTAATGAGGGTCTTTATTTAATAGAAAGCGAAGTTAAAATTGATTTAATGTCTATGAAACATAGAACTGCTCACCAAAACATTGCATAACTTTCAACATTTGCTAAAAATGTTCTTGCCTTTCTCATTCACTCTAAAATTCGTCAATCTAATCCCGACCCGGAGGGCCGAGTGTCATATGCTAATCGACTCAGTTCGTCGAGATAGGAAAATGTATGTGTGTGTACGTATGCATGTGTGTGTATGTGTGTATGTGGAAAAAAATATGACCTCTGTTAATCAGAGATGGCTGGATCGATTTGCACAAAGTTAGTCTCAAATGAAAGGTACAACCTTCCCATCGGCTGCAATTGATTTTTTTATTGATTGGACTTCCGGTTCCGGAGTTAGGAGTTGAAGAGTGCAATCACACAGCAAATTCCCATATAAACTGAAATGAAAAATTTTCAAAATCAAATTTGTATTTTTGATGCCAAATGACTTTATAATGCATGAACCATTGAGATTTGATATAAACTCGAAAAAATAATGCTTGAAAAAAAATGTTTTTTTTGGACTTTTTTGCCTTTCTCATATAGAAAGGTTATGCAATCACTCTAAAAATCGTCAATCATACCGGCCCGGAGGGAGTATGCAGTGAGGGGTTGCTGTTTTAAAATTAAAACTAGTTTAAAATTTCTTAACAAGTTGAAAATTTTCGGCAGGACCCGGACCTCCCGGATCTTACTATGTGATACTGAAACATCGCTTGAAACCAGCGGCGGTCAAGCGATGTTTCAGTATCACATAGTATCTCAAGATCGTGGCTGTCGATCCATTGTACGTATGTGCAAATTGTACTGAACATGTAATATTCATTTCCACCATCGTATTGAACATAACCAGCCATGGAATCGTAGTCTGGACAAATGAGAAAAGCCCAATTGCACCACTAGGTGGATCAAAATAGGTTTTTATTTTGGGAATGCGTCGAGTTGAGACGAAAACGTAATATGATTAATAACGAGGATAACACTTTCCGAATGTAGAGCGAAATTTATGAAAAATGACGATTTCCATTCGACTCTAGCAGGTCCTGGTCGATTTTGATGAGAATTTGATTTTTGTTGTATGACCAATTATATGTATAGGTCAAATGCTCAAAAACGGTAATATAAGGTCAAGATAGCATCATATTGAAACCGCCAATTTCGGAGGTTTAGTATCTTCGATGAGTTTTACATACGAACAGCGCATCATTTGATGAAGTAATTTTGACGGTATATCGTCCAAGAAGTATTTATGGTGAATTTTCTCAGGTTAATATTCATGACTACAATAAAGTCTCAACAAATTTGCTAAAGACACGAACTCTGTTACTATTGTCTGAAAAATTAATTCTGCATAATTTTAAAACTTCAAAAATTACGGTTTCGGAATTATGCCGTTTGGACAGTAAGATCGATTTTCACCAAACTCCCACAAATTGTAAAATTGGTATTGTAAAAAAACGTAAGGGCGATACTTCAATGCTGATAGGTGGGACCGAAAAATTAACCAACGCCAAAGGGACTATATTCTATATATACTATCATTTTGTCAATTTCAATAGCAAACACAAATTTTAATTTAATAATTTCAAATACTTTATGAAGTTTTGGGTTTCGATCACTGAATCATGCAATCTAGGATGTAAAAAACACAATAGTTCTTAAATAGGAAATAAAACCAAGTCTGGAAATATTCACTGTTGATTTTCTTTGAATGGTATCATTGCTACTATCGCTTTTTTCAAGAAAAAGCGTTGATTTCTTAGTTCTCAGTCGCGTTGTAAATTTGAGTAAAGTATAAACTTCAAATCGATTAAAAAAATTCGATTTTTTGGCTCAGTACAATATACATAACCCCTTTAGGAAAATTCAGTTTTCCCACCACAATGCATTTATTGAGGAATTTAGATATTTTATTAACAGAGCATTAGCAATAATTCGTTTGTATGTCTATTTTATTGGCCATTTTTTCGCTTTCCCATTGATTTGGTTTGAGATTTCTAGCACTGATGTTGTCCTATGCTGATTTGAGCGATTCTCTGAGTCCTGCCACTATCCCATGTAGTATGTGTTATCAAAAACATCGCGAAGCATCAAGTTCTAAAAGTTCTCAAACGATATAATATCCGAAGAGAGTGATAAGAGTTATAAGAAATGTCTCATCACACTGTTAGGTGGATTAAAAGCGTTTTTATTTTGGGAATGCGTCGAGTTGAGACGAAAACGTAATATGATTAATATCGAGGATAACACTTTCCGAATGTAGAGCGAAATTTATGAAAAATGACGATTTCCATTCGATTCTAGCAGGTTCTGATCGATTTTGATGAGCTTTTGATTTTTGTTGTATGACCAATTATATGTATAGGTCAAATGTTTAAAAACAGTAATTTAAGGTCAAGATAGCATCATTTTGAAACCGCCAATTTCGGAGGTTTAGTATCTTCGATGAGTTTTACAAACGTTAAACAGCGCATCATCTGATAAAATAATTTTGATGGTAGTAGAAGTATTTATGGTGAATTTTCTCAGGTTAATATTCATGACTACAATAAAGTCTCAACAAATTCGTTAAAGACACGAACTCTGTTACTATTTTCTGAAAAATAAATTCTGCATAATTTTAAAACTTCAAAAATTACGGTTTCGGAATTATGCCGTTTGGACAGTATGATCGATTTTCACCAAACCCCCACCAAACCGAATTTCTGGCTACGCCGCTGACTTCAAGTAAGTAAAAACAAATTCGTTCTACACTCGTTTACAAGAAACTTCTTCGAATGCTGAATATCTATTATAATGCATTGAAACCCCGATTTTATCAGCCAAATATGAACATAGGTTTGATGGGCTCTAGCAGACGAACAAGACTGAATTCGAGTAAATCCTTTCTTGAGCATGTTTTCCTTATCATGAAGATGGAAATATGCAAAAATGAAAAGTTCATCATAATCAGAAATAGTTATCAGACTACATCAAGGGACGGGAAAAATATTTTAACAGTTTCAGTTCATTATAAAGAAAGAAAAGCCCGATTTAGTCAATGTCCCCATTTTGTCAGCCTAAAACACACCATGAGACTGATAAAAATGGGTCTTTATTGTATGTATTATTCACTGTGTATCACATTAATAGGTACATTTCATTTTTGGGGATTTTTTATTGCAAACTACAACAATTTTTAGGTAGTTTTCAAGGGGTTATTTTATAGATTTGTTCCAAAATTTGGCGAACCTATTCCAATTCGTATACCAATTAATTGGTATACTTAAGGGTTTATATGTTGCAGATAGAGAATATACTTAATTTTTCAGCTCTTTTCCTACACAATATTACGAAAGCTTATTAAACATTTTTTCTTAATAAGTTTGTGAAAATTATAAGCTTTTTGGAATTTTTTCATAGTGTTATTTTTTATTTTACCGTGATTTTTTATTAAATAGTAACCATCGCTTCACAACGTAGTCTATTTTTCATGGCTTGCGGTGAGCACGATCTCTCGAAATGCTGAACTGAAAATTATGGAATAGAAATTAATTTTTAGTATTCTTTACAGATTTAACTCGCCGCGCAGATAGCTCTGAACTAGACCCGCTGGTGCCCTAAGACGATTTCGCTAGATTTTCAGAGCACTGTGCACCCAGTGCATTAACGCAAGTGACGTAATGTTATCGCAAAGTTTCGTGAAAATGAAAATTCCAGTAATGATGATAATTTTCCCAAACGGTTCCTTTTCGTGAGGTTTTTATTTGTTCTTTGGCATTAGGATTAGCGATAATAATTCAAATCAAGGATACTACTGGGAAGTCACCTTTAGAAAAAGTCGATGTCGAAGTAAAATTTGAAACTATGCACGCATGCACTTCAGAGATAGCGTGATATCAGGGGCTGCGATTTCATTTCAACGCTTTTTTTTTGTGAAAAGGGCGATACTTACAAATGTAAACATAAGGCTTTTTTTCATACATGCGAATGAGGGCTTTGAAATGCTACAAATTAACCTAAAAATTTTGATTCTACGATATTGCTTTCTTAAACTACAGCAAAAAATACAACGGACGAAACTGTATTTTTGTTTGTTTATTTAAAGTTTCGCCCTCCACGCTCCATGCAAACAAACAGGGCGATACTTTTTTTGCTAGCAGTTTAGAGGCGAAACTGTTATTTTCGTATTTTTTAGGATTATCAAGCTGATACCAGCTGTAAATAGTAACAATGATCTCTATTGAAAAAACACGGACGAAATCGGTGGTGTAAAACGGTAGTTATTGTAAAAAAACGTAAGGGCGATACTTCAATGCTGATAGGTGGAACCGAAAAAGTAAAAAATCGCCAAAGGGGCGATACTATCATTTTGTCAATTTCAATAGCAAAAACAAATTTTAATTTAATAATTTCAAATACTTTATGAAGTTTTGGGTTTCGATCACTGAATCATGCAATCTAGGATGTCAAAAACACAATAGTTCTTAAATAGGAAATAAAACCAAGTCTGGAAATATTCACTGTTGATTTTCATGGAATGGTATCACTGCTATTATCGCCCTTTTCAAGAAAAAGCGTTGATTTCTTAGTTCTCAGTCGCGTTGGAAATTTGAGTAATGTATAAACTTCAAATTGATTAAAAAAAAAAAAATTTTAGCTCAGTACAATATATAACCCCTTTAGGCAAATTCAGTTTTCCCACCACAATGCATTGATTGAGGAATTTAGATATTTTATTAACAGAGCATTAGCAATAATTCGTTTTTATGTCTATTTTACGGGTCATTTTTTCGCTTTCCCATTGATTTGGTTTGAGATTTCTAGCACTGATGTTGTCCTATACTGATTTGAGCGATTCTCTGAGTCCTGCAACTTTCCCATGTAGTATGTGTTATCAAAAACATCGCGAAGCATCAAGTTCTAAATGTTCTCAAACGATATAATATCCGAAGAGAGTGATAAGAGTTATAAGAAATGTCTCATCACACTGTTAGGTGGATTAAAAACGTTTTTACATTTCTTATAAAAGAAATGTATAGAATTCGCTCAAACTTTCAAGATTTTTTCCGAGGCCCGGAGGGCCGAGTCTTATATACCAATCGACTCAGCTCGACGATTTGGGACAATGTCTGTGTGTGTGTGTGTGTGTGTGTGTGTGTGTGTGTGTGTGTCTGTGTGTGTGTATGTAACGGACAAATTCTCATTCGTGTTTCTCAGCAATGGCTGAACCGATCTTATCCAAACCAATTTTAAATAAAAGAACTAAAAAACAGTATGAACGCTATTAATTTGTTTTTGATTATGATGTTTAGTTTTCAAGATATGAATATTTGAATGCGTAAAAATGGCGTTTTTTGCAGTTTTTTTGAATTATCTGCCGAAATTGACAATATAGATTAACAATTTATATGTTTTTAGACAGCTTTAACGAATACCTTTCGAACAAGCTATAGATTGTTGAATTCGGACTATTATCAAAAAAGATATTTATAATTAAATGCGGACGAAAGATTTTTATCATTTCCCATTGCCAGAAATATGACCAAAATCATGTAATCTATTATTAGCGCCAAAACGGCTTATTTTAGGTAAATAGTATCTTCGGAGAATTTAATGAAGATAATATGCCCTTTCTTTTGGTATTGTGCTTTTGCTGATTAATCTCCCTATGAGTGAGATATTTTCACAAATTTTCTTGGAAGTGATTATATCGAAATGACGTCTTCAGCAAATTTGTAGCTCTTACTTTTGCGAATAACTTTACTGAAGACTTTAAATATCTATTTTGAATACTTTAAAAGTTATGGATTGTCGTTTGTGGATTACTTTTTGTCGCCTATTTATTGTTCAATATAGTAATAATCCATTGAAATAAGCCAAACATTATTACGATAAAACGAATTTTGTATTTCATTTTTCTATCTACAACCGCTAGAAATAATCACCGAACACTTCCAAGTTGTCTGGAAGGAACTTGATAACTTATCAGTGCAAAAATGTTCATTTGTGCGAACATTCTGACTGCAATTTTTCTAACTTATGACCATCGGATCGATCTGAAACATATCGGAAAATGAAAAGCGAAATAAATAACTACAAGCAACGGCGTAACCAAGAGAAGGTTTTGGGGTTTAACACCATACAACCCCCCTCCCCCCTCCACCACACCCAAAAAAAAAAATTGGATTGAAGTTGAAAATTTATTGATGCAGACTGATTTAATTCAATTTTACAATAACAATTATCTGATCCGTAGATTGATAACCTGTTGTTGTAAACATCATGAGGACTTTTGATAAATTGTCGGAATGGGGTCCTGATATGTAACTGATCTATAGGTCTTGAATTCACAGTTGTCTAATAGCATCAATATCAAATTCCTGCCTGAAAACATTCCAATAGAAAATTCCAGAGTTCTGTAATCAATCATAATCCTCAGATTTATTTTCAAATTAATCTCGTTTTTGTAGAGATGTACTGTAATAAGGGTCTTTATTCAATAGGAAGCGAAGTTAAAATTGATTTAATGTCTATGAAACATTTGCTAAAAATGTTTTTGCCTTTCTCATTCACTCTAAAATTCGTCAATCTAATCTCGACCCGGAGGGCCGAGTGTCATATGCAAATCGACTGAGTTCGTCGAGTTTGGAAAATGTCTGTGTGTATGTAGAAAAAAATGTGACCTCTGTTTCTCAGAGATGGCTGGATCGATTTGCACAAAGTTAGTCTCAAATGAAAGGTACAACCTTCCCATCGGCTGCAATTGAATTTTTTATTGATTGGACTCCCGGTTTCGAAGTTACGAGTTGAAGAGTGCAATCACACAGCAAATTCCCATATAAACTGAAATGAAAAAATTTCAAAATCAAATTTGTAGTTTTGATGCCAAATGCCTTTAAAATGCATGAAACATTGAGATGTTTGGCAAAAATTGACTTTTTTGGACTTTGGTACATTTTTGCCTTTCTCATATAGAAAGATTATGCAATCACTCTAAAAATCGTCAATCATACCGGCCCGAGGGGGGTATTCAGTGAGGGGTTGCTACTTTAAAATTAAAACTAGTTTAAAATTTCTTAAGTTGAAAAATTTCGGCAGGACGTGGACCTCCCGGATCATTCTCCATGATCCACTGCTGGTTTCAAGCGATGTTTCAGTATCACATAGTTTCTCAAGATCGTGGCTGTCGATCCATTGTATGTATGTGCAAATCGTACTGAACATGTAATATTCATTTCCACCATCGTATTGAACATAACCAGCCATGGAATCGTAGTCTGGACAAATGAGAAAAGCACAATTGCATCACTAGGTGGACTAAAACAGGTTTTTATTTTGGGAATGCGTCGAGTTGAGACGAAAACGTAATATGATTAATAACGAGAATAACACTTTCCGAATGTAGAGAGAAATTTATGAAAAATGACGATTTCCATTCGACTCCAGCAGGTTCTGATCGATTTTGATGAGCATTTGATTTTTGTTGTATGACCAATTATATGTATAGGTCAAATGTTTAAAAACAGTAATTTAAGGTTAGCATCATTATGAAACCGCCAATTTCGGAGGTTTAGTATCTTCAATGAGTTTTACAAACGTTAAACAGCGCATCATTTGATAAAATAATTTTGAAGGTGTATCGTCCAAGAAGTATTTATGGTGAATTTTCTCAGGTTTTATTCATGACTACAATAAAGTCTCAACAAATTCGCTAAAGACACGAACCTTGTTACTATTTTCTGGAAAATAATTCTGCATAATTTTAAAACTTTACAAATTATGGTTTCGGAATTATGCCGTTTGGACAGTATGATCGATTTTCACCAAACCCCCACCAAACCGAATTTCTGGCTACACCGCTGACCGTAGAAACAAAGTCGTTCTACACTCGTTCACAAGAAACTTCTTCGAATGCTGAATATCTATTATAATACATTGACACCCCAATTTTATCAGCCAAATATGAATTGCCAAATATGATTTTTTTTATTGCATCGAACTACAACAATTTTTAGGTAGCTTTCAAGGGGTTATTTTATAGACGTCTTCCAAAATTTGGCGAACCTATTCCAATTCGTATACCAATTAATTGGTATACTTAAGGGTTTATATGTTGCAGATAGAGAAAATACTAAAATTTTCAGCATTTTTCCTACACAATATTACGAAAACTTATTAAACAATTTTTCCTAATAAGTTTGTGAAAATTATAAACTATTTGAAATTTTTTAATAGTTTAATTTTTTATTTAACCGTGATTTTTTAATAAATAGTGACCGTCGCTTCACAACGTAGTCTATTTTTCATGGCTTGCGGTGAGCACGATCTCTCGAATTGCTGAACTGAAAATTATGGAATAGAAATTAATTTTTAGTGTTCTTTACAGATTTAACTCGCCGCGCAGATAGCTCTGAACTAGACCCGCTGGTGCCCTAAGACGATTTCGCTAGATTTTCGGAGCACTGTGAACCCAGTGCATTAACGCAAGTGACGGAAGGCTATCGAAAAGTTTCGTGAAAATGAAAATTCCAGTAATTCCAGATTTCCCCAAACGGTTCGTTTTTGAGAGGTTTTTATTTGTTCTTTGGCATTAGGATTAGCGATAATAATTCAAATCAAGGATACTACTGGGAAGCCACCTTTATAAAAAGTCGATATCGAAGTAAAATTTGGAACTATGCAGGCATGCACTTCAGAGATAGCGTGATATCAGGAGCTGCGATTTCATTTCAACGCTTTTTTGTTAAAAGGGCGATACTTACAAATGTAAACATAAGGCTTTTTTCATACATGCGAATGATTAATAAATAACCCCTTTAGGAAAATTCAGTTTTCCCACCACAATTCAGATATTTTATTAACAGAGCATTAACAATAATTCGATGGTATGTCTATTTTTTGGGCCATTTTTTCGCTTTCTTATTGATTTGGTTTGAGATTTCTAGCACTGATGTTGTCCTATGCTGATTTGAGCGATTCTCTGAGTCCTGCCACTATCCCATGTAGTATGTGTTGTCAAAAACATCGTGAAGCATCAAGTTCAAAATGTTCTCAAACGATATAATATCCGAAGAGAGTGATAAGAGATATAAGAAATGTCTCATCACACTGTTAAGTGGATTAAAAGCGTTTTTACTTTACCTTTGATTTGATTTTCGAAATTTCTTGCAATGATATTGTCCCATGCTAATTTGATCAATGTAATATCCGAAGAGGGAGTTCTAATATTTATGTGAAATGTCTCATCACACTGTTAGGTGGATTAAAAGTGTTTTTGGGTTATATTCAAAATATTTTAGGAAGGAGCCCGAAAACTGAATGTGTACGCTCAACATTATTTTAATAGAATGACAGGTTTTTTAGATTTCCGTATTTTACCTGTTCCTTGCGAGTATATCATCTTTGGATTAGCCTTTCGAGATTTGAAGAAATGAAAATTTCAATTTACGAAGGTTGTCTTTCGACAACTCTATTTGCCCCCGGTTTATTTTGGTGTCTGGTGGTTGAAGGTGATGAGAGGCGAGAGAGAAGTCTGCCTGAGGGGGTAGCAGTATCGGATAATATGGAGATGATATTTGGGGGAACCTCTTGCCGTACAGCCCTAGCCACTCCCCTGTCAAAATCTAGCCAGCTTTTTGGCCCAGTTACCGCATAGTGCGATGTTAGCTTGTTGGTCATACATGCACACCTACCAAGCAACACGGTATGTTGATAAACTGTTTTTACAACACCAATGTCAAACATTAATTTGTGAAAATATTCGTGCAGCAAGCGTTATTCAACTGTTATGCAATTAAAAAAGCGCAAGAGGTGGAGCTTATAGACAACATGTTCAATTGTTACGAATGTACCAAGAATCATACTAACAACAGAGATTGTTGCAATAATGCTAGCGAGTGCTTTGAAAACAACTGTGTGGAAATGAAATGAAACTTAATGTGTTTCATGAAATTGTTATACAAAGCATAAATATTGTGTCCACATTGAAAATTGACAATATTAATGTGTGTAAAAATGTATAACCAATAAAATGAATCGAGTAATTTTTGAAACTACTTTTATATTTTTAACGGCCTTTAGACATCGTTGATATAAACTCAATAAATTTTATATTTATTTCGTGAATTATTTATCATACGCAAAGCACTGTGTTCAAATATGCTTTTTTCGAGAGCAATAAAAAATTGAAATATGTCCGGAATAAAGTTTGCTGACAAGTTGAATACTAATGTCATCACCAGTTTTCGCGATGATGCTTGCAACAAAATTGTTTTAGCTGTGTAGTAGAGTCACACAGGCGTTGCAAAAAACACCCGTAATATGTGTCAAATTATATTGTTTCAGAAAACATTAGCGATACAAATAAATAACTACGATGTAATGTGTAGCAGCTGTGTTTCACACATGCAACAGTCACGTTTTTGCAATCATGTTGTGATTGTAATGCAATAAATAACTTTGGTTGTTTTTCTAGAACATGTTGCAAGTGCTACTTGGGATACACTCTCAAATTCACGCACACACAGACATTAGCCGAACTCGGCGAACTGAATCGAGTGGTATATGAGACTCGTTCTGCTGGGCCTTGGTTGAGAAGTCGATTTTCATAGTGATTGCATTACTTTTTTACAAAGAAAGAAAAAAACGTCAAACTGGTTGGACGACTTATCGTACTGCAGTTACAACCGTGTGTGGCGAATCGGTCGTACGACATATCGTTTCAACAGTCTATCCGACTGGTCGTACAACACGTTGTACGACAGATCGTATCGTGTATGGGCCGCATTAGTCTAGCTAAACCAGGGACAGCCAGAAACCTGGCGAAAGGTTTGTCGGAGGATTCGGTGCCTGGGGAGATGTTTTTCCAAATCCAAAGTTTTTTGTCACTTATAACATTGATTTATTTTATTTTATGCTTTTTTATTCAGTAGGGGAGTAGGGGAGACCGGGGCTAGTTGGCGGTGTTTTCAGTTTTCAATTTTTACTGCTTTGATGTAGGTAGATCTTGCAAAATAGAACACGCGGAATGGAAGAGCAGACTGTTGGCAACATCTCTGATTTTTTTAAAGTGTTTGATGTATTCTCTTCATTTTTAGAGACAAAAATATGTGACGCGGAAAACCCGCCAACTTACCCCGGCCCCGGGGTAAGTTGGCGGTATGCGATGATACGCCAAAAACTAAGCAATCAAATGGAAATACAATTACTTCAAGGGTCCTTTTGGAACATGCTGAATGTCTTTTCGAGAAAACTGTATATTAACCGATATTTGCTATTATATTTCAGTTTCAATACCCCGGCATTTTGACTTTGACGCATGCCCCCTATTCAAAAGCAAATTTTCGAAATTCTTCATTCAATTGGCCAGAATAATCTTACATTGGCGAGATACACGAGAAAAAGATTTTCTTACTTTGGAGTGAATTCCAGAAATAAATTTTTTTGATGACATTTTTGCACTGTAGATAGTACCGCCAACTTGCCCCGCGTGCAGAACCGCCAACTTACCCCAACCGCATATTTTATTAAAAACTATTTAAAAAATAACTTTTGTTTGTGGATAGTTGTAATATCTCTACGGATACTGAAAGCTCTTTTCACGTGCTATCGAAAAATATAATCATTCAGGAAATAGTTTGAAAATCATGCTAAATAACGCAAAATATTTAAAATTTAGAAAATTTACTTGGTACGCTCGAAAACACAATATCACCCACAACTTCCACCAAACAAAGTGTTTTGCAACAAAACCACATTGGATAACGGGTTTCACATAACTTGAGGTACACAAGAAGAGAAAGCGCTAAATGTCTAATAGAAACAGAGAAAAAGGGATTCCGCCAACTTACCCCAACCGCCAACTAGCCCCGGGCTCCCCTATGTTTTCTGTTTAAGTCTGATGGAACAAAGACAGTCTCTAGAAAATAATATTTAGTATCGAACTGCTTGAATTATTAGATTTTAAAAATATAAATAAAACGATGTGCCTTTTCAAATGTGGCCATGATACTACCAAATTTTTGAGTTCAGTATATGGTAATTATAAAATTGTCCTCGGGCTGCAACCAGTGTTACCACAAGTACAGATTTATCTACAAAAGTACAATTTTTTTGAATTTTATTGGTACATATTCTGTACCGTACAGATTACAGAATTCGAGAAAAGTATTGAATAGTACAGATTTGTGGAACTGAAGTTGTAAAACGGAATATTTGTTTGACATTTAGAGTAATAAGAAATATTGAGAAAGTGTGCAAAGAATATACAAAAAAGCTCAGTGCCTCTGCTTAGTTGGTATAAACGAAAAAAGGCAAAACAATAATATACTTTAGACCGAAGGAATTTACGTGGAAGAATTTACAATCCAAATGGAAATTAAACAAAGCAGTTCGATTATTTGTATGGAATACTTTAATTTTTTCGTTGTTCCAGATTTTGGTACAGATTTTCTTCCAGATTTTAGTACAGATTTTCTCAAACAATAGTATGGATGAGGAAGATTTTTTACTACAGTTACAGAATAAAATATGGCTACACCGCCTTTGTAGTCAATGGTTTAAAAGCATCTCGTGGATCGCAACTATGCTAAGAATATACGAATCGTGCTGCAATTAAACTTAATTATCACTTTAATCTATGTTTCTATTAACAATAAGCATAGTTAAATCTTAATGTACAATATGTATTAAAAAGTATTGCACTCGCGACACTTTTGAATTTTTTTCTAATGCTGGCAACTGTCAAAATGACCAATCAGGAGCGGATAGTTTTGTATTGACTCTATTTCCCGTAGATTTTAACAACCTTTAATTTACTGTACCCTTTAGCTTTTTCACGCGTTTATTCAATTATTATTTCAAAATTCATATTCCTTAATGAAAAGTTGAATGAAAATTTTTTCGACAAACATTCCCTTTGACTTGGGTTATTGATGATTATCATGAAAAATAAATCGCATGGAAATTTTAAATGCGAAACACTTATTGTTGAATGCTGCCTCACGAGTACTCATTTAAAACATATTTCGGACAGTTTGCGAATCTGAAGAGAAGAAATTATATACATTAATTAAAAAATACAATATTTGAGCACCAGAAAATACGACAAATTCTAGTGATTCACAGATGGTAAAATTTAATACCATTATATGTGTCTCCATTCGTATCACGAATTAAAGTTAATTACTACAAGAACAGACTGAGTGTTGTGTATAGACGTAAACAGCGTCAAGAAATGGTTGGGTGTGATTTGTTCCAAGCCCGAACCCGAAAATTACAAATCTGAAAAACTCGAACTTTCAAAAACCCGGACCCGATCCAAACCTGAGAATATTAAATTTGAAACCCCGGAATCCACCCGGAACCCGAGATGTTTAAATTTATAGACCCCAAACCCAACCTGAAACCCGTCGTGTGAAAACCTGAACCCGATTATCTCTAGTATGGTAATGTTTTGTTTCAAGTGTTTCAGCCAAATAAACGAATTAAATTATAAAATGTAGAATTTGCCTACTGCATGTTTCCCGCAAATTCGGAATGTTTCGTGATTTTATAGAATCAAGGTAACTGCGGAAATTTTTTGAACAAGAACAATTTTTTGCGTGAATAAACCTTCCAGTTGATTCCTTTGGTATAGGAGCCTGCCATCTCTTATAGATTTTCTACACCATATAAGGAAGGTTAAACTGTGTCGAGTAAAACAGTTACTTTTCATCAAACCAACCCGCAGCGCCCCATCTGTCGGCATGGGTCCTTTCAAAACAAAACGCAGTAATTTTACTTGTTTTCAAAATATTTTTCCAAATGCTTCTTTTACGCGTTCTTCTTTCCTGTTTCTGTGCTGTACACGATTGTCCATAGCTCTGCTCATGTCTAGCAAAACGTTTTACTGCTTCTAATGACAGTGCAATAAAACCCATCGAACCGAGGTAATGCAACCTTGCCGATTCCTAAAATAACACTGAGAATGGAAATAAAAACAGAACCTTAACACTGCTGGAAGTCTTGAAAATATTGTTCCTCCGTCAAAGTTGAAAAATTCGAGCCCATGCACGCTTCCATCCGCCATTGACGATTGAGATTCAGGAGTATGGGAATGACAGTGATAATGCTCCATGGGTCTATTCGTCAGTTGAGACCGAGCTTCGGTTAGGATATCCGACAGTCCTTTCAACACATAACATATTAAAACAACATGAATTTCAAAAATTAACAACGTGCTTAGTAACATAAAAAGTATTATTTTGCATCTGTCGTACAGGCAGAAGCAATAGAACGCCCAAAATATGCAAAAGCAATATATTGAAACCGACCGCGGGCGGAAAAATTTCACAGCTCTCATTGAGTTAATAATTTATAAAATTTGGACATTTATATGACAGCCGTGGCCAACGCATCAGTGAGTAAGCGGCGTGGGGTTGATTCGGCTGGTTTGCGGTGCACGAACGGATAGTATATAGAGGGCCATCAACCTGTTAGTTTTCCAGCGCCGTTTTTTTGATTGAGGGTCGACTGCAGCAGGAAACTGACTGTGTGTTGATCGAGATGGCACGAGAGCACCGGTGCAAAGTGAAAACAAATAATTAATTCTTTTAGAAAAACAACGAGTATTTGAGAGCCCTTTCTGTTCATACGGGCATTGTCTCGTCGAGGCAAAAAATTCAAACGGGAATTTATGGCCTATTTGCGGGACAGATTTTTAGCGGTAGTAGAAAGTATGAAACCGGAAACAATTTATTCATGTTCAACATCTATGTTTAATTAAATTAAATATTAATATAATGCGCGAGGCTCGTGTTCTAATTACTGGCCCGAATGAATATTTTTTTTATAAACTCGAGATGGTTGTTATAGGTGAAATTATTTCGCTCGATATGAATGAGATTATAAAGCAATTTGTTTAACCAGAAGACTCACAATCCTACATAGTGTACAACATCCGTCATTTTTAAATGAGTTTCATACTGTATAATGCAAAGAAATGTAACTAACGCAGCGACAACAAGGATAACAACTAAAGTCTAAATAACGGTTCAAGAAACTGAGCAGTTACTGAACCCACATTACTATTCCCAAGTATTTGACACACACTCGTATTTCATCTAAAAATACTTGTCGGTGCAACGAATCTTAGTGTGAAAAAATATCACAGTGCTGTCACGAGAAACGTATAATCAGAACACATCTGAGTTCTAATCTATGATACTTATACTTTCTAGACAACGCTAAATTGGCAAGGTCACTTGTTCAAGCATGTGGGCAAAAATAGTCGAAGAAAATTTTTAACCCTTAAATGCGTAATGTTGAATGGATTCGTGAAATTACCAAAGAGCTCTTCTAAAAATTACAATTTTTCTGCACAACTTATTTCGAAAATATGGAGGAAGTATACAGCAGTCTAGATGGAATAAAGAAATGCGAATTGAAATCAAAAAGCATTTTTAAACTATTTTTATGACTTAGTCAAATGAGGATATAATAAATTTCCTTTTAATCTATGCTGCGTCTTACGAAAACTAATTTTCATATCATAAAAAACTATCTGATATACACTGCCCATGATCGCATATTTGTTCCAGTTTCTATGGGACTGATTTGCGATCATGGGCAGTATACACAAGCAACAAATCTAATGCTTTTCGGTTTTAACTAAGTTTATAAAGGTTTTATTGTAGTCACTACAATTTCTATAGGTTTTAAAAAAGTAATAAATATTTCCAGATAATTCAAGTTGTATCGATATCCTAAAGCTAACTTCAAACCCAAATAAAATGTGTAATTGAGTACAATAATAAAAATTCCTTTTTGCCTTATTAATTGCTTTAGGGTAGCTTTAAAATACAGAAGAAGTTATACAACTAACGCTACTATAAACCCCTGTAGCCACTCTTAATGTTGTTTTATAAATTTTTTCAATAAAATAAGATAGTCTACGAAAAGCGTCTTTAAAACTCTTATAAGAGTATCAAGTTTCCACCGTTGCAATTATAAATACTCTCAGTTTTATTGCATATTTATTGTGAACAATTTGATTTATGGCTATATTGGTAAAGAGTAATTCGCTAGATGTCATTATTATGATTGCCACATAGACGCCATTTGTAAAAAAAATTTGTCATGGAATACGAATTGTTGAAAGTTTTATGAATGAGAAAATACAGAATAAGCTCTTACTTCATACTGTTGTCTAAGCACTAGAAATAATTAAAGAACACGATGAAATTAATTGGTATGTAAATTGTAACGAATCATTTATTTTAATTAATTTAAGTTTCCGTACTTTTTTGCTAAAACAGCATTATAATTAGAGCGAAGGTATGCGGTTCTCAATTTTATTGCTACATTCACAATAAAATTTGAACGGCATGTTATTCATGACTGGGAAATTCATTAAAATTCAATATTTGATTTCACTAACCTGTTTATTAAAATTACACACGCACTCTGGTTATTTATTTTCACTAATCAATTCGAAATAGAGACGTTGTTCATAGCATTTGTTTACATTTAGGCTGCCGTCAAAAGCAACGATAAATAAGAAACGATTTAAAGCTTATTTAAAACAATGATTCTAAACAAATTTAATTCTGTTCTTAAAGCGGTTTTAAAAACTTTGTAAGAATATGTGTGCTGCTTATGAGCACACATATTCTCAAATTCTAACGGATTTTTATGAACCCTCAAAGCTTATCCAGTTTGTGGGTTTCCTAGTTTGCACGTTTTTGAGTTTCCAAACTATCGCGACTTTTGAGTTTTATCCTCCGCATAAAAAGTGTTTGAGTTTACTTGAGTATTATATTTTTTCATTCCCCGTAAGATAAGTTTGATATTTAACCCTATAACGGTTTTGTAACTTTTTCTATGTGTAAACAGTTTTGTGGTGTACATTCTTACCCCAGAACGAAAATCGCTCTAATATACCAATTGTAAGTACTGGTACGGTAAAATTTCTGATTTTTCGCCCACTAACGATTCCCTTAAATATTTCAGGAAAACAAGCTGCTCCAAAAATGTATCAAATTGGATTGATAATTCACCACAACCAAATAATGACAACAGCCTTAAACAATCCAATCCACAAATTCGGATAAAACAGAAAAATACAAAAATCACAAAATATTACGAAAAAATGTAAAGAAAGATTAATAACACCTAAATTATATTTAATTTATAATTAAATTGTATAGTTTTATTCTAAAATAATTCGAACAGGCTAAAAAATATTCGTGTTTTCCCTTAATATTGCCATAACTCCGGTAGTTTGTAACCGATTTTGACCATCCATATGGCGTTATGAAGATTAATAAATTGTCTTTTAAGTTGTAAATTATTCAAAAATCGGCCACAAAATGTATGTTATGTGCCCTAATTATTGAAATTTTTATCATGCTAAAAATGGTCATACATTGTTTGAAACCTTGTTTTACCTAAAGAAAATCCGTATTACTGTTATTTAAAGCTCGTAATTGACTCATTAGTTACCTTGCGGTTGTGCTAATAATAAGGCATACAATGCTGTTGTGAAAACATAATTATTCACATCCACGCACACATACTTTCAAACCATTTCGAATGGTCGAAATGCTTATAGAAAAATAATGTGAACTTACATCGAAATGGCTCTTTTAACACTTTTGTGTACACATATTATTAATTCGAATAAACTTTCTGCGAAAGAATATAAGACAAAATGTTTTTAGACACCTATGTGAACTGTGCGTTGGCTATTTGACGCAGAATATTTTTGTTTTCTGAAATCTGTGTTCAAAAAGACAACTTTGAATTCCAAAGCAAATTAAAGGTTCCAAGTGCATTAAACTGCGGCTCATGCGTGTATGTGTATAACGTAGTTAGATTTCTCTCTACTCAATGCCGTTTCGTATAAAATCGTGTAAAAATATGTTGTATTGGCAGAAAGTTGAATGAATAGCGTGCAAGTAAATTTCCATAGGAACATATAGATTTGCATGATTTTCTGGGTTCATTTCATGTGCATGTAATTTAGCTAAATTTATTCGTAAAACGTAATTACGCGAACAGTTTTTATGCGATATTATAAAATTCGCTCAAGTTAATTTTCATATGTTTTTGCTGTGTTCATTTTATTAATTTTCTTCGTTTTATTTGTTTTAAAAAAAATTCAGTACCCTTTATTCAGTTTCTTCATTTTATCAAGCATTTATATTCTCTCCAGACATTCCTTTTATTCATTTATTCAATTTATTAGTTTGACTCAATTTAGCTTATGTAATTTATTTCGTAGCCTTTAAAAGTTGTTTAATTTTTCGTTTATTGATTGGAACTAATTTGATTTATATATTTGATTATTTGATTTATATTAATCATTCTAGTTATTCCATGAATCGTTTTTGCAGGACGCGAATGAATGATCCACTGTGATATACGTAAGAAATACTTGTTAATCCACAAAGTCTGTTTTATATAATAAGTTGTCATTGAACAGCTCTCCTTATGACAACAATATTAGCAAATACATCATTTGCTACAACTCCAAATTGAACCCCAAAACATGATTTTTCGCCTCGAAATGAACATATGTATATTATGAAGCACGACAATCTATTCATCTGAGCATCCTTAATACGTCCGCCTTACCCCCCGTTCCCCTAGAAGTTTTCAATGCTGAAATATTGTTGAAATTTCAATCAATTTACTCTTTGCAAGGCCTAACTTGTTCCTGTTACTGTGTTATCCATTGGGCATAAATGCAACAAAAATTGCCGCGGTGAAATGCTTTGCGGCAGTTATTTTCGCTGGGGCGCCATACCCATCACACACTCAAGCACGTCTTACCTTGAGAACTATTTTTGTTACCTTCAAGCTTCGATAGAAAAAAAAATAAAAATCGTGCGGGCATAAGAATTGGAATTTTATTCGGTGTTTAATTTTCTGATATATCCCATTAATTCACTATAACTTCTCAGTAGCTGTTTCATTTTATTGCAAATAACTAAGTAATCTTCATTTCATTATATTCAGAAATGCACATATTTTTTCGTATATGTAATTTTAAATGTTTTTCGATTTGATGGCATTGTAAGGGAACATGTATCCGCCGGTTGATGCCAATCGAGCTGACATTTTTATGGACTGACCAAACTAATTTCTTTGTTTCTTTAGTATTTATTTGACCAACTAAGAAAGCAATCCACAGGGCATTCAATGTGCGTGGGCAATACGCATGGTCTTGTCCAAGTGAAATGACTGACTGTATGAGGGCTGAGAATTGATAGTTCGCGAGAAGAATCAGAAACCAGTTACCAATTTGCAGCTGTCATATTAGCACGAAGAACATATGCTTTATTGTCATGTTCATTGCGTTACTTTTAGTCCAATAAATCAATTAAAATAAATTAATTGTTCTCATTGCATTGAATACTTTCATATGCTTTGAAGTAGTGCATGCACTATATTATTGTCGTGTTAATCATATTTCTTCGTTAGTATAAAGCTATTCTACTTGATTATTGATGTAAAAGGTGACAGATTTTTTTCGTTCTGATTGTCTCCAATCTTATTTTCCTAATCAGTGTTTTTAAATTAATTAGCGTCAACGATTGTATATACATATATGATATACAAAGCTAGTCGTTTCAGGTGTTACAGTAGTGCTTATTATATATCGTTAAAATACGCTTCGGTTAGCTTAACAACGCGCGCAAGTAATGATAACATAACAATCGACACCATATTCAATTTTTTTTAATTCGTTTATTTGACACGGCTCAATGCGTTAGCTTAGAGGAGCCATGGGTCTTTTATATATTTACAAAAAGTAAAAAATAAAAATAACGATAAATTTTATTTTGAGCCTGTAAGATCCCGTGCGCGCAACTTGCTATTGCGAGCTGAGATCTTTTTTCGCGTCGGGAACATGTTCCTTCTTTCGCCAACGCCAAACCCATGTTTGTTTCGTTGTTGCTTACGTCGGTATCATCATCTTGATTACTGCCGTGATACTCGCGATCAGATCTTCTTCCTGGCTTCTTGCCCTTGCGGGTCCCGAATGTGAACACTCCATCCTTGGTGGTAGCTTCTTCACTGGTGGTATTAGTTGTTATGTTTGAAGCTTTTACAGTTGTCATTATTGCCTTAACTGCAGCCACAATTTTGGCAACCGATTGTGGTTCAGGTAAAGATGTTGGGGCGTGGGTGTTGGCATTTTTTTCTGCAACTGAGCTTTCCTTAACAGTTTCTGGGCAGGGTTGTCCGTAGTGCGCCGTTTGTTCACAGAATTGACACGTATTAGTTTGTTTCTGATATGTACAAAGAGTTCGCTGTGTAATGGTGTCACCCTCTTCTGTGTTGTACTGCAGGGTAAGGTCGGAGGGAATGGGTTGGTCTACCCGCATTCTCACCACAAAGACGCCATTTGAAATACTTGGGAGGTAGTTTCCCCATGTGTCCTCCGTAATAGATTCCACTGCTCCAAAATGCGACATGAATCTTTTAAATGCCACTTTACAAGCAAGTGGAGATAAATCATGTAATTTCACTTCAATACTCCCATTATCCATGTATACAGGGATCTTGATTTCAGCGTTGTCACAAATAATCACGTGTTTTAAGTTGTTCTGCGAAATGAATCTTTTCGCCTGGGCGAATTTGTTGAAAGTTATCAGCACCGCATGCCTGACGTGCTCAAGCTGTATGCAGGTGACTTCCGACAACCGAAGTTGCATTTTCACCTTCAGCAGATGTTCCACATCACGAATACTTGGTCTTATGCGAAAAGACCTGAAGTCAATCGCCACTGTGTTAGGCCGAATAATCACGTTTTGTTGATGAGACTCAGTCATCTTGATAGATCACATAAGAATAAAAATAACTGTATCCTTTGTTGTTCAGACGATGCATACAAGTAACTGTTTTTTCGTTCGCTTTGCACTGGCTCGGACAGAAGCAGGAGCACACTGGGTATTGTGACCGATGCCTTTGATGGTTGAAAATAGACTGCCATATTCAATTGTTCGCGGAGAAAAATACAAATATATAATTGTCATTTTGTGTGCTACATAAATACCAAAGTGTATACACGGTAAATATTACTTGTGCTACGAAATATTCTATTTCGACAAAGGTCTCGAGATACTAAAGGTGTCCCGATCAGAATCACATAACACATAACCTATATCTCGCAGTGATACTTGTTATAAATTTCTGTTATTTTAATTACTAACGAGATCTAATTTATAACACAATATGTTACAAAAATTATGTACTGTTATAATCTCTGTTATTTCATTCTGATCGGGGTATCACATCAAATTGAATCGCAGAAAAAACGATTTGGACCGATCCTGTTAAGCTTCCAGAAAATAAAATATCATCAATCTCGACAAACGTATGATTACGGCTTAAAAGCCAACTCTCAAAATTCTCTTTGAAAGGAAATTCCGGACAAACCGTTACTCGCCAATCACAGATATTGGTAGTAAACAAAAGAGAAAAGTTTTCTCTTTCATTAACTGCTATGAACTGTGTTTAACATGTAACGGTTTGTCCGGAATTTCCCTTCAAAGAGAATTTTGACAGTTGGCTTTTAAGTCGTAATCATATGTTTGTCGAGAATTAGTAAGCTCTTAGTATATTTTTTTTTTCAACTTTAATACCGTAACCGTACGCTTGCACATTACGTTAGCTCTACTCATTAGATTTTGTACAACATCTGGGTGCACCTTCGTCTGTACGAAAACCCATTTTTTCTTCATATCTTCATCAAATTTGACCTGCATGAGATGCTTTCATAGTGCCTGCTTCATAATTGCCCAGTGTTTTTCGATGAGCCTTAGATCTGGTGTGTTGGTGGGTTCATGTTCACTCCAGAACAACATTTGAATATTGGTACCAAGCCAGATCCGGCCAGAAGATCGTAGGGCCCTCGTGTTGCTTCAACAGAGGAAGCAGACACTTCTGTAGACACTCCTTGAGGTAGATCACCCAATTTACAGTCCCGGTAGTCACAAACGGAGCACTTCGTTTGCCTCATGAGCAGAACCCTTGCCAAATCATATATTTATTGGCAAATCTTGAAAAATTGTACTTCCCTAGCTTCTCCGGAACATCAAAGTTGTGCTGAGCGGCGAAGAACAGTAGCCGGAAGTCCGCTTTGACGTAAGTCTCATCACCCATGATGAGACAAAGAGGCTTCGTCAGCATCTGGTTGTACAGTTTCTGGGCCCGTGACTTTCCCATCGTATTTTGCGGTTCGTTACATCAGCGACTTGGACAGATTCAACTTTTTGGCCACATGCCTGACCGAAGTATTGGGATTCCGCTTGAACGCTTTCACTACACGCTTGTGATCCTGATCACTAATAGAACATCTATTGACCGTATTTTCCCTTCCGTTCGATGCTCAGAGTTTGGTTGTGAGTGTAATCACACGACTCTCCGTTGATTGCACGATTCCGAGTTGTTCTCCGATACCCCGATGAGAGAGTTGAGAATTTTCCAGGTGCTTGCGCAAAGTCAATTCGCTACGTTGCTTTTCGGGTGACACCATTTTTCCATTTTTCGAAAAACAGCGATAAAAATCCAGTGTAAATAATAAACTGTAAGCTACTTCTACCTAAATGTAAACCGATTGGGAAATACCCAATCGGTTATTTTCTTCAGCGATTTTTCCGTGATGCAATTTGATGTGGGGCACCTTTTAATCGCTTTTCATGATATTGTATTGTTTTTGGAATGTCGTGTTTCGCAAAAAGGAAACAAGGAATAATAAAATCGTTCACATACCGTTTGATTCAATTAAACATAATCAACTCTCCCGACTGCCGGCAGTCCGGAGCTGCAGCTGCTTTTTTTCGCAATACGAGCATTTGCAAATTAATTCTACAAATAATAAATCTACCATAAATTCTCGGCTACCCAGAGCAATAAACACATGATAACACTCCTGAGAGTTGCATAGATCGTATCACTTATCTAGGTGAATTCAGATTTGGTTTATTCTTTACCCCCTTCAACTAATAAAGTCTCCTTCCCGTGGCAAACTTGGAGATGGTCTCCATAACAACGTTTGTTACACTATCATTCCTTTCCTTCCCCGATGACTGTAAGGACGTGGCCGGTGCCGCTCATACTCATGCTTAATCGACGAGAAATACATTATATTCCAAAGTGTGCACTTACAAATTTTGTCTCAATCCAAGAGAGTCATGCTTAATTTTGCCCATTACTATAAATGATAAACCAGGAAAATATTTATCGGCGAGAAGAAGTTTGTTGATTTTAATTGCTCTTTCTACTCTATCCTGGAATTTCATACTCACAGCTAGACGCTTTTTAAGAGGATTGCAATATGTAATAAATTTACACTGTGTGTGTTAACCTTTCAAATCCTTTTGGCCGGTATTATGAAAAAGTTTTCTGCAAATGGTTTCCCCATACAATCAACTTGATTTCGGGATGTAGAAGGTGCTCTACCGATTGTCCAATGACCCATTTCAGAATGTCAGAGACCTAGCGGTACATTCCGACGTCATTTTCCCACTCAATTATAATACGAGTATCAATTTTATACCATTATTATTACCAAACTGCCTTGCCTTCCTTGCCACGAATAAGTGTGCATGGAATTGACGCGTATTTGGTGAATCACGAAATTTTAATTGGTTGTTTACAAAGACTTACCTTTTTACATTATAATATTAATATCCCCGTCATCAATATTTGAGGGGATTGTGCATCACTTATATTCGAAATATGAAACGTATGTGTCAATAGGGCCATTACCCTATATACCTACAACCCGCCGAAAAGATGTTGGTATGATAATTTCACCTGTATCAACCCAACGTACACACAAACAGTAAAAATAAATTGATTTATCTCAACGCAACTCACAAACAGCGCTCAAATGTCGCACTTTGCTGTGTTGAACTCAATACACACCAAACCGCATTACATACTCGTTTGTACACATACAAAGTTCCAAATCGTACAGCACGATGAAGAACGCACGATAAACGTTGCACCGTCTGGATGATATAGCCATGATGCTGCTCGTTTGGTATTCGAGCGACGAATGATTAAAACGGACACGCCGTGAGATGCCGTAGAAGGAATTTTTCTTTCTTTAGGAACATTGAATATGAAAAGAAAAATATTTAATTAAGCAAATTTAAGTTCTGAGACAATTTTCTTCATGAACAAATGCAAGAGAAATAACTATTTACTTAGAATAAATATTTTGGTATACTTTAGTTGTACAGATTTTGGTATAGATTTTTTTATGAAAGGTGCTGATGAAAACGATTTTTTCACTCCAGTTACAGAATAAAATGTGGTAACACTGCAAGTGCTTGCAAATGCCAACGTTGCTGATAATCCATAGCGTCTACCACTTATTAATACAGCCAGAAAATAGAGTTAACATGTTGCTCGTTTGGCATGCGAGCGACGACCGATGTAAAACGAACACGCGGTATAAATAACCTTCTCGTATGTGATGAAACACCTAGATGCTCCTTTTTGACGGTTTTGCCTGAAATAGGCTTGCAAATCTCGCATTTTCTTCATCGCTTGGGAAATATTTTCCATTTCTGCTTTATTTTTAGTAGTCGTAAGTTGTATGTAATAAATTTACCCTGTGGAAAATATGATCCTCTTTGTACCGTATCATGGTGCAGAAGAGAATATGAGCATTTTTAAGTTTCTTATCCGATTTTATATTACAGCAAACGCGATCAGTCCATTTTGACATTTGGTCAACAAAACCACACACCACAGAACACGGCAGCGAAGTAGGTTTCTATGTTTTAATACAACGTCATATATTTTTACAATCGTACCAGGAATCTCGAATGGACGTATTTATGGCAGGTAGAATGCGGAGATACTTACATATGTACATGTACATTTTAGTGTCTTACACCTTCGTTCTTCGAAAATTAGGTAAGCACTTTACGACTTTACGTCGGTAGTAAAAAATATTGCCAAAACAGTCGAAAATTCTCTTTGAACAGGAGCATAACACACCGTCATAAAAATACGGAAGGAAGCTTTAGAAGGGGATTAAGTTTTACAGGACAAAGGCCTTCCTAAGATATCGTAAAAAGTGTGTGCATTGCTAAAGTATCATTCGGTAGGCAGCTTAGCTCAGTCATCCCTTGTTTTAGGTCTGGAGAAAATATGCTCAATCTGATGACAAACGAAGGGCAAACTGGTAAACAAAGGCGGGAGCTACGTTGCGAACACAGTAATTTTAAACAAACATCCTTATTTATTGTCGGTATAAAACGCCCCTGTCCGATCCTTCTGGAAATCCTCAGTCTCGCAGATGCTAGAGCAAGGCTGCTGACGCGATGGAGCGAGCAGGGTAGACAATGACTGCTCTTTTGGCGGTATCCTTTCGATGACCGCTAAACGCCGCATCGGCTAGTCAGATTCAGACATGACCTGCAACCACCGGCTATCCGATGCTGACCGGCTGTATGTACTCGCTGAGATTAATGGGCCATCGTAAATTGCCGCTCAAGTCCACCGACTCTGACTATGTCTGTAAGGCAAAACGCGTTAGGAAGAGAAAGACTCTATCACATCGCAAGGATTCGATGACAGAGTTATTTACGAGCAGAAATGGTCGTCCTGTTTAAGTGTTTTGCGACGGGCAAGGGGTAAAGTCTAGATATGCTGCAGCCGCCTTCACCAGATATCATAATTTATGGGAGTGAACTGAAAGTGAACAACCCGGCGACGTCGGTTCAAGTGTGGCGAGATGTTATTTTCAAGTGATAAGAGTGGCAGGCATAGGTTGACATATGTCAGGAGAAAGGGAATCTTTCTTACCGTTTGCAGCGTTCAGTGTAAAATTAAAATCTTCAAAAAAGGGATTTCCTAATCTTTTCGGTATGAGAGTTGGTTATTGATTTGTGTGAAAATATTTCCAAATTATTGAAAACAAATTTGAAAATGTGGGAGTTTAGTCTCATTTAATTACTTTACATTATATGTGACTATGATGTATTGAATGTAACATTTCATTTTAAGGGATTTTGATCAAAAGATCGTTTGATTCTCTTTATGATTAAGGATTTTTTATAAAATTCTAGTTTTTAAACTTTTGTAGATAAAGTTCAAAAATAAAAGTCTACTGATAGCGGATAGTTATGAATAATGCCGTTATCGTTATTTCCAATACTAGAATCAAACTACAGCAATCTAAAGCATATGTTGTTTTCATTTAAGCTTTATAACCGATTAAGGAATATATCTTCATCCATACAGGAAGCTGTAGTCCTCGTGGGGTCGTACGTTCTAACATTTAATGAAATGCACACGCTTCAGTCTGATCCGGTAGGGTTGGTAGGTACACATCTGATTAGCTTCCAGCTTTTGATGAAAATGTATCGTCCTTCGGAGGACAAGAAAATTAGAGACAGACTAACAAGGTAAAAGAATCGACAACAAAAGTCGACACAATAAGCTACGGAAACTGCCACAATCATCCTTCGGAATTTTGGATTGAATACAAAGTGTGAGCCGAAAAAAGGATAATATACGTGTATCCGTTTTCCTAATCAACAAGGAAGCTTTCATTTCCCCCTGTCGGCTAGTGGTATTTCCAAAGTTGGTTAGATTCAGGCTGAAATCGACAGAAGACACCAGGGGGAAATAAACAAAATATATTAAAGCCATTCTGGTGACAATAAAAAAGGATAACAAGACGATAAACTCTCGAACAACGTCTTCTAGCCTCCTACTGACTATTTGAACTGATTCTTCGCTGGTTCGACGATTGATGGAGCAAAGGTTCCCCGAGTCGAAATTTAACGGTCAATTATTGGCAAGATCGAACCATTTCCTTTGACAAGGTTGAAGAATGAAAGGAAAACTTTTTGAAAGATAGCATTTTTCCTCCGGTAATTATTTTTTCCTTGGCGCAATCCCCGTGCTACTAGAACCCGCATCTCGTTCCCACTAGACGGCATATCTGATGCTATCGTAAGGTCGGAATGATGTCAGTAGGTAAAGGAAGGCGGTATTTTTCATCTATTATCTTGGCTACCGCTGTGCTCTCGTTCATGGCTTGTACGTCATGATTGTACCAGGTACATAAAAATCCGACATTGTCCCTTTTATCTTCGTGCTATTGACTTTTATGACGGCATGCTGGTTAACCATTTCGGTCTCGCTACGGCAGAGTTGAGTAGGACGAACAAAGTATGTGCAACGCTAAGAAAAAAATCCGATCTCCCACACTCGCGCGCCCGGACGGATCACAAACGAGATGCCGAGATGTCGGGATCGGAATCCTTGCACTTGTGTCGCTGGCCAAGGGAAGAGAGTAAAAGCGATGTGACATCAATTGAAGGATGCGGCAAATTATGAAAAAGTTCTAAGAAGACAATTAGTTCAAAGAGTAGCCTTTTTCGGCTGCCGAAATACGGGTCGGGATTAGAGTTAAAGAACGTCGATCATTGTTCAATACGACTGATATGGGAATTTTGTTCGCAGAAAAATGCACCAATTAGTTCCAGTGATGTCAATATTTAGTGATCACAAAGCGACAGGAAGTGCAATTGGTATACAAGTGCACTGCCGAAACGAATCAATATTTGAAATCAAACGCGAGAAACCGCCTTTCCAGGAGACTAACATTTATGTAAAAGATATATTCATGATTTCACGTCGGCTTTTCTTTTTGATTTCTTTTGTTTTGTGAATAATCTAACAGTATCCGTGAATGAGAATCGTTGCATGAATTTTAACGCCAAAATACTACGAGCAGCTGACAAAGGCAAAAAACATGTGGCTTTTTTTTCTTCTGGTGAAGTGCATGAAATTATTATACTTTAAGCTATTCATGAAAGTACATGAAATTATTAAACTTTGGTAATTCGAATATTTTAACATGAGATGATCCGAAAATGCATAATTTAGATATTTATTGTATATCTCACAGAAAAAAATATTTTGTAATTTTAAATTTATTTTCATGCACATATTTGAAGCATCAATTAAATGTAAAATTAGGTTCCACCATAAATACACACGACTTGTGCTTTCTTCAACGAATTTTATTATAATTGTAAACGTTGATTGAAAATTACAGTTTCATTAAACGGGATACCAATGCACTTTAATGTATTTTAATGCAATATTGCTGTAAAATAAATGACATGTAATATCACACGAACAAAAGTGTAAAATCATATGCTTTTTGATGCTCCCTTTGAGTGCATCAAATTCAACTTAATTTTCAATAAATTTTTTTGATTCATTGTATATAATTGTATATTTACATTCGTATTGATTTACATGTCGTTTAAATTTCATTACTTTTTGGTGTGTATCTAATTTGCTGTTGCGAGATCTTCATTAGATATAATTTTTTTGTAAACTTAATTATTTGAAAGTTAAGACCGTCTTATGATATTTTATTAATGAAGACAACAACAGCGAAGTTATTTTTATATACTTGTACTGTACACAGAAAAAAATATTTTGTAATTTTAAATTTATTTTCATGCACATATTTGCAACAATATGTGCATCAATATAAATGTAAAATTATGTTCCAACACAAATACACACAACTTGTGCTTTTTTCAGTGATATTTATTATAATTTGACGCGTTGATTGGAAATTACAGTTTTAATAAACAGCAAACCAATGCTCTTAAATGTATTTTTAATCCCATATTTCAATCAAATTTTTGATTCAAGCTTTGTATGTTTACATGTCGTTTAATTTTCATTATTTTTTGGTGTGTATAAGAAAGGATTGCAAAATAGATGTGAGTCATATCTTTGTTTGGATACTTCACAAATGACAACTCTTCCATCGTATTTATATGGTAATGAGCCACACTATCATTTGAACAGGTTTTGTGTAGGGCAATACGGTAATTTCGGGAGAGATATCGCGTCGGATGAGATGCCGCACTCTATATATCTCGTATAAATAATCACTTGACTACAATAATATGATATTGCGAGTTTGTCTCTCGAAGAATTCCAACACTGGAGATGTGAAATAATCCGTATTATCAACCAACAAAAATATGATTAATGATTTTGTGCATCCACTGGCATCGTGGAACAATGAAAATTTTCGGTATAACATTTAAATTGCGCAATTTTTTTTTGGTAAATCATTTATCAGTTGAATAGTTGAGATCTTTCTGAAAGTTGGATCATGGACACGGCCATCGATAATTTCAGAGAAAAATGTCGTGCGATATCGCTCTCCTGCAGTTGGGATAGATACTGTATCAAAATTACGGGTAAGATACGTAGCTAATATTTACTTATTTTCCACGTCGGAATGTCATTAAATGAATATTTGCGTCAGGTATAGATTCTTCATAAGTTATATCAACAAACTAACGGACTTAACATCGTGACATATACACAGAAAAAAAATATTTTGTAATTTTAAGTTTATTGTCGTGCACATATTTGGAGCATGAATATTAATGTAAAATTAAGTTCCAACACAAATGCACACGACTTGTCGTGCTTTCTTCAACGAATTTTATTATAATTCTACACGTGGATTGAAAATTACAGTTTCTTTAAACGGAAAACCAATGCACTTCAATGAATTTTTACTCGAATACTGCTGTAAAATGAATGACATGCAATATTACACGAATGAAAGTGTAAAATTGTATGCTGTTTGATGCTCCAATAGATTTTAACGTAATTTTCATTTTTTTTATATTGTAACGACATATTCGTTGACTCTACTACACGCTTTTCTAAACTTTCTTGCTTCAAATCCTTGCTCTTCCTTGAGTACTATGGCTTTTAATATTTGAAAAATACCTTCCAGTCCCTTGCAAGAAATATGAAGTTTCAAGAAAAAGTATTTTTTAGACTAATCGCTGAACACGAAAACAATATTCATTTTTTTGTTCAAAGAAGCGATTTTGTGATTTTTTCAAAAAACTCGTTTTTGAGCACTTTTTGTAGTTTTTAGTCAATATTTCGTGTCAAAATCATTCAATTCATTTATTCAATACGCAGGTTGAAAGGTGCCGAGATGCCCTTTCCAAAAACATATAAGACCAAAGTTTAAAAAAGTGCATTTTTGACCATTTTTTGAAGTTACTCATTTTTAAATGATTTTTTCACCAAAAAATAAAATTTTTATTCGGACCTTTTAAAATCTAAGATGACAGATAATATATTTACGTTAATTTCAAGTCTAATATCACTAACATCGGATGGAAAATGTTGATGCTATGGCACAGTGATCGAAATGGAAATTTTATTATTTTAGCGGACCCTGCCCTGGTACGGCGGATTAGAGGGTGTAGCACTGGTTTCATAAGTCAAATATTCGAGTCCCTATCGGGAAGGAGTCTCAGTGGGATCGTAGCACTAGCCACGTAGTATTCTGTGAACTGAGAATCTGCTGTGAAGCCTGTTGAAGCAGAAGGCGAAAATTCTTTTAATTCGTAAAATATGTACTCACTACAGACAAAACAAAACTTTTCCAACGATATTTCCACATTTTAAAAAGAGCACTTAGTTGTACAATGAAATATTCAAAACCATTCAAATGTCGCAGGATGGATGGATGCAAGCTCGAGAAGACAGTACCCAACACAAACAATAACTATCAAGTACACTCAGGTTTTTTTTTACGCGGGGGATACGAGCCGCGTAAATGAAAACCGCGTAAATGAAAACCGCGTAAATTTCAAAATCCGCGTAAATGAAAACCGCGTAAATTTCAAAATCCGCGTAAATGAAAACCGCGTAAATTCCAAAATCCGCGTAAATGAAAACCGCGTAAATTTCAAAAACCGCGTAAATGAAAACCGCGTAAATTTCAAAATCCGCGTAAATGAAAACCGCGTAAATTTCAAAATCCGCGTAAATGAAAACCGCGTAAATTTCAAAATCCGCGTAAAAAAAACCGCGTAAAAAAATACCGTGCAAAAAAAAACCGCGTAAAAAAAAACTTGAGTGTATAGAAGATTATTTCAGCCGAAAGTATAATTGTGCGAAAAATAAAAAGTTACAATTTTCACTCAGTGCTTCATACCATCTACATTTCTCATTAGATTCTAAAAGCATTTTCTTCTGTCCTTGATTTATTATAAAAAAATTACTAGAAATATGCATTTTTTTAAAAAAGGTCGAACTTTAGACTTTTTTTACTTTGGTCGATTGTAATCATAATAAATATACATTTCTCGACAACCATACGATTACGGCTCAAAAGCCAATTGTCAAAATTCTCTTTGAAAGGAAATTCCGGACAAACCGTTACTGGCTAACCGCAGTTCATAGCAGTTAATGCAAGAGAAAACTTTTTTTATTATGTTTACTATAAACATCTGTGATTGGCGGGTAACAGTTTGTCTGAAATTTCCTTTCAAAGAGAATTTTGACAGTTGGTTTTTAAGCCGTAATCATATGTTTGCCGAGATTTGATCTACGCATATTATACATTTTCGGAAAGGGCACATCAATACTTTTCGAACCGTTTCGATCGGATCCTATTTGAACAAGATATTGACAAATAACTAAAATAGTGCCCAAAAACACCCTTTTCAAAGAAATCTTGAAAATGCTTCTTTGAAGAAAAAATGGACTTGGTTTTCGTATTCAGCGATCCAAAATTAACTGAGGAAACACCTTTCTTCTAAGCTTATCGCGATTACCTTAAAATTGTTAAAATCTGTCACATTAAATTCTGAAAATATGAAAAATTATTTTTCTGTAATAAAAAATAGATCAAAAACAAAAAAGCGGAACCAAAAGAAAAACTTTTTTTTAAACTCGAACTTCTTTGAAAAAGAAATAGAGTATTATTTTCGTATTCAGCGACCCAAAATTAATCTAGAAAACACTTTTTCTCGTAACTTCATTTTTCTTGTAAACTAGTGTAATCTTATTTAAGACCAAAAGAGATATGTGAAAAACAGAGCAATTTTCACCAGTTTTTGTCGGATTTTTGTGATCTTAGGCTTAAAATTCACGTGAGAAGTGTGTCTGTCACATAAGATTTTAAAAGATTTTTTTGCCGATTTATTTTTTTACGAAAAATCATCTAAAAATTAGTAATTTTGCCAAACACTACTTTTTTTGACTTTGGTTGCTCTTAACCCTAATTAAATGGTGAGTCATTTGTGTTAATCGGAAAATTTGTTCCTGAGATATTGACCAAAAACTGCAAAAAGTGCTCAAAAACACCTTTTTCAAAAAATCACAAAAACGGTTCTTTGAAAAAGAAAATGGATATGTGCTCAGCGACCCAAAATTGACTTAGAAAACACATTTTTCTTAACTTCATGCAATTAACCCAAAATTTGTAAACTAGTGTTATATGTCGTTACAATATAAAATATAAAAAAGGGAAAAGATTCACTCACTATAAGACGTTAATAAAAAAGGAAAAAAAAACGTAATTTTCAATCAAATTTTTGATTCAATCGTTGTATGTTTACATTCGTATTGATTTACATGTCGATTAAATTTCAACATTTTTTGGTGTGTAGGATTATGAGTTCATTTATCTATACCTATGTTTAAACGGGTGATATATATCGATGTATCAGTAACTTTGCATTATTTTTTAAAGTTTCGGCACTACACTGATAATATAAATTCGTAAATATAATGAAATTGATCGTGCAATGCACGAGTTCATTCGTCGTTTTCTGCAACGAAGTATTTTCGTGCATTGTAAACAGTACGTTTCGTTCATTTCATGAACGAGAATGGTCGCTTGGTGAACGAAATCTTTCGTAAATTTTGCATATTTAGTATACACTGCTCAAATGTTTTTGTAGATAACGACATTATTTTTCGTAAATGAGGCGAAACGTTTCGTTTATTTTAATAAAAGTTTATGTACACACCTAGAAAAAATAGTGTAAATTTACGTCTCCTGACCCTGACATATACGAGCATCAAAAATGACTTAGTTTTACGTTTGACTTTAATTTTACATGACGTTTAATTTCGTAAATCATGTAATTTTACTCTATATACAGCGTTTGTTCTGAATGGTAGGAAGTGCAATTTTATGTCATTGCGCATGTAAAGTATATGTTCCATGTAAAATTAAACGGAACACGGTAATGTTACGTCATTTCTTAAATTACGGTTTGTTGAATTGTGTCATGTTTGCAATTACGTCAACGATAAAATTCAGATTATTTTGGTGTGTATAATACAAAGGAATTCGTTGGTCGCATTCGCTCTTTTAGGATCGATGTTTGACATTTATTTTAATTAAACGGAACGATTTTATTTCAATCTGATCATCATTATTGAGGACTAGAAAGATTGTGGTGTGAAGAACTTGATGAACAAAAGTTTTCGAAAGTTTTACATATTTAGTGTACAATGCATGAATGTTATCGTTGATAACGACATTATTTTTTGATAATGAAATGAAATGTTTTGTTTATTTTAATAATCGTTTGTGTATATTACAAACGTTATCGTTGATAACGACATTATTTTTCGTGAATGAAATGAAATGTTTCGTTTATTTTAATAAACTTTTGTGTATATTACGTACAATCTCGTTGGTCACACGAATTCCTTGCGTACACCTAAGAAAAGTTTTCGTATTTAATAGCATATTATTTTGACATTGCTCCGGCAGAGAAAAGCTCAAAGTTATACATACAAAACCAACGAGAAGCGTGCGATGGCTCAAATGAATCTGTACTGCTCCGGATTCTGGATGAACTGGAAGAGGAAATCTTCCTGAAACGGGCGAACACGGATACGGTTACTAAATAGTCAGACCGAGACGTTCGTGATAATCAATAATTATCTGACGTATTGCAACAAGGACTCCATATTATACCTCTATTGAAGCTCTTTTGACATTGACGGTTTGACGAATGGTGCTCGTGAATATTGTAATGACTTTCGTATATAGCAGCAAACAATTCGTTTGCCTAATGAAGCCTTTAAGAAATAAGAACAAAGAACCATTTATCGTAGGTACGAAAAATTCGTATATTTTATGAAAATTGTCTGTATGAATCTAATTCGCAGCGATTTACGAATATATTCTATCAGTGTAACTTTCACGAAAGACATTAATTTGTATTGTTGCCAAATTCGGGATGAAAACGAAAATCTTAACGAAATAATGCTTTTTTTTGCAAAAAAAAAGGCTTTCAAGAATAAAGTGATATAATGAATTTACGGAGAGGCCACCAAAAAACTGCCCCTACCAACGCAAATTTGCTCGTAAAAATACATAGATAGATAGTACCCGTAATAAAGCCAATCCAACTCATAGCCATTAGACAAGGTTGCGAAAGAAAAATATGTTTGTATTGTTGCATAAAAAAATGTTTCTAAAAATGAGAGCAACCTCCTTGAGAAAAGCTAAGGTGTTGACCGGTTTATAGGTGTAATGAAGTTTCATGAAACTTTGATGAAGACGAAAACATCAACCAAAGGCAGAAAAATACTTTTTATCGCCATTTTTGCCTTTTTCATACAGAATAGTTATGCAATCACTCTGAACATTGGCAACCTAATCCCGGCCCGGCGATCCGTGTGTCATATAACATTTGATTTAGTTCGTCGAGATCGGAAAATATATGTGTGTATGTGTGCATGTAGAAAAAATATCACCTCTGTTTCTCAGAGATGGCTGAACCGATTTCACAAACTTAGTTTCAAATGAAGGATACAACACATTGACTATAGCGCTCGTTCAAACGTATAGATAAAATTACTCCAAGTTAACCATTACACAAGGTTGCGAAAAAATATGTTTATATTGCTGGATGAAAAAATGTTTCTTGAAATAAGAGTACCCACTTAAGAAAAGTGAATGTGCCAACCGAATTTTAGGCGTAATCAAGTTTCATGAGATTTAGCCTAAGACACCCAATCACGAAAACATTAACTAAAACTAGAAAATACTTTTGTTCACAATTTTTCAGTTTGGGACAACGGTGCGGAGTCTCATCCGCATATGCGGCATCTATCTCGAATTGACCTATTTTTTTAAAACGTTCGTTGATATGTGATGATTTCTTTTCATAATAAAAACCATTTCAGTGTATTTTAGATATTTGGCGAAATTGATAAAAATTATTTCATCAAATATTGTATGGTTTATTTTAATGCAGGATTGATTTTCAGAAATGTGCAGGATCTCTCCCGAAATTACCCTATTCGGATTTGGATTTACTTCGTTACTGTAATGGAGGGAAAAGCGCAGTTCGTAATTCTGGCGGAAATTAATGAATCAACAAAGATTTGATTTCCGTAACTTTTTTCCGCGGTAAAACATAATTTATAATTCAATTTCTGATGCACAGATAATTAAATTGTAAAGTATTTTCAACATAGGATGGCGGCTGTACAGTATTTTTCCGCAGGCGAGTTCTTTTGGAAAGGGTTTGGAAAGGGTTTGGCTGGAATTTCATCTCCCGTAATCTTTGACCTAGAGAAAAGAGCAAGTTTTTTCGAATTCTTAGAACGGTAGAACGCTTTCTATTAGTAGCGCGTAGGATATTTTAGAAATTTAGATTTTCTGCGAAATGGCACACTTTTTAATAGAAAACCCTGAAAATATCATAAAAATGGAAATGAAAGAGCTCATTTTAAAAAACCCGGAGAAAGCAATTTTCAAAATACTGTGAAAATTTCAGACAGATAGAAAATCATTTCTTCGAGTTTTATTTCCGACTACCGCAAAAAACAATACCTGCAATCAGTAATGGTGACGATTTTCCCTAAAAATCAGCTACCGAAAGCTTTCTAATTTGTTTTTCTGCATTAGGATAAATAATATTGATGCAAATCAAAATTCTTTATTCAATCACTAGCTATTGTGAGTCCCACAGTATCCGAAATCAGTTGCTCACTGCGAGGCTTTTAGAGAAAGTCGATAACGAAATAATCGCGTTGAGCTAGCGTGTTATCAAGGGCTGCAATTTCAGTTCTAGTTCTCAGATAGCCGCATGAACATTTGAATAAACGCTATTAGGGATATATACTTCAAATATTAGCACAACATATACAGTCCCTTAAGGGATTGAGTTTCTTCATTAACCCTCAAAAAGGCAAGGCTAGTTACAGTTATAGATTGAGCGTTTTCGGATTTCCGATTCTCTCACTGATAAAACGACAAAAAAGAAACTTTTGATTTCATTGGGTCTTAGGAGCGATGCTTCTTGAAGTCACAATTTTAGCTTGCCTTTTTGAGGGTTAATGAATATGTTATTCACAAAGCATTAGTAATAAGTCGATTGTCGGCCTATGTTAAAGAACATTTTTTTCGTTTTACTGTTGATTTGATTTGACTTTCGAAATTTTTAGCAATGATGGTGTCCCGTTTAGATCGATCTATTATCCAAATAGGGAGTCCTAGGAGTTATAAGAAATGTCCCATCACACTGTTAGGTGGATTAAAAGCGTTTTTTGGGATGCGTATTTTCAACTTTGGACAAATTTCCAACTGTACGCGAACTGCATTTTTCTTTAATTCACGCAGTATCGTCTTTACGTATGGACACACTGGGCCTGGGCCAGGGGCCCCGGATCTTAGGGGCCCCGCGATGATAGGCGCCTAAAATCATAGTAGCTGTCGGCGGCGCTGAGTTGGTGATTTCAGTTTTGGTTAAACCAGATTAATGTCAAATGCAAAGAGAAATTACGGCGACAGGCACTTCAACAACGAAAGAATTGTTAATCCCTATTTTGCAGCAAGAAACGCCTAGCTTTGAAAATGGATCATCCTGATTCTAAATCATCTGAAGCGAACTCACCAAGGCAACATTAATTGATTTCAAATCCTTTTGTTAGCGAAGCGGTAGGTTATTGAAAAACAAAATGTAGCCTTTCCAAAGCCAATGTGGTTGTCCAGTTTCATCACATCAGGAACGTGGTACTGCTCAGATTCAATATGTTATGAACTTTTATAAGCTCCTTAATTTAAAAATAAGGATTTTTTTTGAAATTCATTCGTTTTAAGACATGTATGTGTTGAGATCGTAATTGAGGTATATTTAAAAAAAAATTAATGATATTGGTATATTCTTACTTGGTTTTCGGCGATTGTTATTGTGTTATGTCAGCCATATTGTCGTGCATGGTCAATTGGAACAGACAAACGAATCCTCGACACACGCGCTTCGCTCCCTGCCTTCTGTTATTCTTATTACATTTTCATTCCATTTTTAACTACATCTGATTTTTAGCGGCACCTTTGTAATTGCCGCTATATTTACTGAAGTTCCGGACAGTTTAACGTATTGCAGTCTTTGAGCACAAAATTTATTTTGATGATTCTATACAACTCTAAAATGGATTTTGCATAACGGCACGATGTCAAATCAGGCAAAATCAAGAACCATAGGCTCGTCCACAAGAGATAGTCTATGGTTTTGAAGGCACTCTTTGTGATAAGTTCCCTTCCCGGGTTCATAATCCCGATTGTGACATAAATTTACCTCGGTTGCCGCAGCTGCAGATTGCTTGCCGGACCAAAAAATCTGGAACAATTTCGATTTATTGTGCCGCGATATTAAATTTATCTCAGGTGGTAAATATCAGATACTCTCGAAACCGTGGCGTTCTTTGCTCCGAGTCTTTTCTAAGTTTGCATTGGGATAATTTCAAATTGTTGCGATATGCTTTTGTTTGTTTAGTTTTATTTACGTGACTTTAAATTGGTTATTCATTCGTCACGTTGCGATATGCGAGCTGCATTTCCTTACGTTTTCTTAGCTATATATATATTTTCTGGTTATGTTATCTTATTGACAGGAATCTATTGAAGTAAAATACGATATACTGATTTCATCTCTGTGATGTAACGCTCATTCTAATTCATCGAATATTACTCTTAATCTGTTGACGGCTGCTCAACTATAAGGGTCCCCTAGCTCAATAGTGCCCAGGGGCCCCTAATGGTCTTAAGACGGACCTGATTTCACGTTCAGTGTGTAAACTAGGTTTCGATTTACTACCACGTCCTGGTGGTAGTTTTCGTTTTAAGAACCTTCTCGAATGTTGATAATCGCGGTTGATAATATTACGGCTAAGATAATATTTACAAGATCGAGCTAGTCCTTCTTCCCGTTATTCGATTTCACCTTAAGTATGTTTAAATTAAAGTGACAAGATGTTTCCAGGATGAATGCGGGACGCACGCAAGGAACCGTAATTTATGAATGGTCCCTAAAGTAATACCCGGAGATCGCCCCTAAAAACTGGAGAGGTGGTATCGCTAACTGGGTGGATTCAAAAGTTTTCTAAGGCCATGTAAACAAGCTCTCGGAACTGTCAGAAAAGTGAGGTTATACATTTTCGTGCAATGTTCTATCTAGAATTGTACCGCCTGATCCGGGACATCTTGTCACTTTAGTTTAAATCAAGTTGAATTTTGGTGTGAGAGCTCGCCTTTTCTGCAAATTTGTATATTTTTAAGGTTAACTGTCTAAAACACGAAACAGAATGCAGCCAATGTAGAAAGAAACGTTAAATTACATGTTGCGAACTTTAAAATGAAGTAAAAGTAACAATATAGTTTTCAGTTTTATTAAGTAGGGGACCCGGGGCTATTAAGACCGTGGGGGTAATTCGGACCCCCTCGATTTCTCAGAAAATCGTACGACTTTCTGACTGTCGTAAGTATTCGTGGAACCGCTATACTAAAACAAGAATTTTGACAACTGAATCGAATTCTTTGGTTTTTTGGAAAGGAGATACAACGAGGTTCATTTTTTTGCCACCCTCAAAACAAAAATCATTATAATGATAAAGTAACACATATAAGTGAAAAAATAACAGGAAAGTGTTTTGGACAGCTTGACGCTCCTAGTTTATGGAATGATTTTTGTTTGGATGCAAACACAGATATTTTCAAGACGCTCACCACTTTTTTGCGAAATGAGCATACGGGTCTACTCGGACTTCCTATTCCATCAACCACCGTTCAGCGGCACGATTGCACAAGCCTCATCAAAGAAAATACATGATGCGCTAATCGACAGTAATGACTAACAAGATTAAGTTTTTGTAACGCAATTTATTTTTTTTGCTTCTTAAGGAGTTTCTCTAGTAAATATATCATAGGTAAACATAATTTCATTGTGAAATTCTTTTTAAAAAAAGAACTGTCTGAATTTTCTTGTAGGGAGGTCCGAATTACTCCTACATTGTAAAAGGATTGAAAAACGTAGAGTTTTGCAAATCGTCGCATAGCGCTGTCATGTAGTGGTGCAAATGAACTTTTATTGATCCAAAATGTAGCTGATGTTTCAAACTGATAATTAGAACCTTTGACCGATATTTTTTTTCACATCTATCAACCTAAAAGAGCGATTTGCTTAGGGAGGTCCGAATAGCCCAGGGTTCCCCTGTACTTCGAACAATATGACACGGACAAATTGTTGGCATTGGTTTTGCAGTTCGTACAACTTTTTGTTGAAAATCTTTTTGAGTTTGTAAGTAAGTAGCACAAGAACTGTGGCAGGTGGCAGCAGAAAATCTGTATAAAAAAATTATAATCACTCGGTTTTATGAGTAAAACGATAAACGTGTTATTATAAAAATTATTGCTGTATAAACTCTAAACATACTATTAGAAGGAAAGAGAAAACACATTACAAGAAAAGCATCAGAGCAAAAAATACTTATTACATATACGATCTTATTGGAATAATGTCCAACTAAAATATATAAATCATTCCATTTGTCAAATTCCAAATGGAATGATTTCTACTATCATTCCATTTGGATACAAGAAATCTGCTTTGAATCCCATAAGAACTTCAACTACAAGCACCAATAATAGGTTTCAGCCTGCTATTGGAACTTAAAATCAAGATCCTGTATTAAAAATCAATTGATCAGAAGATGAAATTCTGATTGAATGAACCTACCAATCCTATAAGACTAAAAACATACACCATGCATTCTACTTTTCGTGATGAATTTTCAAGCCTTCCCATAACATCAATGTAGTGTAGGATTGCTGAAAATAAACATTTCTATTTTCAATAATCCAACTCAAGTTTCTGATAATATTTTTCTTTGTTCTTTTGGCTGGTAAATTGATAGTAATTCCAGAGCTACCAAACACCTGGGTAATTTTACGAATGTTTCTTTCTCTCTTTAAACCTTTGTTTAATTGTGTTTAACTCTGCTCGACAAATTGAGACAATGTCTGCGTGGCTGTATGGCTGAGCCTATGTTATCGAAGCTAGTGTCTTCAGCAACTTTTGCTAAAATGTGTTGTGTTAACCGATTAAATGCGGAATACAAGAAAAAATCTCACAATAGTTGCAATTTATTCTTAGTCACCTCTTGGTGGAATGAAAAGTTCGAAAAGTACATTGGCAAAGACATTTGTAAGTTTGTTGCAAATATGAAACATTCAACCTTACAATAAATGCACTTAAGTATATATGTTGTATGTATGTATCGTATTCTTTACACCTATAAAACCTCATTTATCATAATAATTTTAATTAACACGTATTAAACTAAATTTTAACAATAGAACTGGCGATTTGCTATACAACAGAAGTTGCCGCGTGCTAAACGACAGATACCGCAAGATGTTGAACGCAAGTTTGAACTTGGCCGTTGGTCAAGTTCGCTTGGGCTGCGGCTAGTGTGTTATCGTTGGCATAATCGAAAAATTGCCCCACGTTGGACGAGCGCGGCGCGTGGCAAAATCCTGTATATCTCTGGACAGAACCAAAAGGACAAAAATATCTTTACAGATTATTGAAGGTTTACGTTTTCTGCATCAATTTGATATATTTTTTGGTTTTGTATAGCGCCGAGAACACGAATATATTTTAAATTGATTGTTAAAAATTTATGTAAAATACTGCTATTAAAACAAATAGTCCGTAAATATATAATATATCATTCTATAGTTTTTGAGAAATAAGAAATTGAAAAAAATACAATTTTATTGTCTTCAAAAGTTTGAAAGCCTATAATTTAAACAAAAAAAAAAAAACAATTTTAACAAAATATTTATACCAAAAGATACACTCAATGACCCCAGTGAAAATCAATGATTTTGTGGAAATTTGGAGACCCACTTGACTCACATATGATTAATTTTAAATATATGATCATTATTTTAAATAAATTATCATTTATTTGACTTAGCATTCTTATTATACATCGTGTTGGTTGGAATTCATTTTATCTATTTTATTTGTTTCATTCTTTGCATTCATTCTGTTCAGTTCATTCATTTCATGCATTTCATTCATATCATTCATTTAACTTATTTTATTTGCTGTTTTAATTTTATGCAATTTTTTTTTCATGCATGTTATTTTATTTTTTTCGTAATTACTATCTGACTTATTTTGTTCTGTCATTCATTTTATTCATATCATCCAAATTATTAATTTTACGCAAATCATTTTATCCAAATAATTGAATAACTGTTTTAGTGTCCTGTAAGTTTTCATTTCAAGCAATGAATTCATTTTATTCTGCTTTTTTCTTCTTTTTTGTTCATATTACAATGGGGCCGTTCATAAACCACGTAGACTCATAGGGGGGACGGGGGGTCTGGCAAAAGTCTACGTTTGTCTACGAGGGGGGAGGGGGGGTCTTTGAAAAAATCTACCTAGACTTTTATTTTTTTTGTTATTCTCGTATTACTAACTATAAATGGGATTTAAAGAGAGTTGTATTCAAAATATCGCTCTATTCAGCTAGGTGTATTTATGCAGACACTTCAAAACTGGTACACTATTGATGTAACTACTCGTTAAGCGACCACTCAACCCAGAACCCACGATTTTATTTGGACAACCTCACACGTTGTTGTTTCTTGCGTATATTTTGATATAGTTTTGATCTAGGAATAATGACAGTTCCAAAGACGATCGCCCAAAATTCCTTTCGATGGAAAATTTTGACTGTGAAATCATCTGAGATACCACTAGTTAGCAGACATGCATGGACCATTAAATGCATGAACCATAAAAAGTTAAAAAATGGTCAAAGTTAAGCATTAAAATCACCATTGTAACAACAAAACACCCGATTTTTAACAATAAGTGGATTATTATTTTTTATTTATTGATTTCGGTGGTTAAAGCAGTAGTGTAGTTAAACATCTACAACAAAGTGTTTACTCGAGTTAATCAGTTTCTCTTGCAATCATTTACACTGATTTCAAAATCTTTTAACATCCGTTAAATTTTTCGTCTTGACCCTACGCAACTCCGTGCAAACCGGTTCTACTATATTTATCTTCGAAAATATTTGGAGTTCAACTTTTATACTTTGCGATAATACTCTCAGGTGATATGGCTATTAATTACATAAGAAAAATATATATTTTTGGGAAAATTTAAATAGCTTCGTTCCCTTAATCAAATAAGGCAATTTAGATTATCTTATTATCTTAGAAATATTGATATTTATTCACCAAAAGTGAAATTTGTGTGCATGTTTGGTTTATCATTTTAGTCTATTATTTTGTATTGTTTCTTATAATTTAACAATTTTGAATGCACCAGTAAGGCTCAAAAAGTGTTTGGCAATTCTGCATTGTTGGTGTAGGTCGCACTTCGCACAAATTTGAACTAGTTATAGCAATATATCTTTTTACATATACTTGAGTGACTAACCTCGAAAAGAAGTATTCCGCTACACCTTGAATTGGTATTAATTGATTTGATCAATTATAGACAAAAAATCAATGTGAAAAATCTTTCTTTAATATTTAAAAAGCTTGAAAGAAATCTGAACGCTAATTTTTAATTCAACATTAGGAGAGAGTGGGTACGCTTGATCCCACTTTTGTTTTCTTTCTAATAACTTTTCAACGAAATAAAAAAATTTATTGCAAAATTCGCTAACTTGTAGTCAATTCGAATCGTGAGAGCTATGAATAATGTGTCAATCCGTATACTATATCCTATCAGTAATATGAATAGTTTTGAAAATCATGTCAAAACGAGGTTTTTGTGAAAACGTGTTGTAATTTGATCCTACGCCTACTAGGGCTAAAGAAACAAACCACACTATGACCTATAGACACGAAAGTTTAGTTAATCACCTGTCCTGACAAATTAACTAATGATACTACCTTTTTAGATGCACGACATTCTTTAACCACAGTAGAAAGTCAAGACAAGTATTTACGGTAAATCAGTGCTGTTTAACTGGCTTTTCCAACTTTCAATAACTTTTATGATGATTTGTTCACGGAAAAAAAACATTTTAGATCAATTAATAGAGCCCGGTACTTTATGAAAATGATGCTTTTCTATTTCTATACATTTCGAATGTGTTTAAGAGAACTAATGATAGGGATCAAGAATACCCATTGTCACAGGGATCAAAGATACCTGTTGTATAAGGTGAACAAAATTAAAATTTCTTTGGATGTTTTGTGAATTTTTTTATTCAAAAAAACGTGTTTTTCTTGACAAAAGCCGTTAGAAAGTAGTATAAAACCAAGTCATTTAATATATCAGGATCTTTAGTAAGTGATGACGAAATCGTACGATTACGAAAGCGTTCGAGTTATTTCCCTGACTTTCAAACATGTTCAAACAACTAACAGAGGAAATGAAAGTTAATTCGAGTGTAAACTGACTAAAATGATTCATCGAGTCCCATCCCCTTTTACCCATCGTTTGTACGAATACTTAAATCTGCGACATTATGACCGACCATTTCTAATTTTACTCTATTCACTACCTTAACCATTCTAGTTTTGAAACTCATTTAAAATAAAAGGGTCAACTGGTTGACTAGGACGCCTATTGATTTATATCATCATATTGGAAATCGCACCTTTGAGCAGAGGTTAAAAGCCAAAAATTATATTTTACCTGCGAAACGAGGCAGCCGCCCACGCAAACCGGCTGCGAATATATTGGATGGGATTGGTATGTTAATGGATTGTTGTCACAAATTCCTGGTCCGATGGGATCGACTGGAATTATGGCATAATGACATGTTGTGTCTTTGACTGACTGGCAATTAATTTTTACACTGTCATCGGCAGCTCTTTCTCGAGAAATGAAAATTGTGATTGAATTGCTCTAATATCTGTCGCGCAATACTATTGCATATGTCCTTTAAATTTCCAACTAAAGAAGTGGTATCGGTGTATCGTTTAAGGTAATAAAATTTAATGGCTTCAGAGGGGCCATTTGTGCATAGCATCTAGATTTTTTCGAACGCAACAATGCTTCAATCGCAGTGGGAGTAATAAACAACCTATATTTTCGGTCGATAAATTCTCGCAGGAGAAAGTCAATGAGTTTTCCAAACGTTATTTACAATGCAGTACAAATAGTAAGAAAAAAATCGATTCGATAAGTTCTAAGCTAAAATTACTTCGATGAATCTGCTATGAAATTCAAGTCTTCTTTCTGTGCACAAACTTAGTATTTAATCCTTATCCGAAAAAAGTGATCAAGACTCATACTGATTTTACCACGGTAAATTTATATAAATATCTCAACAATGATTTAAGCGTGTAACAATAAAATCGCTCCAATTTATAAATAGGGTTTAGAAATGTATATTTCAGTATCAGTAGTTATGAAACTGCAAGAAAATTCATCACGTATGTTAGTTTGGCTGATAACTCGTTTTTGAAGCAAGAAACAACTCTTAAAAAAGGGGTTTGTCGGTAAATTGATTTTGGAAGTATCATGTACAACGTAATATAAAATAAACGTGTCGGGAAAATGGCCGTAACCCCAGTAATTTTCACAATAAGGTTAAATTGAAGAGTTTTAACAGTACATGTTTTCGGGTGCTGGTAAAAGCAATATGTTTTTTTACAAACACCTAAGAAAGACGGGTTGATCGGTTAAATCGATAAATGGACACACAATGACCCCCACTGTGAGTCCTGTCCACCAACAATGCCATTAAACTGTGGAACAATGACTGCAAACACTGCCCACAGCAAGTCAATCTTTGTCAGCCAGCCAGCGCGTACACCCTAATGGTTGAGCGTTAGTTAGGACTGGTGCAGAAAATGAAAAAAAAAACATAAAACATAAAAAGGCCCATAAGTCCTCTCGGTCTCCTCGATGTACCACTATCGAGGCGTAATGCAATAAGCATCCTTAAGCAATTTTCTGTCAGAGATTTTTTAGCACTTATGCATGAAATATGCTTAATAATTTTTGCAATACCCTCAAACCCTTCAACCTAGGGGAGGGCATATCAAATCGATGTGTAAAATTATAGCAAAAATCGTTTAAAAAGCACATGTATTTGTGGAATGATTTGATTTTACATCTATTTTCATGCTCCAAATATATGCATGGAAATAAATGTTATGTTACAAAATATTTTATTCTGTGTACTGTTAAATACTCTCTAGTCTACTTGTGAGGGCTTCGATTCCCATCCCCGCGCATAGGACTAGAAATTTTTCTAACGAGATTTTTCTAGCCCGAAAAGACGTGAATGACCGTAATAATATAATATAATAATATAATCGAAATAAAAAATACTTGTAAGAGACTTAAATAGTATATATAGTAGAAATCGCGATAAATACAATTTACTGAGTGGTAAAGCTATATACGCTGATCAAATAAATTCTTAAATAAAACGAAAATTATTCTAAAATGCACGAATTTATTTTTCGTTCTCTGCGACGAAGTATTGAAAATTGTTGGTTTCGTTCGTTTCATGAACTGAAAATATGGCGGCTTGATGAACAAAATTTTTCGTAATTTTAAATGTTTAGTATACATTTCACGACATTAATCGCACTAAATTAAATTACTTTTAGTGATTGAAACGAAATGTTTCGTTATTTTACCAATTGTTTGTATATAGCACGAATATTTTGTTAGTCGCACGATTTTATCTTCGTTCACTGAACAAAATTTTCATATATTTTTTCCTCCGATTTTTTAGGATCTATGTTTGTCTACATCGATTATTTTAAATTAAAGAGATATATCTGGCAAAATCGGTTTCATTTCAAAGTGTTCAGCACTATTGAGTAGTCGAATGATTGTGATATTTTTTGTTCGTGACATTTACGCAAAATGTTTACGAAAGTTACTTGCACCCTCGTAGAAATTGCTTTTTGATAAAAGTGCAGATATTCTTTTGCACAAACCGTGTTTAGTGTAAATAATTTTTTTTCAGAAGATCACAAATCTAACACGTTGATTGCAAGAATTTGCTATGAACAGCATTTGTAGTGAGCATTTTAAAAAATTGATTTTGCCAGATTGATCTCTTTAATATAAAAAAAATCGTTGTTGTCAAATATCGATACATCGAAACATTTGTACGATAAACGAAAATGAAATCGAACAACTAACGAAATATTCCGACTATATAAAAACATTTAGTAAAATAAAGAAGCATTTTGTTTCAATCACGAAAAATAGTTTCGTCTTCGACGATAAACTTCGTGCAACGTACATTAAATATTTAAAATTACGAAAATTTTAGTTCTTCAAGTGATCATGTTTTTAGTTCGTGAAATGAAAGAAACAATACATGAAAATTCTCGGATCCGCGGAAGATCTTAATTTTTGTAGATTTGCGGAAAAAATCGTTTATATTACGAAAGATGTTTGTAAATATTAGAAAAGCTTTCGTGAATTAAACAATTCATTTGATTAATGGAACAGATTCGTAATAAGCCAACGAAAGTCATTTCGCTGTGTTAATGCAAAAATCGTAATAAAAATAAAAATGTTGCCGTATAACTACCAATGGTTCATCGTATGTATGAAAAATTTGCATATTTTACAAAACAATTCAGTACGAAACCTATTTGTAGCCGATTTATGAATATATTCTCTCAGTTTAACCACAAAGAGACCACTGCAATGAAAAAAATTCTCTTTAGAGAAAGCATTCTAGAAACGCCGTTAGTTGCTTAACTGCTAACAAGACACGCTTTGCAATGATCGTACATTACATTTGAAAATGCCCATTTGTTATTATACATATTTAATACATGCTTAGTTAAAACCAAAGGTTTGTAAATACCTTGACCACACTTTCATTGCTTACCTTTTCAATCACAATGTAACTGGAGTGAAACTTTTTGTCTGAAGCCAGTTCTGAACCAAAATTTTTCACCGTTAAACCGAAAGTAGAAGTTGATTCAAGCAGATTTCTTATATTTATAACCGAAACTGTTTTTTTCTCAGCCTGGGGTATTAGAAAATCGAGTATTGAAGTACATTTCTGCTACATACTGCTAATCATGGACACTGTTCGGTAATGGGACAGGGTTGTATGACGACGAATATTTCCGTCTTCAACGGTGTATCCAGCAGGTAGGTAACTTTAACTGTGACCCACTGTATTACAAAATAAATCTATTCTACATGTGATATATATCGTAATCTTTAGTTTGCCGAACTACCAGTACGTAGCTCATAAACACGGCCACTTTCAGTTTTCCCAGAGGGATTAGTCGGTTGGTAAAGGACGAAAAATCCGCTGTACATGGAAGTGTTATTAAAGTTCTTTTAAAACGAACAATATTTTAGGTATGTCCCACGAGCATTAAAGTGACACACGTGCATATGTTACATATAATCCAAAAATGGAAACCATTCGCCTGAAAACGAGTCGGCCTGCACTACCGGAAACGAACAGTTCGTTTCCTTGGATGATTCTTTTACTTCAGTCGCACAAACGACCAGAAATACCAGCGTGGGTAAACGACGGATTGCCCACAGGATGCAAACCGAAGGAAAAGGAAAATTTAATCATACTAAAAGGAACATCAAAGTCTCATGATAATTCGGTTTTATTTCGTTTCTATGGGGAATATATTTTTTTCAGAAATCTTGGCATATATTTTATGATGATGACGCGTGATTGCGTTTGGCAGTAAATGACAAACTTGACCATGAGTGTGTTTCGGCGTAGCAGATATTCAAGATGCTGTTTCCAGGACGAATAGCGGAAATAAATATATTTGGTTTGCGTAATATTCAAACTATGAATGTTATTTCTTATATATTCGATGTCAATCAAAATTTCCCCTACACACGGCACAAGATTCAATACGACTTTCCTTTTCCGTTGACCTCTTTACTTTCATATTATTCCGGTGTCGTTGACTAAAGTAAAGTCGGGCAAATAAAGTGTCACTCAAATACATCACGCACCATCACCCTCACACAGAAGGTGGAACATTCTGCATAGGGGAATTGTGGGAAAAACCGACACTGTGGGTAAAACCGACACCCCACAACTTTTCCTAGAAATCAAATTTTTATTCATTTCATAATGATACAATATTATTAGTACGTTTATTTAGAGCATTTGAAGAAAAATTGGATTTACGTTAGTGCGCCGAATGTCATAAAAATTAACAAAACATTCGACAGCAGCGTTCATACTCGTCTGGATGTAAAATTTCGTTGGTAGATTTTAAGGTTTTAACCGAACGAAAGCTTTTCAAATCACTCCATTTTTCAGTACCTATTATTATCGGCCTGTCCTATGATCAACTAGGTGCATTGAAGACGAGTTTGAAAAATTCAATATTTTTAATTGCTTTTATAAAAAAATGTGCGCTGTTGGGGTAAAACCGACACCCTATGGTTATGGTAAAACCGACACGCTGTTAAGATGGTTGTGTATACTTGCGATTCATTCCACAATGCTGGGGATCTTTGTGACACTTCAATTAGCCTATTAGAACACTATAGTATTAGCAGAAATACACAGAAATACTTTTATTGTGTTTATTTCTTGTAAGTCTCTTTAAAAATCAAAAATTGGAATTTTTGCTTATCTGATTCTAACGAAGCTTTTGCTATTTCTGCAAAAAGGTCATCAAACCGAATTTCTAGTGTTCTTTTGGTTTGTCATAGACGAATTTTATCACAATGAGACAATGGTATTATGTATACTCCAATAGATCTTTGATGATCAGAGTCCGAAAAATCAAATCTGAAAACGATAGTTTTACTAAGAAGTGTGTGTGTGTCACTTATAAGTGAATGAATCCAATTAGCAGAACGTAGAACGCTTGAAAATCTTCTCTTATGAAATAAAATGACACTGGAGGTTGCAATGATGTGCGCAAGGATTATTTGGAAATACTCATATCAATAAATAATCCTATAGCATAAAATACTCTTATTTATAGTACTACGCTTTCGAACTTTCTTCCCCTCACTACATGATGAAGCAATAAAAAGCACATATTTGCATCATACATACTCACACTTTATTAATCACGCATATATCTCATTTTTAATAAAGATAAAGATTTTAATAAAGTGGAGAGAAAATAAATTAAAGGGGGTGTCGATCTTACCCCTATGGGGTGTCGGTTTTACCCGCAGTGCTTACAAAAAGTCACTTTGTTTTCCAAGTTTTACAACCAATTTTTTTTAATGAAATTAATTTTTTGAAGCGCTGAAAAAATTAAGTCTTGTTAAGAATTTTCTGAAGAAGCATTCTGCATAAAAATTATAATTTTATTGGTTTTGTGGCAACTTAGAAAAAGTGTTAAGCTTAAGGTGTCGGTTTTAACCATAATTCCCCTACTTACGTCTGTCAGTCGGAGATGAAATCGATTTTTCTCGTATTTTCTTTTTTCGCAGCTGTTAGGTAATCGTGTCGCATATACGAAAATATAGGGGAGCCAAGGGCTAGTTGGCGGAGTCCCCTTTTCTTCGTTTCTATTAGACATATGGCGCTGTCTCTCGTTGTGTACCTTAACTAATGTGAAATACATATTCCAATGTGTATAGGTTGTATAACATTTTGTTTTGAGGAAATTCTGGGCGATATTGTGTTTTCGAGCGCGCTAAATAAATTTTAATAAGTTTATACATTTTGTGTAATTTAAGATCATTTTAAATCCATTCCAAGAATGACTATATATGTCGATTGTGCGTAAAAAGAACATTTAGTGTCCATATAGATATTATACCTATTCACAAACAAAAGTTGTTTTATAATCAATGCGTTTAGGGTAAGTTGGCGGTTATGCATGCGGGGAAAGTTGGCGGTACTATTTACAGTACAAAAAGAGTTATTAAAAAAATTTATTTTCAGAACTTTCTCGAACGTAGGAGAATCTTATTCTTGTCTATTTCGTCAATGCATGTGACATTTGCTTCGGCCAATCGACTGGAGAATATGGAAAATTTGTTGCTGAATATGGAGCACCTGTTGAAGTCAAAATGCCGGGGTATTGCGACCGAAATATAGTGGCGAATGTTGGTTAATATTCATTTTTATTGTTAAAATATTCAGTACGTCCCATTAGGAGCCCTGAAGTAATTAAATTTTCGCCAAATTGCTTATTTTCTGACGTACTAATACATACCGCTAACACACCCCAGGGCCGGAGGTTTCCGCATCACATGTTTTTGTCCATAAAAAAAAACAATGCAAAAAAAGCTTTGATAAAATTCAGAGATGTTGCCAACAGTCTTCCCTATTAAAACATGTTCTATTTTGCAAGATATATCTAAACCACAACGATAAAAAATGGAAGCATCGCCAACTAGCCCCGGTCTCCCCTAATCAACATTGCTTACTTCCTTGAATTCAAACTTCATAAAGTTGTCTGATTATTGGATCGCAGACATTGCGTATGCCTTTATTGCGTCCCATTCACATTTTTTCGGGTTTCAATTCAGTACCGTTGACACCCATGACGAACGAGCGTAGACAACTTGTTGAAATATTTATTAAATTTGATTGAACAGATCTAGATTTACTGTTTCTCTGCTCTATTAAACTCAGAAATTAAATCATATTGTTTGAAACATCCCAGTCGTTGTTTCTACAAATAAAACTCATAATCATTAATCGAATTTAGTAAATAAACATACATAAGTGAAGGTGTGAAAATGCTACAATTATGTTATGAGCTGATGAAGCTTGTGATTTAAACCCTTTTCGTTTCAGGTTTTCTCCATCTCTGACGCGAATTATGTTTTATGTTTATTCCAAATGTTATTCATATAGGGAAAGAATAAAAAATAACAAATCCTAACTTCAGTTCGTTTATTGTTACAGTGTATACACACATTTTCTCATGATTTTGGAAACTCGCTATCTGTATCCTGATCTTTCTATTGTTTTATGTGCCTGAAAGGTTTTTTGTTGGATGTTTCAGGGTTTATTTAAAACAAATACAAAAAAATAAAAAAATGTATTTTCCGACGAAAATTTGTCCACTGTTCAAAAAGTGCATAATTTTCAAAGCGATAAAAAATGCCTTCTAAAAAATTCTAGACCATCATCTATCATTGAACATCGGCAAAACTCAGTCTCCGTTAGAGTATGCGGAAACACCCTAGGTTTTCCAGAAGTTTTAATTTTTTCTGAGATCGTTTTTTTATGGTCAAGCCTTTCTGCGATGGGGGCGTGGACCTAGTGAGTTTTGAAATATCAGATTTAAAAAATAATGTAATCATTTTTTCAAATTTTCTAGGTCTTTAGTACTAGTAGAAAAGATAAAAGGGTTGGATTTAATGAAGTTTGATTTTTTTACTGCATTTCTTTTTTAGGGTTGCATGTTCGTGAAATCAGCCATATTATTTGTAACTTTGTTGACTAGTACTATGAAGATATAAACTGGTGTTTAAGGTGGAATTCATTTATCAGATTGGGTTTACAGTTGTTCAGCCTACAAGCTACAATGTTGAAAAATAGGTCTGCGAAAAACATTTTGTACTGTGAATCATAATTGAAGGTAGAATAACCACAATGGGGAAGAAGAGAGCTAGAAAGGTGGCTACATTCGATAGTCCCCAAGGTATCGACGAAACCTTGGTTCAAGGGGATGGATGTGGGTCGTGACTTCATTCGTGTGATGTCCCGACTCATGGCGAATCAATACACGCTGGATGCACATCTCCGGCGTATTGGGCTCGTGGATAGTGGTATCTGCGCTTATGCGACGGCTATCAAGACATCGAGAACATTGTCTGGGCGTGCACCGAGTACAGTTCCGCCAGGTCTCGGCTAATGGATACCCTGCTGGCCCGAGGAAGACCAACCAACGTCCCGGTTCGAGATGTGCTGGCAAGCCGCGATCTCCTCTATATGTCCCTGGTTTACACCTTCTTAAAAAACATCAATATACAAATTTAACTATCCCTTCTTATTTCCTATCATTCTCAGAAACGCCACGTTCTTTTCCACCTGTACCATACACACGCGAAGATTGATGCGACTCCAAGGCGACACAAAACATCGCTGTCGAATGAGCCAACAAACACGGACCTACAGTACCAACATCACACGCGCAACTCGAAGTGTTGCCAATCCACAGCTGAGCCGTACTACGAAATCGAAACCTCTGCCATCTTGAGGAGGACCACCCAGCGTCCCAATACATGATTCTTCCTGATGAAGGCCACCCGAGTCTGTAATCTATGCCGTTGATCTCTCGATGCCTGTAACTGAATGTTTATAATTTTCTTCCCCTGTAATCATTGTCCACCTTCCCTCCCCTGACTCTTATACCCAGAGGTATAACCCCTACCCCCCTCCCCACAAATATCTTCGCGTTCTCGTTGAAAATGCCCAACTCTTCAACCACATAAAACTAACTCTAATTAATCTCCCCGAATCTTTACAAAATTCAATCGCGTCCTTTAGTTATTTCTACTTTTTTGATAATTGTTGTAAAATTGACCGCCTTAGTTAAAAATTATTTGCTCCAAAAATCTCACTGCTTAAAATGTCAAACCATATTGCCATAAAAACTAAATGACCCCCCTAATCTTACGAAAATTAAATTACCCTCTTCTGAGTAGTATAAGATAGCTATAAAAACTCCTCAGTTTCATTAAAAAAATCATTATGTAATCTCCTAGATTTAAGTAATTTAAAATATAAAACAAAACAAAATTGGCACCTTTAAGCTAACGCAAACGTGCCTTATGAAATGAACGAATTGAAATAAAAAAATGGGGAAGAATTATATTGATCTCTCGAAAACAGTTAAATCGCATAACTAGAAGTTTTCCTCCTAGATTGTAGGCTGATAAAACTCTCTATTTTTTACGCTGAATGCTAAAACTTACAGAACGTTGATGACAAAGGTCATCGAAGCGTGACCCGCGTGAACGTCATCTAATAAAATAAAATAAAATAAAACAACAGGTAAGCATAATTTAATCATGCTTACCTATGGTACCGATAAGATCTAGGGACACAGTCCATCCAGCTACAAGTAACACAGCCCGCGATGACGGCTGTGTCACATTATGTCCTCCTACCCACAACCGGGGACACGCACTTTTTTACCGATGCTCATGTAGCAACACGTGCGCGTGTACCTATGGTATTAATGCGGTTTCTGATCTACAATACAGATGCTACTGGAAGTTCATCGAAAAAGAACGCGAAATAAAATTCTCATAAAATGATACAAAAGATGGTAGCGATGCAAAAGGGAAAAAGGCGATGCCGAGTTCAACAGTTGCACCGGTTACACCACTCCTTGAATGGCGATGCCAGAAGCTAACCAACACATTTTGGTTTTTACTCCTATAGCAAGGGTATGAATAGGAGTCGAGATAAGCAATGTACATAGATGACGAGAGGGATATCCTTTCTGGCATGTTTTCATCTTCTTTGCGACCTCAACTCGACTATAACCGTAGTGCCACATTTGCAGAATACAAAACATAGAACCATCTGCGTTTAATGTAGGAATGGGACGTTTTCGGCGAAAAAGCAAGTTTATATCTGATGCAAGAGGAAAAAGTTCGCCCAAAATGTAAACATAAGCATCTTTTCATTTCAGCTTGTCCTCTGTTTCCTTGCTAACCAAAAATTCGGAAAAATCAGCATTCCTATAATAGCTCGTCGCTGTTGTGCTATCTTATGACGAACGCCATTTTGGGGAAAACTGAGTTAGATATGCCACATTACTTGTCTGAAAAATCCCTACAAAGCGGCGTTTTCAAAATTTTGAAATTCTGTTTGGTTACTGAAATATAGCGAGAAACGTAATGAGAAATTGTGAGTTTTTTGCTTGAAATCACTACATCTTGTGGTTGGCTCGAGTTATAATGAAGTTTTAGCCGTTTTTATGTGTAAAAATGTCTTAGAAACACAATAGCATGAAAATTTTCAAAATAAAAATTCATGTATTGCGAGAAAAATGCAGTTTTACTTTTACTGAAATTATTGCATGCTGGGCAAGCCTTTAGCGAAAAATTACTATGCTTTCTAGATTACTTTACCATATTGTTTGAAAATGCATCTCACCGATTGTTTCAAGATCAAAATAGAGATATGAATAAAAGTTAATAATTGATGCTGTATTTGTATAGAAAAGCATAGCACGCTGGGGGTCATGTTGAATCTTTGGAAATTGAAGCGAATGTACCAGGTTTGAGGTTATACTTCTGGATATAAGAGTCAGGGGAGGGAGGGTGGACAAAGATGACAGGGGGAGAAAATTATAAACTTTCAGTTTCAGGCATCGGGAGATCAACGGCGTAGATGACAGACTCGGGTGGCCTACATAAGGAAGAATAATGTACTGGGACACTGGGGGGTCCTCCTCAAGACGGCAGAGGTTTCGATTTTGTAGTACAGCTCAGATGTGGATTGGCAACACTTCGAGTTGCGCATGTGATGTTCGTACTGTAGGTCCCGTGTTTGTTGGCTCATTCGACAGAGATGTTTTGTGTCGACTTGTAGTCGCATCAAACCTTCGTGGGTGTATGGTACAGGTGGAAGAGAGCGTTTCTGAGAATGATAGAAAATAAGAAGGGGCAGTTAGATTTCTATATTGATGGTTTTAAGAAGGTGTAAACGAGGGACATCTCGAACCGGGACGTTAGTTGGTTTTCTTCGGGCCCGCGGTATATCCATTAGCCGAGACCTGGCGGAACTGTACTCGGTGTACGCCCAGACAATGTGCTCGATGTCGTGATAGCCGTCACTACAAGCGCAGATACTACTATCAACGAGCCCAATACGCCGGGGATGTGCATCTAGCGTGTAATGGTTCGCCGTGAGTCAGGATATCACACGAATGACCCTCATCCATCCCCTTGATTTTCGTCGATACCTTGGGGACTATCGAATGTAGCCACCTTCCTAGCTCCCCATTGCTCTGCGAGTTTTGTCAACATTCTAGGGTTCTCTGATGAGTAATACTGAAAAATTCTCTGAAGCAAGTTGGTCTTTCATAGACGTCACCTTCTAGGGCACCCACCTTTGCTAAGGAGTCCGCCTTCTCATTGCCCGGAATGGAGCAATGAGAAGGGACCCACACCAAGGTAATCTGGAAAGATTTGTTAGATAAAGCACTTAGTAGCTCCCGTATTTTCCCCAAAAAATACGAGGAGTGCTTTCAATGCTGCATCGATCGAATAGCGTCAATTGAACTGAGGCTATCCGAAACGATGAAGTAATGGTCTGCGGGTAGTGTGTCAATGACCCCAAGGGTATACTGAATAGCAACTAGTTCTGCGGCGTAAACTGAAGCAGGGCCACTGAGTTTGTAGAAGATTTTTGATTGAAAATACCGAAGCTAGTGGACCCAGTTTGACCCGTCAGTATAAAACATCTTTGAGCAGTCGAGCAGTTCTCGGAATTTATTATAAAAAATGTTTGGAACCACTTGTGGGCGTATGTGGTCCGGAATTCCACAGATCTCGTCTTTCATGGATGTGTCGAAGGAAACAGTAGATTCAGAAGTATTTATGAACTGCACACGGTTGGGATTGTAAGAAGAAGGGTTAATATTCTGCGCCATGTAGTCAAAGTACAGGGACATGAAACGGGTCTGAGAATTGAGCTCAACAAGCCTTTCGAAATTTTCAATCACGACCGGGTTCAAGATATCGCATCGAATGAGCAAACGATATGAGAGTTCCCAAAATCGATTTTTCAACGGGAGAACGCCCGACAGCACTTCGAGACTTATCGTATGGGTCGACTGCATGCACCCTAAGGCGATACGCAAACAACGATACTGAATTCTTTCGAGTTTGATGAAATGTATGTTCGCGGCGGAGCGAAAGCAGAAGCATCCGTATTCCATTACCGACAGTATCGTTGTTTGATACAACCTAATTAGGTCTCTTGGGTGGGCACCCCACCATGTTCCGGTTATTGTACGAAAAAAGTTGATCCTTTGTCGGCATTTCTGTTTCAGATACCTAATGTGGTATCCCCAAGTACCTTTCGAGTCGAAGCAGACCCCTAGATATTTTACTGCGAGGCCTTAGCTATACACACCAAAAAATAATGAAATTTAAATGACATGTAAATCAATACGAATGTAAACATACAACGATTGAATCGAAAATTTGATTGAAAATTACGTTAAAATCAATTGGAGCACCAAACAGCATACAATTTTACACTTTCATTCGTGTAATATTACATGTCATTCATTTTACAGCAGTTTTCGAGTAAAAATACATAAGAAGCGCATTGGTTTTCCGTTTAAAGAAACTGTAATTTTCAATCCACGTGTAAAATAATAATAAAATTCGTTGAAGAAAGCACGACAAGTCGTGTGTGTTTGTGGTGGAACTTAATTTTATATTTATATTCATGCTCCAAATATGTGCATGAAAATAAACTTAAAATTACAAAATATTTTTTTCTGTGTAGTTTGACCCAATAATAGAAGCTGTAGTTGTGCTGGTTCACGCTTCCTAGAAAATACAACAGGCTCAGTTTTCTCCGTGGAGAATTCGATACCCAGCTTAATAGCGTAAGCAGACAAATTGTCCAAGGTATTCTGTAATGGTCCTTGTAGATCAACAGCTTTGGGTCCCGTAACAGAAACCACGCCATCGTCTGCACGTTGCCTTAACGAGCAGGAATTGTCAAGACAATCATCAATGTCGTTGGCATAGAAATTGTATAACAGAGGGCTTAGACATGAGCCCTGGGGAAGGCCCATGTAGCTAAATCGTGATGTCGATAAGTCACCATGCGAAAAATGCATGTGATTTTCCGACAACAAGTTTAGTAAAAAGTTGTTTAAAGTCGCTGAAAGACCATGCTGGTGCAGCTTCTCTGAAAGAATGTTGATAGAAACTGAATCAAAAGCTTCCTTTATATCTAGGAACACTGATGCCATCTGCTCTTTGCTAGCATAGGCCATTTGAATTTCGGTTGAGAGCAACGCAAGACAATCGTTCGTCCCTTTGCCTTTGCGAAAGCCAAATTGTGTATCTGACAGTAAGCCATTTGCTTCAACTCAATTGTCGAGGCGGGATAGGATCATTTTCTCGAACAACTTCCGGATACAGGATAGCATCGCGATCGGTCGATACGAATTGTGATCGGAGACTGGTTTTCCTGGTTTTTGGATGGCTATGACCTTCACTTGTCTCCAATTGTGTGGGACAATGTTAGCCTCAAGAAACTTATTAAATAAGTTCAACAAGCGTCTCTTGACAGAGTCTGGCAGATTCTTCAACAAGTTGAATTTGATTTGTCTGGCCCTAAAGCTTTATTGTTACACGACAAGAGAGGAAGTGAGAACTCCACCATGGAAAAATGTGTATCGCATCTTAAGCTATTTATGAAAAGTTTGGAAGAATCTATTTTCGGGATGATACTTCTGCAATTCCACTATAGAACAGTGAATCCGTGACCTCGTTCGAAGGATACAATCGCTGAAAGGATTGGATTCGCAGTCAACTGCTTTAATAATGTTCTTACTGTAGGTAGAAGAGCTAACAACAGACTTTTAATAGGATCAGTTATATTGAAAGTTTTTATTATCCAGTCCACAATGTCCGAGAGTTTGATAATTCCAATGCCGCGATTATTCTCTAACTGAAACAGAAGAACATTTGGGATTTTTGATGTTCCGGGAAATGTTGGGAACTCCTTCTCGGGGTTTAATCCTCCGAGACCAGGAGCTACTTGCTTCGGCTTGGTTGCAACACTTCCAAGAGATTTCACTTTGGGAGCCCCGTCTAGGGACACCTTCTGACCTTTATAAGGAACTTTAGGAGAGGAAATGTTCCTCCTCTTCCTATAACTTCTAGGCACCCAGTGGATGTTCCCTCTTGTGGGTCATCAGCCTCGCTGTGTGACCCATATGTTTACACTTTGTGCAATTCATGACCAGCGGTACAAACAGACGCACAGACAGACAAATCTTGTGCAAGAGCGGTACGATAAGAGTTTGATTGGGGTACGTTTTTGAACCATCCCCCGCAACTACTACTGAGTGCAAACGCTTGCACTCAAGTATTTTCACTGGCTGAAGTAAGCGGTCTCTAAAACGGCCAAGCCCGTACTTCAGCAGATCCTCGCACGTCAAACTCTCATCGGTGACGACGCCTTCAGATTGTAACTTTACAGCTGGAATATACATGTTATAATCTCGCGTAAAGTGCTCACAGCAAGCAATATCGTTTGCCTGCTTTGAGTTAGCTAGCAACACCCTTATGTTGTCCGAGCGGGTCTTTGAAATTTCGGTCACAGCCGAGAACCGTTCTGTCAGGTCTTTAGAAATCTGAAGAAGATTCAGTGATTTAGTCTTGGGCCGAAAGAAGACCACAAATGGACCAGTTGAGAGTTCCGGGTAGCATTCGGGCCGGTTACAGCCTTAGAAGTTGAACCCGATTCAACTTCCATTTGACCATCCGGACGGGGAACCATAGAAAACGTCAAAACACGGGGTCAGCGCCCGCGCAGTCGGCAGAAAGCAATAAATGTGTTACAAAATTCAAATACCACTCATTTATTTCCCGAATCCCGGGAAGCTGAAAACCGTCGGGAAATGGAAGCTCTAGTAATACCCCATTTCATTATCGTTTCTAATTGAATGCAAAATTAACAGTATAAATTAGAATTTCAGTTACGACTGCAAAAGTTAGGCTTTTCTGTTGAAAAGTTCTCATCAGTCAGGAATATTATCGCAATCCCGAAGTGATGTTTCAGAACGTTTCCAATTTGGCACACGTAAAAAACAATAACATCAATATTTATTCGTATCTGTTTTGAATAAATTCTCGCACTGATGGACGATCAGCCGGCGCACACCTTCTTCAGTCACGTTCTTGGAAATCTAAATCTTCAGTATCCGCTTCAGTATCGTTCAATATATCTCTAGTGGATGGAACTGGGAACAGCTGAATCCTATTGTCGTTCTACCATTGAAGCAAATCCTTGCAATTATGGCTATTGGCTAGATCTGGCCAACGTAATTTGACCATCATGGGATTTAATGAAGAACAAAATCTGTTTGTTGAGGCACGCTCTTTTATATACTTCCAAATCTTATCCGTCACAATTTCCTTGCCAAGTTATATTTTTTCGAGAATTTATCCTCAAAGACAAACTTTAACCTGCTGGGGACTGCTAACAAATCATGCGGATTTAAAAACTCTCTCAACATGAACTTGCGTAGATAATGATTACTCAGATTGGAATCCTTTTGGAAATGTTAGGCTATTTTTCAAGTGTAGGTTTCGCAAAAGAAGCTTTGAAGTTTTAAGTAAAATTCGAGAAGTTATAAGGAGTGATGTGATTTAAAACCACCATTATTTCAAGGTTTTTCCAGTGGACGGTAGTTTATTACGAAAAAACTACGAATTTTTACTGTTACTGAAGGGTAGTCAAAAAGGATTGGGCGGGTTTGTACGCAGCGACATTTACGCGCATCTCGCAATTAAAAAGAAAAACCCCCAACAATAAAAGCCAGTCAAAGGAAAAAAAAAAATTCGCGTGCGTGCTTTATCCACCTTGGTTTATTTTGAGTACGGCGCGTCACACTCTTATAAAACCTCTGAAGAAAACATTTTTTTGGTCAAATACTTTGGGCATGCTATCCACGAGCGAAAACCAACGGATCACAGAACAAATGGAAAAGCATTAAGCAGGAAAAACCACAAAAGCGATTTTATTTTTGCTAAAGTATGTGCAAAAACTAATAGCAGTGTCCTTATTGTTATTGTTTCACACGGGCACACGCCACTAATCGGGATAGAATACTGAACGATCATAGCGTGACAGTACGAATAAAATGCAACCTTTTGATTAGGTAGAGTAATTAATAAAATAGTATGGCACCCTTACTATTGAGATGAACCTACGCCAACTTCAAATACGTATTTCTGAACAGAAAAGCATATTGCAGCCAGCAGTAAGTAAATTTAATCTGTTTTTTAGCGTGCATTATGATACTTTGACGTGATTGTTTAATTCTATATGGATAAACATACAGGTCTAGAAATTCGTTTCATACATCCAATTAATTCCTTATAATGCACAAATGATCCAAACAGGAATGCAAAATATCTCATGGAGGGAATGACACTGTGCCATGGAATCAATTTCAAAAAGGATCATACATCGGTTTATTCAAGCCTCCTTTTTAGTAAGCTGACCCCGAAGGACGTATAGTCCTATACGTCTTCTTCGTCATCAACACGAAATCATTTTCCCATCATCATCCCTTGCTCAGTCAGGCCCCTCCGGCGTGTGTTGTTCCGAAAACGCAAACATGATCAAGATAACAGCTCGGATCTCGGGCGATATTTCTAGCTGCAGCAGGCCTTCTGCGAGAGATCGTAAACTGTCTTCAATCTCATCCAAATCCCTATGTTAATACGGTACGACGGATATCATTCCTGCTCGGTCGTGCCGAGGCGGGTTGAACGCGTACCGGTGCCGTTTGCAGTGTGTCACAGGGTATTCAGCCTTCGGTCAGCCGTTGACAATTTTTTACCTGAACAGAGCGTGTCCTCACTCTTGCTCAAATTTGAGAAAAAAGAGCAGTAACGAAATTCCTGCAGCAATCGAGAATAATAACGTTCCTAATCCTCTGTTTGTGTCCTCGACTACACACAGATTTTTTTCTGGTAGACTGTCCCCGGCGTAGCACATTTGGTCCGCTCGTCAAAAAGTGGGAATAAAAAATAGGAAAATTTTGAATAGAAACCGCTTTTCACATAAATCGCATAAATAAATGAAAACAAGGATCTGCTGCACGGTTGGATTGATGCGATTCTGTGGTGCTGAACTAGAAGCTGAGTACCAAAAAGGACCAAGGAGGACAATCGCGGTGAAGTGAATAATACCCACTTTTACACACACCGATGCATTACGAAATGACATTTTTTGCCCTGCCCCGGCTTTGTGTCTATGGAACTACTTATTTGTCTGCCAATTGAGGATTCTTAATTCCCTGAATGGAGACGAATTTGGGAATGTTATTTCAGGCTAGAAGGAAATTAGTCGTAGCAGCAAAATTGGCCGCAGCATGATGGATGGATTGGAGGTTTCATTGTGCCTCAATTGGCGATCTTCTTGCAAGGAAATCTGTTGTAGACTAGTCGTCGGTAGGCTGGGCTAGATGAGCTGCATTGTACGCAGAAAGTTTGTTGTCTTCGAATGCTACCAAGATGCCTGACTGATTTTGCTATTTGTAATGCAGTTCTATAGCAAGAACCAAGAATCTCGAATAGAATGCTGACAAAGAGCGAAAAGATAGGTGTCTTCAGATTACATTCAATAGTGATATGGACACGATGGCAATGATCAGCGCACACTCGCACAATCCGAAAGTGTTTCAACAAGATATTCTTTTTCGAATTTGCTTTAAACCTGAAAGGACAACAAGGTATGTATCAATGCCGGAAATCAAGATTGCCAAAAATTGATAACACTGTTTCTGCATATGCTTGGATGATGATGTCCTTTGAATACTTCGAGCATGCAGCATACGTTAGTGTACATATATTCAAATTTATGAAAAGCTTGTTGATGGCAAATATATATATGTATATATATATATATATATATATATATATATATATATATATATATATATATATATATATATATATATATATATATATATATATATATATATATATATATATATATATATATATATATATATATATATATATATATATATATATATATATATATATATATATATATATATATATATATATATATATATATATATATATATATATATATATATATATATATATATATATATATATTAAGATTTTTAAGTGTCCGCTATTGTGTTACATTATATTATATTATCATATTCCTTATATTCATCCTTCAAATTGCATGCATCTTTTTCATTAGGTATTTATTTGTTCCTTAGTTAGGTATTTTTGACTACGGGTCAGCCACCCCCATTTTGGCCCTTCTTACAGCGATATGTTGAATGTAGAATGGTAACGAAACTTAAGTTTACTGTCAAATGGAGCCGCCAGCTAGACTCAAGCTAGTATGGTGGCTACCTACATTTATACATACATGCATACAAGCAATAAGTATTCCAACGTTTACCACATAAAGTTCAAAGTAATTAGGGGTGATCACCATTGCTTTGCAAAAAATGGCTTCTCCTTCATTAAATTCATTGAATCATGCTCTAGATGGCGCTACAGTCAAAGTTGTCGACATAGTCATACCTCATAGGATGTGCTAGTTTGTACGAGCTATTGGGAACCTGTTCTATGTACTCTAATTATTAATTACTGCTGCTTTAGAGACATAGTGGTATTAGGGTTGTGATACCGGTAATACCGGTACCGAAAATCCCGGAAATACCGACCCAGTTTTGGTACCGTAATACCGGTACTGAACAAAAGCCAGTACCGGTTTTCGGTACCATACAATATTTTCATGAAAAGTATGTGGACTCTCTAGGGGGACCTGTTTAAAAATGACTGCAAGATGACTTAATTATATTAAATATCTTCTAAATAAATCGTTGAGCTAACACCTTTGTGTGGAAATCAGGTGAGGCCATCATCATAATAGTTCTAGAAGTTAAACATTACTAGCTCCCGTTGTACTGAACGGTTTGTTTAAATTCCTGCACTATTTTGTCGAAAATAAATCTAGCGTAAGAGACGTAAAATTTTTCTATGATTTTTTTTATTAGCAACATGGTGATTGTTTTCCATTATTCACTAGTTGGTGCGTAATAAGGCTATGGTCTATGTCATGTCTTGTTTGTATTTGGTTTGCTCTTAAACCTTTATCTATAAAAGAACGAACAGCGATTTAGTAGCTAACAATTTTAGACTTGGTGAACTGCTTCAAATGTGGCAATTTGTTATTTCTTGTGATCGGAAAATTCAGCAAAACTCCATAGTTTACAGGAAAGCCTTGGTATGCATTAGAGAATAGTAAGAAAACGACATAAAGGTCGAAACCAATTTACAGAAAAGCAAGAGAGGAAATGCGAGCAACCTGCACAGAGTCTCTGCAATTCTCGCTTTGATTTACTATTGTTAATAGGGTTTCTTACATTTACCGTCTGTTGAAGTCGACGAAAGTCACACCGTGTAGAAGTTATTGATTTCAAAGTAGCCTATATTTCGAAAAAAAGCAGGTGCCGCATACGAAAAATATCTTCTGTGAAATGAGTCATGCCATTCCGAAGCAATTAAAAACAATAAACATGCTTTTTTGATCAGCACAAATTAATCATCTGAGAATAATGTTTTCGGTTTAAGCATTCAATTTCACTTTGACACTTTGTTCGAATTTTTTAAAAAAAATATTCGAGTACTGGTACTTTACCGGTACTGAGAGCTTCAGTACCGTAGTACCGGTTCTCGCCAAAAAGGATCGGTATAGCGAACTCTAAGTGGTATGCAAATGACAGTCTATTAGGGCATTGCAAAAAAAATTGTTTTGAATTCTCATTGCGACAAATGTCCAAGTAAGCACAGATGCGAAATTTCACATCATTTGGACAATTCTAGACCCCCGCCCACTTCGATTCAAATTTTTGAACTTGGTACTATGGGAAAAATATATTAAATGCTATAACTTTTGAAGTAGCGCTCAGAAAATACAATCCATACCTCATTTTAAAGCAAATAACCATAGTATGTGAATGGGGATATTTCTGTTTCTCGAAAAATACGTGGTCAAAGCTACTTTTATTGGTCATAAGTGATCTAGATCTGCAAATTCAAGTATTGTTGCATCCATTTTAATATGTATTACATCATTTAGACATCATGGTGTTACCAGTTTATATGGGAATTTGCTGTGTGACCGTACTCTTCAACCCGTAACTCCGGAACCCGAAGTCAGATGAACTAAAAATTCAATAGCAGCTATTGGGAGCGTTATACTTTTCATTTAACTAAATTTGTGTCAATCGATTCAGTCATCTATGAGAAAATTGTGTGAGGTCAAATGACACACACATACACACATGCACACAGACATTTTCCGATCTCGACGAACTGAATCGAATGTATAAGACGCTCGGCTCTCCAGGCTTCGGTTGAAAACTTGCTTTCATAACCTTTCGTTATATGAGAAAGGCAAATAGAACACCACTCAGTAGAAAACCCTCTATGACTACAAGAGCAATTGCAATAGCCCAATAAAAATCAATCCCGGCATTCGAAAGGCAAATGGGGATGAACCGCAACATTCCATTGATGCTGTGAATCGTCGACAGGTTTCCAGTGGTGATCTTACGTGACTTCTCTTCTGTCAGTTCTCATGTTAAAGAAAGACAAGTCTTTGCCATGAGCCATGTTGGTAGACTTGAGCGATTCGTAGTAATGCTGCCTAAGCTCGACTCATACAAGCAGAAGACAAAAGATTAGTCTGTAACATTATAAGCCTGTTTATAATGACCCGGCCACTTCTAGTCTTCCGATCTGTATATTTCACATCCTTGTTCTTATTTGAGTACAATTTTCATAACTTTCCCTACTCAGCAATCTCTAATTGAATGTCTTTGAAAAGTAAAGAAGAAAATGTGACTATATACCAGTCGAAATAAAAAAAGAAAAAAGGTTTTAGATATAGTTTGTTACATTATGACTTTTAGGGGGAACTGGGCCAACTCGGACCTAGTAAGGGTTTATGAGCTATAGAACTAGAACGTGTCAACTGATTCACAAATAAATATATTTTTTTTTCTGAAAGCCTGATCTATTGCACTTTTTCCGATCTTTTACCGTATGTGTATAAACGGTTCTGCGCAAAAGTACGTGAAAGGTCCGAATTACCCTAACCCTGTTCCAATTCGGACCACCATTTCTTATCGTTTTTTTGCAATTAAAATGACTTTCTATTTTGGCCTAAGATTTTCACTAAATTTCGATGTATAAAACTTTGTAGTAAATATATAATAAAAAGTAAGAGCTGAGCCTAATTACCTAAAAATATATCATGAGCTATAACGTCGAAGTCTGTCAACCGATTTGTGAAAACTTATGATTTCCTGAAAGCTTGACCGACTGCGCACACGTGCCTCTCAAACGGTTTTTCGCGATCGCGTATCAGATCGTAAACACGGCAAAAGGTCCGAATTGGACCAGCCCATATTCTATTATTCACACACCGATTAAACGAAAACAGTTAATAGTCTCGCCCAAAACAAGATATTAAATAAATGATATTAACCGGAAGATCCAAAATCACGATAATGCACTTGATTTACTGAGAAACGAAAACTGAGAACCGCAAAATTTTGTGAAATAGAAAAGAGCTACATAACAGCCATGAAAATGATGTATACACTTTGCAAATTATTACCGTCGTTGAGAAACAGCTAGGGGTCCGAATTGGCCGGCGGTTTGACTTTTCCCATTTCCCCCTACACGACATTATTGTTGAAAAATCCAATCCAAGTTGTCACATCTTAAGGTTGTCATTCTAAATGGAAAATCGCCCAGAAACTTCTAGGATGTCCTGCTAGAATAATGTAAAGTCGTGTTTCGTAAATGACTTTTTCAGGAAAGCGACAGTCGAAAAATTATTTTGTTCAGCAGAACAACTTTTCGACAATTCAAATTATAGTATGAAAACTGATAGATCGAAACATTTTCGTCTTTCCCCAAGTAGCATGGATTGGATTGACCTATACTACTATCGACAAAATATTGCTTCAAAATTGTTTAAAACAAGTTTGAAATAAGAAGACGTTTAAATGGGAAATACCCCAAGACCAAACTATTCAAAATTACCGAAAAAATGAAAAAATTTAACAACATGACATAAATTTGCCGACAAATCTTTAGTACTTTATCTAGAAATATTTGCAAAAGTTTGACTTGTGGAAAAGTGAAACAATCAGACCGCTCACTACCACTACATTAGCAGTGTAATAATTCCTATCACCATATCATCGACAGTGCATGCTGGAAAAGAGTATCCTATCGAACTGCAAACAACAAAAAAGCTGAAGCTGTGAGTTGATTTATTGGTGAGAAGGATTAACTGTGCCCAGGCAGATTGCGGGTGGCGGCTTTCAACCCACAGGCCGCCAGCGCTGTCGCTGCTGGTAATTTATAAACGGCCTGTTTCTCGTAATATTTTAATCCCTATTGCAAGCCGCCTATAAGTCCCAACTGAAAATCGTTTTGCCGCCGAAACAACGGAAGGACTATGCGAAAGGACGTGACTTTAAATGAAACTACGAGGCTATGCGGAGTTAGATGCAGAGCCGGAAGTTGTCGCTCGGTTACATGGTGGTTGGCTATGCTTACAGGCACGATCGGAACAATCGTTCCGTAACAGAAAAGTAGGTGTCACCGAGGGAGGGGTAAACAATTTCGCATGATTTTGCATTGTTGTTTTGTCGGTTAGTATAATATTCGCGGGATATCACGTCATACAATAAAATTGAAAATTCTACGAATTGTAAAGAGCTCGCCCTCCGCTCTTTCCGGATACTGGAGAGCGCTCTAGCGCAGCTGAAGATGGGTGCCATACTACCACATAGCCTGACAGCCGACACGTGTTGTGGATTATGCTCTTCACTAATAACAATGTTTTCAAATGAGGCGCCCGGCAGGGCTAATAGATGGGATGTAAATAAAACAACCCACACCCGGCTAATGCCGCGGTGGGATTTTGGTAATTTGTAAAACTGCGCTGGCTGTTTGATTTCGGGATAAGGACTGATGGGTTGAGTATGGGTACTCATTACGAAACGATGCACCTTTAGTTGTACTGCCAGTTGCGTTACTGTTACCGCTGAATTGCTAATTGAATTAAATAATGCACGAAACCGGTAATCGCAGTTACTATGTATCCGAATATGTACAACGAGTCGATGAAACAAACTGTTCTGAAAACATATAGCTCTCACTAATTCAGGAATTGACAAATATTTACTACATACATTGTTATGCTCCACAGAGTAATAGCTATTCCAAACCAAGGGCATTCCCGAACAACAAATTCACTTGTTCGCTTTCCAATTAAATGCATTAGCAATAGCAATAGATTCCTGTTTCAAAATCCACTACACTATCGAAATTAGCTAACTACACTAACGAAGATAGATAGATTTTAGGGTCCAAAACATTGCTAAGACAGAAATAACTCGTAATTTGTATAAAAATGCAGATATGCAAAAAAATATTAACTCCCTAGAGGGAACAAAATTGAATGATCAGATTTGAACATGAAGGCGCAATACCAAACATAGAACAGTTCTCGAGCACTTTTTCGAATAGACGTATCAAACAATGAGGGGTTTATGTTTCGTATTTTGCTCGTCAGTAACTGATACCAACCTGGGGTCTGTTAGACGATAGATCCAAATCAAAATAGCGACCTGTTGCTTTAAGCGTTGAATGATTTTCGTTCCAAATCGGATAACTCAAGATGGCATGACGAATTGCTTTGATTTTTGCGTTATTTTGTTGGCTATTTTCTGAGGTAGGTTCTTAGGCATAAAAATGAAGTATTGAAATTTTCTTAATCCACCCTTCAGTGAAATTGTGCTTTTATCATATATGCACCTTTTTACTTGATATCTCTCCGTGATCTCCGTGTGCTATCGCATAACTCTAGCATGACATGACGAAATCCTATGATTTTTTTTATTGGGTGAGTTATTTTTTGTGGAAGGTTCTTCTTTTTAGACATAAAAACAAAATTGTCGAAATTTTCTTTTTCAACCTGTTAGTGCAATTGTGATTTTCTCATGCATGCGCATTTTTGTAGGATATCTTTATATATGAAAAGCTTTTTACGCAAATGACAGTATAATGAGACATTTCATTTAACTTTCTTATGTAGGATTCAGAGAAACGCTCAAATCATCATATAAGAACTTCAGTGCGAGAAATCTCAAAGTCCAAACCAAATCAATGGTAAAGCGAAAAAAATAATATTACTTTGCTAAGTTCTTCAATCAATGCATTATGTAGAAAAAAACTGAATTTTCCTGGAGGAGCTATATATGTTGTTCTGGACCAAAAAATAATGGAAAAACATATTGCATGTATTTGAAGTGCATCCTCTCAATAGCGTTCGAATTTTCAACACGACTGATAAGTAAGAACAGAAGTGGCAGCTTTTGATATCCCGTTACCTCTGAAGTATATGCGTGCATATTTTGAACTTTATTTCGATATCGACTTTTTCGAAAAGTGATGATTCGAAGACCGTTGAACCACCGGAAACATTCCAACATTATCTTTGATTTGAACGATTAATATTAATCCTAATGCCAAAGAACAAATTTAAAAAAAATCCCAAAACCATTTAGGTAAAATCATCAACATCACTCACATTTTTTTTCGCGAAGCTCTTCAATAACCTTCTGTTACATGAGCTAATGCACAAGGTCCACTAGCTTTTAAATCTAGCGAAATCGTCTTAGTGCGCCAGCGGGTCGTTCAGGGGCATTTGCGCGATTTTTGGAAGGCTAAATCATTAAAGAATGCTTAAAACTAACACCTCTTCTATAATTTTCAGTTCATATGTTACTATGTTTTAATTGCCGCAAGGTTCTACTGTATCGTTTTTTGGCTATTTTCGGCAAATTTAATAGCGTTTTCGTTTTTACCTGGTGCTAAACCGGTGTAGTGCAAAAAAAGAGACAGCCTGATTACACCCATGTTTGAATGAGTGTAGCACCGACTAAACCGGTGTAGTGCACTGTCAAAAACGACATAAGACTAATGGCATTTTCGTTTTTGACAAAATTTAAGAAATTACCAAAATTTTGGTGTAGTTCGATGCAAAAGCAAAAAAGAATATTCTTAAAATAAAGGATGTACCTATTGAGAAACAAGTATTATAATAGATGATAGTATTCGTAGAAGTTTCTGTGGATGAGTGTAGAACGACTTTATTTCTACTTATTCGGAGTCAGCGGCGTAGCCAGAAATTTGGTTTGGTGCTGGTTTGATGAAAATCGAACTTTCTGCGAAAGGAGATAATTCCGAAACCGTCATCTTCGAAACATCAAAATTTCAAATTTCGATCGAGTTTTAAAACTTCTAATAATATCATCTTCTAATCAATTCTAAAGCGTATCTTCTTATATTATAAGTTAAGGGGTGGGGAGGAGGTGGGGCGGTGGTAAAAGGTTTCAGCGTGAAAAAAAAACAAGTTTTTGCGAATTTTTTAGAAATTTGCGTGAAGCAAATTTATTAAAACTTTCGTACATTTTTCTTTGCAAAAATATCGACAAACGACTCGGTGACGAAGCTTTTCGTAGAACGTCTCTGGAAAAAAAACATGATTTGCGGTGTTAACTGCCATTCAAAAACTACTTAACTGATTTCTTTGAAACTTTGCATACACATTTTATGTTAAAAATACCTAACTCCTACGTTGAGTTTTTGGGATAATTTTACATTTAATTGGGTGTTTACTCATATTTATCTTTTGCTAGTTTTTATTTAAAATGAGTAAAAAACCCCCTTAATTGAAAATCTATCTCAAAACCTCAACGTAGGGGTTAGGTATTTTTTACATTGAATGTGAATGCAAAGTTTGAAAGAAATCGGTCCAGTGGTTTTGGAATGGCAGGTAACACCGCAAATCATGTTTTTCCAGAGACGTTCTACAAAAAGCTTCGTCACCGAGTCGTTTGTCGATATTTTTGCATAGAAAAATTACAGCATGTTATTCAAATGATATACCATAATATACAAAAGATTTGATCAATTCGCTTCACGCAAAGCTCTAAAAAAATCGCAAAAAAGAATGTTTTTTTCACGCTGAAACCCTTCACCACCCCCAATAGAATATTTTTCCAAAGTTCTACTCTACGAACCTAGTGCAGCTGATTAACGTATCACTGAAGTTAATTTTTTTTTACCTGATCGAAAACTTTAAACGGCGTTGCCACAAAATTGTGTTTTTTTAAATTGGCGTAGGGGATTACGAAAAAAAACTATATACTTAGAAAAACTGAAAATTACATATCGTCACTTTTGTGCTATCTTGGTGCTTGGTTACTGAGATATAGCGAGAAACGTGCTGAGAAATTGGCATTTTTTTGCTTCAAATGACTGTGTCCGGGTAATGGCTCAAATTATCTTGATGCATAAAATTTATTTACATGTGAAACTATATGAGAAAAACAATGGCATAATCATTTTCAATACAAGAAGGCACGAATTGTGAGGAAAATGCAATTTAAGTTTTAAACTGTAAATATATCATATTTGGCAACACGTTACCCAAAAATAACTATTTTTTTAGATTTCCTGTCTCATTTCCTTCAAAATGCATCTCAGCGATTGTTTATAGACCGAATGAATCCAAAGATATGAATAAAAGTTAATAATTGATGATTTTTTTCTATGGAAAATTTTCAATGCACGATTATGACACGCCAAACAAATTTTGTCATCAGTACACACCTATGATACGTGCGAGTGCGACTTTTGTTTACATTTATAATGAAAGCTCGCAACATAGTCAACTGATCATCGTAATATTTGAGAGATTAATACAGAATAGATAGAAGCATCAATTGTCTGCTTTGAATTGTTTGTATCATTTATAAGTTTGAAGATATTCAATCTCAAACTTTAAAAATCGGTTTTCTCGAAATGTGCAAAACGACGCGATATGACATAAACAAAATTTTGACGTATTTGTCTATTTCCTAGTAGATTTATTACATGTTTTGACATGTAAAAATAAACTTTGTATTTCTTTTGATGTAAAAAGCTTGGCTGAAAAAACTGGAAAATTGTGAGCGACACATCTTTTTATATGTTCTTCAATGTAAATTCAAGTGAATTGTGATGCTACTTTTATGTTACAAATATTGGAATTTTATCCGTTTAAATTTACGTGAAACATATACTATACTTGCGCAATGACATGAAATTACACTTATTACCATACAGAACATACACTATATGTGAAGTAAAATTGCGTGATTTACGAAATTCAACCACAGACTAACAGACATAACACTCAAAAACAAAGCTTCGCCCGGTTTAACGGTCATTTTAAATATATTTGTAGTTGGGACTGTGGCCACATTTGAAATTATGGCGCCACTGACATATGAACAAGCATATGGGGGATAGACCACTAGTGAAAAATTGTTCCCAAACCCACCAATAAATGAGTGTTTGGGACCGTGAATAAAAGGTGGAGCTAGTGTTATGGGAAAATTGTTGGATCGATGTTTTTGTGGGAATTTCCTCATAGTGTTATGTCTGTTAGTCTGTGATTCAACGCCATGAAAAATTAAAATCAAACGTAAAATTGATTCTCGTATATGTCAGGGACTGGAGACGTATAAGTGATAAGAGTTTTCTAGTTGTGTTGCTTTGAGTAGGAACCGTCGCTTCTTTCCTACGAGATTTTTAATTTTTATGGTTAACTGGATAGGTCATGCCTATAAGAATATAGGGTGATGAGCCTATTTTCACCATACTAAGCAAGGTGCCTCACTAAATCGGTAATTTCTTGCCTTACAATCAATGGATTGCGTAAAAATTTACTTCAACCGCTTTGCTTCGTTGTTAAGAACCAATATAATAACACAAATGCGTTGAAAACAGTAAAATTCTCGTGTTTGAGCACAATGAAAACTCGAATCGAGTGCCCCTATTGTTGCGCTACCATTTGACTCAATGCGTTGAACAAAGATGGCAGACACTGCTCTAACCAACGGCTTCAAATGGGTAGGGTGATAATAGAAACATGGCGCAAATAGGCTCATCACCCTATGTATAGAAACAATTTGAATTTGCTAACAGAATTAAACTAAAATCGAGAATCAAACGTCAATATTCCTATAAGAAAACAAATCTAAACAACACAAATCACAGAAGCGAATCTTCCTAATCTCAGTTACGGCACGTGTAACAGCAAAGAAAAAATCTGACTGTAAATTTTGCACATCATCACAACGGTTAGAACGCACAAGATGGCAACAATCGCATGCTGCCCATTCGCTTCTGCCGGTGCGCGTGTTTTGACGAACACTTCCTACCGATTCCATCCACGCGCTTCATTACAAGGTACGCCCATCGCCGCCTACTTAGACTGCCTAGTCCATACAATCATCGGGAGCTTAGGTTGGGGACAGCAGATGACCGATCTTCATCAAAAATTAAATTCAGAGCAGCCAAATCCTCTTTGCTGACCTCCCACTCTGATTTCGTATACCGTTCTATGGGAAATTGAAATCGTGTGGGATTCCGGCTGTTGTGGGGGACATGGCACGGAAGAGGTTTCATAAGGTACTGGTTTTGTCATTGCAAGAAAAGGTACAAATTGTACAATTTAGTGAAGTGGACCGAACTTTTGCGGCAGTTGCTTGAGTGGAGCAGGTACTTAAAGAGCGGAACTGACGGAAATGGATCCTACCTGAATCTGGCTTGCTTCTGTGGGCTTGTGGGTGTTTTTTAGGGGGTTTGGGTGATTGCGTCAGGTTGATAGAGGAAAAAGTCGAAACAAGAAGACCGACGGGAAAATCCAACGAAAGTGAGATTCTATGCGTGTCATACGTACAAGGGACCATTCATAAATTACGTAACGCAAAAATTGCCCAAAATTGACTCCCCCCTCCCCCAATGTAACAAATTGTCACAAATTTAGTTATCCCCCCCTCCCCTATTACGTAACAAATTCCTTGAAATTTTTTTTTTCTTCGATGAAAACATGTTACATAACGATCTAGCTTACTCCCCCTCCCCCCTATGTCACAATATGTAACAACTTCTCGAACCCCCTCCCCCCCCTAAAAGCGTTACGTAATTTATGAATGGTCCCCAAAGAGTAGAGAAGGTGATGTGATGGAAAATGACCCCATCGGTCGATTTTTGTGCATCTTCTCGGACTGATGCTGAGAGACGAGTATGCGCAATACGACGTCAAAACAGTAGAGGCTACCAACTGTGACCAAGCGTCAAACGCGAGAGAGAGAGAGATTTTAGATCAATCGAGCGAGAGTATGATGGAACATATTCTCTCATTTTGCTCGTTCGGTTTTATGTTTATGTTTTCAATAGCGATGTCTATCTTCGATGTGATTCGAATGAGGTGAACGAAGTAATCAAAGCGAACAGCGATAGCTGGAGAGGCTCCCTCGAAGAGAATGTTTTGAGGGGAAATTTTCGGTGCGGCCCTGCGTTTATATCTCATTCGAAACGCTAGTGGTCTCTGTCACACTGACGTACTTCGGATAGTCCAGAAATGTTTTCGTATAAAATTAACATAATTCATTCATACAATTTCTCTCGTTTCAAACTAACTGCATCCACTCTCAATGAATATGTATTGGTTAACATATGTGTCTAATCTGTTATTTGCATTTTGCTTCTTCGCTCGAGGATTCAATATTTTCGTCAGTGGATTTTATTCTTCGTCTTATTCCTTCTGTCTGGTGCATGTATGAAAATCTATTAAGGTAATTTCGGGAGAGCTACCACGTGCCGCACTCTTCTACGATAATATGATACTGTGAGTTTGTCCATCGAAGAATTACAATACTGAAAATGTAATAATCTTTATTATTCACTTGCAATAAATTATGAATGAGCCTCTCTTTGTTTACATTCTGTTTCGCTAATAACTCGGTGGCCTTTCCGTTTGTTACTTAACTCTTTGCATGACATGCCAGTCAAAATAATAATCTCTCGATATGTACTAGACAAAAATTGAAAAGTTCTATGGTGGCGCCGTAATAACTGAAAGAGATATTAAACAAAGAGAATCTCTCACTGGCACATAGATCCATTTTAATAAGTACGCGATAATTGAATAGTTGGGACCTATTAGAATGGGTTCACTAATACGTTCACCTTATAATCTCAGAGGAAAATGTGGTCGTGTGGCTTCTTCCCCCAACAATTCGGATAGATGTCGCATCACAATTGCGGGTGCGGGAAATTTAAACTAAAATAATGTTTGGTTATGAGGCTATTTGAGTGCCGAGTGCGGCATACTCAATGGCTGAGGATGCGTAAGACATTAAATGATCCTATGCGTTCAGGATAGGTTACTTATGCGGTATATATATGGTTTTATGGTAGTCTTATACAACAATTATTTTGGGGTATCTTTCACAAAGAAACTATTTATCTACACACTTAAAAATATTTATATCCCGCAAGATGCACATTAAAGGAGCGTCACAATTCACTTGAATTTACATTCAAGAACATGTAGAAATATGCGTCGTTAACAATTCTTCATCTCTTTACATCAAATGAAACACAATACAGTGAAGACCCGTTTTAATCAGCCCCTTAGTCTAGCCAAAGATGACGCTCGGTAAAAATATTTTGAACGCGAGGGGAGGGCAGGATCTGCAATGTCTGAATTTTTTTTTCTACATGGTTAATGGACAGCCCCCAGGTTGAAACGAATGTTGCACCCAACTTGTAAGTAACTCGTGGATTTCTTTATTCACAGCTGCTGTGACTTGCTGGAGATGTATGTGAACTACAATGCGTTTTCATCGTTTCCATGCACGTGGGGTGCATACATAGATTTTTTATTTTCAAAAAATTGCATCTTCGAAACCTAAGGATATGTTGTGTAGATTAAAAATATAAAAGTATGGAGTAGTTAGGGCCCTTCTTAGTGAAAATCAAGAAAAACCAATTAATACACATTTTGTTCATACAAAACCCAATATTTTTCAAAGCTTACTATTTTTTTTCTTGAAACTACTTTTAAACACCTTTCATTTGATCTATAACCGATAAAAATCGGTGCAGCGGTTCAAAAGTTATGAATTTTAATAGAAATCAACTTTTGAAATATCACGATTTTTTGCACCAATCTAACGTGAAAATGTAACATCCTAATGACGAAATAAAAACTAGGTATCTAATATTTTTCGGTAAGAAACGATTCTACCAAATATTACAGAATTCTGAGAGATCGTATAACTTTTTTATGGAATTACTATATATATATATATATATATATATATATATATATATATATATATATATATATATATATATATATATATATATATATATATATATATATATATATATATATATATATATATATATATATATATATATATATATATATATATATATATATATATATATATATATATATATATATATATATATATATATATATATATATATATATATATATATATATATATATATATATATATATATATATATATATATATATATATATATATATATATATATATATATATATATATATATATATATATATATATATATATATATATATATATATATATATATATATATAGTACCTGCTGGTCGTCAAACCTATGATGCCTTACGAGCCAAATAATACCACTTTACTGTCATTAGCCGAACACTGTAAATATTCCTAATCTTCACAGTATGTTTTGCCACTAGCAATCAACCGTTTGATGAGATTTCGTTTCTCGACTGTACGGTGCTTCGAACAACCCATCATAGTGATTTCAACTACAACATTTAAACTTTCGGGCTAATAGTAACCGTAGGAATACCATACCGAACAGAATAGATAAATTACGCTGAAAATCTAGAAAAATTTTGCGATTTAAAAACCCTTTGTGGTAGCGCTGCTATTTTTACGTACAGCTTTACATAGACCTTCTTCCGACATGAGAGCTATGGTTTCTTACTATACGTCATTTAAAAAAACATGCAATGCTATTGGAGTGTAGAAAGTATGAAAGTATTCTAAATTAAACTTTAACAAATATTGGCGCTGCATTTTTTTTTTTCTAACAGCGCTGTATATGTCGGTCGTACTAATGTATAGATTTATAGTTTCCCTAATAAAGTTACTTCAAATTAACTATTATACAGAATGCGAAAAAGAAAAGTGAAAGTACTAACCGATTTGTAGGCGTGATCATGAAATCTAATCTGGAAACATCACTGAGAGACTATTTTTGTTCACGATTTTTGGGTTTGGAACCACGGTGCGGCGTTTTACCTGCACATCTCACCTCAATTGACCTTGATTAATTTTTATTCATGACAAAAACCATTCCAGTGTACTTAAGAAACATTTTTTGAAAGTGTGCAGTATCTCTCCCGAAATTACCCAACGCTAATAGTTTGTCTTTTCCTCTTTCGCGGTGTAGATGACATATGTTAGCGAACCTCGACGGGTTGCTCGGAGCTGTAATATATGAATTGCCGGAATACGAAGCATTAATTTGTACCACGTTCTTCCTCCTTAAAAACATGTGTCGTATTTCGATTTTGAAAAATGTTCTTTTCCGACCTCACCAAAAAGCCGTTCGGAGACGTAACATTATCTGCTTCAATGAGTCGGAAAAAAGGCCGTCCTGTCAGACTGCCGTATTGCAATGATGCGGCAGTTGTCGTTGGAATGCAAGGTTTTTAGTTTTCGTTTGTTATACCGCATAGGACTAATTATTTGAATCGTTTGATTGATCAGTGTAGAATGTCAGCTATTGTATAGATTTTCGTGAATGGGGCAAACAAAAATGGCACACTTACTAAGCATTGGGTGGTATTAAGCCGTTTCTGGTAAGCATATGGTAATAACGAGGTCAACTTTTTCTCCTTTCATAGGCTATCAATCATTTAGATATGAAGTTCTGTGTGAATAATTTTATTTCAATTAATACCAATTGTTCGCTCACTGAAGTGGATTCGCTTTCTTATCTGACACGAAACTCTAACTGACAATACCTTGAACAAATTAAATCCAGCGAACTGGTGACTGTCTAACCACGAAAATCCAAGCACCAGACGCTTGAACGTTTCTATTATTGGCTCAATTAAAAAGCGGTCAGACCATGTATCGTTCGTCCAGTCACGTTGGTAATGGCTTTCAAACGGTGTGTTCTCTTTTGAAGTAGAACATATACACGGACCTTCAATCACATGCAAGAGAGAACCAAGTGACAGCTCAATAGACGACGATTTTCATCAATAAAAAGTATTAAAGTTCAACAACTCCTATCGGATCCATGGCATATTCGTAGCGCGTGTGTCACTATTCTTAACGCAAGTTCAGTCTCGACCATATGGACGAATGGTCGGACTCGGTGGTTTTCACTCATCTCGACGGTTACCGGAGTGCGGTGAAAATTAATTGATTTTTATCGTCACATGCCAACGAAGAGATGCAATGGGAGGTGTTATTTTACCATTAAGCAAAATTTTACAGAAAAGCGTTCAACCACGAGCGCGCTACGAGCGTGACATTTATGTGTAATTATGATTCCAAATCACGATTCTAAAATTATCGAAACATATAGTCCGCATAGGAACGTTGCCGAGAATCGCAAGTGTTGTTGTGCAAAAAACTTTCTGCTGCTGGCGTGGCTACAACAAACATCGGTAGAACTCGAGAGTCGAAACCCGGACTGAGCGATATCATATTCCCAAACAAAAACTGATTTGCATGAATACATAATATTTATGGCGTTCACACAGGCTGGCTAGCCACTGCTGACCGTTCCAGCCAGCACCGTACGGTGCTGCTCTCTTTCGGGGCATGCAAACAAACGATGGCAGCGAACATATTAAGACAAACAAGTAAAAGAACGACCGAGACCGAACTGCATGCGATATAGTTTTCCATCATCTACTTGCTTCTACCTACCCTCCGAAAGTGTGCACGAGAGCCTACACACTCCATCCTCTACCGTCAGCCCAGGTTCCACAGCGTTGACAAATGCCTTCCGATTTCGCCCTGTAACAGCCACACAAGCATGTTTGAGAGACCGACGAAATCAAGTCTGGCTGTGAAAAAAACATATACCGTCAGGTGCTGCCATCCACAGTGCTGGTGGCCAGCCGAAAAACTACTACCCGAAGCAAAACCGGACTCGAGAAGAGCCGAATGATGGCAACCGAATGCATTTCTTTCATTCTCCGGTTGTTCATTCGCGTTGTGGAGTGGTTTTACCAACTTTGCTGCTGTTCGTGCCACGGTAGGCTGTTCAGTTCGAGTCGGATCGTTGCGAAGAATAGACGCAAATTTCACATCGTTCTTGTAACGGGTGTAACACAAAACGAGAACCGTTCTTCAGTGTCAAATACAGGCTCTCTAATTGCGACCAACCAACATCTAAGTGGACGTCGTGTGTGTACGAGAAGCAAAGAAGTGGTGTGTGAGCAGTTAAAGTATCGTTTTGAAGTCTGTCTTACAAAAGAAAGACGAAACAACGGATATCAAGAAACCAGAGTGTGGAGCGAAGAACACCATGAAAATTATAACAGCTTACTGCTGCTCCAACGGAGTCGTGTGAAATGAACTGAGTAATAAAAGCAGAAGAAAGCTCGGGATAAATTAAATGTCGAATGAGGAGCCCGCAGAAGAGTGGTGAATATATTAAAATGAAATAACAGTGCAGCGATAGTTTGTGAAATATTTTAGAATCGTGCTCATATTTATTGGCCGAATTACTTCTTCTGTTGGATTCGGTTCAATTGATTCTGGTTTTTGTGTTCTGTTGCTTCGAGTCTGAATTTGGAAGAAGAAAAAAAATCGATAACACATTGAGCAGAAATTCTGTCGAGAGCAGAAAAAGTGATGAAAAGTTCGAAAATGCTTACTTTATGATACTGAAGCAAAACGTAGTTTCAAGCAGTACACACTACTCCGTATGAAGATCCCACGAAGGAGTTAGATAGTGTTGAGCTTAGTAATTCGGCTATAACCGTCACGAAGCAAAGAAAAATGGAGCACCACAGAACTTTGGCAGCGTCGCTCGTGCTGCTGTTGGCGGTTTCCGTGGTGCTCGGTTCGCAGTGCAGTTGGGAGTATGAAAAAGCCAGCGTAACCTGTCGTTTGCGAACACTGGAACGTACCGGTTTAGATCTACAAGGTGCCGAGGGCACTTCTCATTTAGAAATTCAGTGCAGTGAGTTGATTCTCTTCGAAAGTCAATTGCCGCAAAATTCTTTCCTGCGGCTGTCGAGCCTGAGTGAATTAAAAATTGAGTCATGCAAGTTGCTTCAGCTTCCAGAAGGAGCATTCGAAGGACTAACGGTATTGAAGAAGCTTAGTGTGAACACAAGGAACTATGAGTGGGGAGCTGGTAAAGTGTTAGAACTACAAAGTCTCTCAATGCAAGGACTGAAGGAACTACAAACACTGGATCTGAGTGATAACAATGTTCGTGCGCTGCCCGATGGATTTTTGTGTCCGTTGACTAATTTGAAAGTGTTGAATTTGACGAATAATCGAATCCGGTCAGTTGAAAGTCTTGGTTTGACCGGAAAAACATGCAACGGTGGATCAGAAATTCAAACATTAAATCTGAGCTACAATGAAATTATGAAGATTCCAGAGAACTGGGGAGTATCCCGTTTACGGCGACTGCAGCACCTAAATCTAGAGTACAATAACATTTCCGAGCTCCATGGAGAAGCTTTGGCTGGATTGAGCTCATTGAGGACGCTGAATCTTAGCTACAATCATTTGGAAACATTACCAGCAGGACTTCTTGCAGGGTCTCGTGAGCTACGAGAAATTTACCTCCAAGGCAATCAGTTATATGAGCTTCCAAGAGCATTGTTCCATCGGTTGGAACAGTTGTTAGTTTTGGATTTGTCCCGCAATCAACTGTCTTCACATCATGTCGACAATGGCACTTTCTCCGGATTGATCCGTTTGGTCGTATTAAACCTCGCTCACAATGCATTGACTCGCATCGATTCTAAAACATTCAAAGAGCTTTATTTTCTACAAATTTTGGATCTGCGGAACAATTCGATCGGTTACATCGAGGACAACGCTTTCCTGCCACTATACAATTTGCATACGCTAAACTTGGCCGAAAATCGCTTGCATACATTGGATGACCGCCTGTTTAATGGTTTGTACGTGCTTTCCAAGCTGACGCTTAACAATAACCTCATCAGCATAGTCGAGCGAAATGTGTTTAAAAATTGCTCTGACCTAAAAGAGTTGGATTTGAGTTCGAACCAACTGTCAGAGGTCCCGCACGCCATTCGTGATTTGTCGGTTCTGCGTGCACTCGATTTGGGAGAAAATCAAATTAACTACATCGAAAATGGCACATTTGCTAACCTAAATCAACTGACTGGACTTCGAATGATTGATAATCAAATCGAGAACATTACCATCGGAATGTTTACCGACTTACCGAGACTGAGCGTGCTCAATCTGGCGAAAAACCGGGTGCAAAACATCGAGCGTGGTTCGTTCGATAAGAATCTGGATATTGAGGCAATCCGGTTGGATGGCAACTTTCTGACTGATATAAACGGAATATTCGCCACGCTTTCATCGCTATTGTGGTTGAATCTTGCCGAGAACCATCTCGTATGGTTTGATTACGCGTTTATACCCAGTAACCTCAAATGGTTGGATATCCACGGTAATTACATCGAGTCTCTTGGAAACTACTATAAACTTCAAGAGGAAATCAAAGTTAAAACGCTGGACGCCAGCCACAACCGACTGACCGATATTGGTCCGATGAATGTGCCGAACAGTGTCGAGTTGCTATTTATCAACGATAACCACATCAGCACCATACACGCGAACACCTTTATTGATAAAATTAATTTGGCGCGCGTTGATATGTACGCCAACTCACTAAAAAAGTTGCAACTGCATCAGCTTCGCGTAGCACCACAGCCGATTGATAAACCACTGCCAGAATTTTATCTCGGAGGAAACCCTTTCGAGTGTGATTGCTCGATGGAATGGATGCAGCGAGTAAACAATCTAACGGCCCGCCAGCATCCGAAAATCATGGACCTACCAAATGTCGAATGCATTATGCCACATGCTCGGGGATCCCCTATTCGTCCGATCGTGTCACTCAAACCAAAGGACTTTCTGTGTAAATATGAAACTCATTGTTTCGCGCTGTGCCATTGCTGTGATTTCGATGCTTGCGATTGTGAGATGACCTGTCCGACCAATTGTACGTGCTACCATGACCAAACTTGGGGCACCAATGTGGTCGACTGTGGTAGTCAACGGGCTTCGCTTTCGAAACCGGTTCCAATGGATGCCACCGAAGTCTACATGGACGGTAATGACTATCCGGAGCTGCAAAATCATGCCTTTATCGGGCGGAAAAATCTGAAAGTGTTGTTCGCCAATGCCAGCAATATTATCACCATTCAAAATCGCACATTCGCTGGACTTACCGCGCTCCAGGTACTTCATCTGGAAGATAACGTTATCCAAAAGATTCACGGTTATGAATTTGAAAACCTCGGGCTGCTGAAGGAGCTGTACCTGCAGAACAACATGATTTCTGTGGTTGCCAACAACTCATTCGCGCCGTTGTATTCGCTGCAGGTGCTGCGGATCGATGGTAACCGGTTGACCACCATTCCAATGGCACAGCTTCAAGCCACACAGCTGCAAAGCCTGCAAGCGCTCTCGCTCGGTCGTAATTATTGGAGCTGCCGTTGCCGTTTTATGCAGGAGCTAACATCGTTTGTGGCTGACAATGCAGTAATTATCCAAGATATGCAAGATATCTACTGCGTCGACGATGCCATCCATCGTGAACTGGATTTCAACGTGACGGCAGCATGCAGTGATTACTATGCGGGCAGTTCAGTTCTTCCGGATAGGCTCTCGGAGACGTACATATTTCTTCTAGCCGCAGCCCTTATTATTGCCTGCCTACTAGTGTTTGTGTTGATCATGTTTATTTTTCGTGAACCGCTAAGATTTTGGTTGTTTTCACGGTACGGAGTACGAGTGTTTGGCCCACGGTGTGAAGATTCCGAAAAACTTTACGATGCTATATTCATCTACTCCGCCAAGGAGGCTGAATATGTGGCTAGAAATATTGCTGCTGAACTGGAAAATGGTCGGCCACCACTGAGGCTATGTTTGCAGCATCGAGATCTTTCGGAAGATGCAACGCATTTGCAGCTTTTAGAAGCATCCCGAGCATCGAGGAGGATAGTGCTACTCCTTTCGCGAAATTTCCTTCAAACCGAATGGAGCAGGTGTGAGTTACGACGAGCGTTGCACGATGCTCTAAGAGGACGACCGCACAAGCTGGTTGTACTCGAGGAAGTTGGCGTGATTCTGGAAGCGGAAAATGACGTCGAACTAGTTCCATACCTAAAAACTACCACTGTAAATAGAATCAAACGTAGCGACCGACACTTTTGGGAGAAGCTCCGGTACGCCCTGCCAGTCGAGACACCGTACCGGGGCAACAACTATACCATCGACCACCACGAGCGGGTGAAGCAGACTGTAAGCACCGGGGTCATGTTCCGCCAGGCACCTCCGGCCTACTGTCCGGAGATCGATGAGGCCAATTACTCTTCGGCGACAACAGCAACGCCGAGTCCGCGGCCATCGAGACGCGGCATGGTAGAGCTTCCTCAGCGTCCACCAAGTGAACATATTTACTCTAGCATTGACTCTGACTATAGCACGCTGGAGTGCGAAAACATGGTTCCTGGAGTGCACCGGCCGGCGACGTGGCGACCCGGTGGTGTAGGTAGCAGTATCCTATCCGGCCAAAACACTGGTCCCCATGGGCATCACGTGCAGGCATATCTTGTCTAGGGGTTGGCCAGACCGACGAATTCGTTGGCCAGAAAGCGAAAAAGAAATAGTCAAGTGATGTAATAGTGTACATAGATATCTAATTGTATCGTAGCGCTAGGAGAAAAAAAAAGAATTCAAATACTGAACAAAATATGTCAAAAAGTGCTAAATTATGTAAAAAGTGGAAACCGAGTATTAATATGAGATGTTAAGGAAAATACTACACACAAGTGAAGATGGGAAGAAAATTTTTTGTGATATTGTATTATAAGTTTTAATGATAATAAAGCAGAAATGACAACAGATACAGTATGGAATAATGGCACATATAAGGGGAATGCTACAAAACTACCACTACAACTATTAGCTACTAATGCAGCAAAAATACTACACTCACACAAACGCAAAATATAAGAAATATAGTTGAACTGCAAGGTAAGGCAATGATACAACATCTGTATTTTAATTACAGTTTCCAAATGGTTAAATTATTGATAGAATGAAATAAACAGAACATGTTGTACTCAAAAACAAAAACGAAATCAAAATTCTTGTCATATTTTCATGTGTTGATTCATTAGGTTCGTATTTTTTCGTAACATCGATCACCACGAGAACAAAAAACTAGAATTAATTCTGCAGTAGTAGTTTGTGTCCGTGTACAGTTTACTGCGTAATTATTATTTAAATTATTTATTGATATTTATTTGACGAAAGTTTTGTAAACAAGCAACATGAGGTGTATTCTGGGATCGAAAATAACTGTTGGTTTAGTGTTTAGAGCTTTTGCTGAAATATGTGGTAAAAAGAAAAGCATGTTGTCGCGGTAAAAATGCAACTGATACAAGCGAATATTAGTGTTAATATTGATTGAGAAAGCAGCTCTGGAAAAGAGTTTTCGGCTCTGTAAATTTTGATGCCTCTCTATTTGTAGGGAAAGCGTATATAAATACAAATGGGCAAGCGAACACACAACTATGTAAAAAGTATTATTGTTAAGAAGGAATCGCTACAGATGGAAGAAACATGCTGAAACCTATCATTAAACGAATAAAGCAGAAAAGTAAACATAGCAAACCGTGTAACCAGACTGACTAATTAGAATGTTACACCTTACCTGTGCATAGGATACGCGGCATGAAATTACAAATTGACAAAATAAGACAAACACGTGAAATTAAAGCTTCTTATTTCTGTGAGTCAAAAGCAACAAAAACAAAGAAAATCGAAAAAAATAAACAAAATGAAAAAATTAATTAATCAAAATAAAGCACGTTCTTTTCATTTTTTATTTTAATTCCGTTGGAGTTTTTGCATTTTTGGTTTCCGTTTCGTTTGTTCGACTTGTTTCGGTTCCGTTCGATCCGATTGTTGCTGCTACTGCTGCGTCTGTCGTTTCCCTTCCATCGCTTTCCGTTTGGTTTTGGCTCTTCCACTTTGATCGTCCGATTTTGCCCACCAGGGTGACTTGTGGGTTCGATGCAGCTGAGGCATAGGAGTTTGTGACGGAGCTGTCTCTTTACCTTGCTGCCTTACCGATGCATCGCTCAGAGCCAGTGCGGTCCAATCTGTTCGGTTGGATAACCGAGTGGGCTGTGTTTTGTATCGGTCGAAGAGAAATTAATGCTTTTGTTTTTTTTTATTTTGCCAGTGAATGGTTTATGGCTCTTTGTGTTCATGAAAGGCAAAATTGGATTAATCGAGAGGACAGGTAGGTCTGACGGTCGCGTTTGTTTGTTTGTTTGGTTGGGTAAGTATAACGGTGGCCATCGATGTTATCATTGGCCCAAGTGTAATTGATATGAAAGTGAAGGAATTATTCAAAAGATCTTATATGCGCAAAACAAAAATTAAGTTGTATGGATGTGATATGCTCCACAAAACCAGCTTTGCATACAATATTATAATGTAAAGAGTCGAATACATTCAAAGTTAAAAGGCGGCAAAAAACTGCTCTGTATGAAACGGTTAAATTTTTGATAAGCTATGCTGAAGATTTTTCTCCTGCATCAAACATTCCCCGGTCCGAGCTGTACGCGAGAAGTTCATATCCGTTTATTATATTTTAAAATAAGTAAAGTGATTTTTACGAACAGTGTTCCGTTTTTCTGATTTCAATTTACGGGCGTTCATGTTCAAATGTCCTGGTATGACATAAGGGAAAGACGTTTATCTTGCGACGTCCAGGATTCATTGCTGAGCGGATGCTAGAGATAAAAGGATTAACAGCGTCACATTGCAAACAAATTTTGAAATATCACAACACTACTCACCTCCTCACTGCTTTTACCGCACGAGTTGGTAAATTTTTTTTCGAAAATTTTAGTAGTTCTACAGTATGAACTGTTAAAATTTCGATTGAATTGTGATAATAATTTAGTTAATGAAATATATTTGCGCTATCAAATGCTATTGAAATTGAATTGAAGCTACCAGCCAAACCACATCAGATGGGCTTCGAAAATTGCACAAAAACACCGATTTTCATGGAAAATATTTTTTGCATGCATCGGGACATGGAGTGAAACTTTTGGTATAAATATTCTGTTGAAATTGCTTTTCATATTTCAAAAAAAATATATAGAATTCGCTCAAACTTTAAAAACTTTTTCCGAGGCCCGAAAATTTCATATACTAATCGACTCAGCTCGTCAAACTGGGACAATGTCTATATGTATATGTGTATGTGCATGTATGTATGTGTACTACTGCCATGTAATTATTTCAGCAACGGCTGAACCTATCGTAACGAAACTAGTTTCAAATGAAAGGCCTAACGTCAAGATTTGACACCATTATCTTTGTTTTTGGATATGTTGTTTCTTTCAACATTACACAAAATGTTTAAAGTAAAAAACAAGGCAATTTCATACAAGCTTATTATTAAAGCTTATAGAAATTCCTTTCGTACAAGCTATGGATCATCCAAACGGCGGAGTTATTAAACATTTTATATCTTTGTTCCTCATATAGCAATTTTCAATAACTAAAAATGAGATCGTCTCATAAAGAACTAGCTAATACTCATCGCGCGTTGCTGCGACTTTCAAAGAAATAGGAGGAAAACACAATTTGTTCCGAAGCGCCATCTGGCGGGCTGATAATCCCCAACCTACAACACACATACACGCTCAATAACAAATGCCTACTCTACTATGTATAAATTTTTACGGTAATCGGTGAAGTCGATGAGGGGTCCATAAATCACATACATACAAACGTTGACTTTTATGTATATAAATATTGATTTCTGGTATTTTAGAAGCATCCGGGTATGAAAACATATGTACGTGAGTTTAGGAATTCAATTCCAAGGTCGGTTCCGACAGCATGGAGTACAAAATTACTTTACGCTCGTCCGGAGATGCCGCAGACTCAAGTGATTCCTTTGGTAGCTGACAAAAGGGTAAGTCGCCGGGAAACTCTAAGCTTGCTCACATGACCTTATTCCACGTTTTTCTAAACTTTCTTCCTTCAACCCCTTGCTATCCCTTGAGTACTATGGCTCTTAATATTGAAAAATATATTTCACCTTTCAGTCCCTTGCTAATTAAATGTCGTCAAAACTTGTAATTTTCTGCGTTTTATTCATTTGTTCATATATCTTATTCAGTTTCTTCGCTTTAATAACCTGACTAATTCCTTCAGTCGTTCATTTTATGCATTTTATGCGAATTATTCATTTGACACAATTTAATTTAGTTTATTCTTTCAAAATATTTTTAGTGTCGTTTAATGTTTCATTTCAATCGTTTAATTATTTTAGTTTTTTCTTCATTTTGTTTACTTTTTCATTCTATTCATTTTACTGTTATTATAAATGTTATACATATTATTCATTGCATTTGATTTATTAATTTTATTCGTTTCATTATTCAGTCAGTACTTTTATTCATTGCATCCAATTTAATAGCTTGAAACAATTTAATTTTTTCTAGTGATATGATATTTTTTTTAAATTGTTAAATTCTATATTTAATGAGCTGAACTAATTTGATTTATTTATTTTATTAATATGAATTTTTTAATAATTTCACTCATTTTGTTAATTTGATGATCCCTTTCTATATTTTTTAAAATTTTGTTTGTTTTATTGTTTTTCTATAGTTTATTCAATTCATTTGAGGTTTTATTCGTGCAGGACTCGAATCTCTTTTCATCCCACCTCTAGTTAGGTGTCTATTTCGCATGAGTTCTGAAAGCTAATGATTGATCTAACAGCGATATGTGTAAGAAATGTCTCATTTCACTGCAAGGTAGATTAAATCGTTTTTTGTTAAAATTAAGAATTGATTTTTTTCAATTTATTATTTCTCAAAAACTACTCTAGATATTTATATGAAATATCAGTATTTTACAGTCATTTTTAATAAACAATTTAAAATATATTCGTGCTCTCGGCGCAACAAAAAAAAATGTCATATGACGCGGAAAACGGTCAACTTCAATAATGTGTAAAGAAAATTTTGTTCTTTTGTTCCTGTCCAGAGACAAATGCTGCCAACGATAATTCACTAGCCACAGCCCACGCAAACTGTTCAAACTGGCGTTCAGCACCTTGCGGTATCTATTATTTAGCATGCGGCAACTTCTATTGTAAAGCAAATCACAACTTCTATGGTTAAGAACGTCGTATTCATAAAAATCGATGATTTTGTAAAAATTTTGAGGCCCACTTGATGTGGTTTGATTTTTACATGATTCAATTTAATCGTAGCATTGGTTTTTTACTGAGATATTTGTATTAGGATGAATTCACTAAACTGCCTTCGGTATGAATAATTGAAAATCTCAGAACTTAATATATTAATCGCTCTACATATTTATTATATCGTCTCCCAAAAAATGGATTAAGAAGACGAAAAGAATCCCGGGTTTATTAGAACTAAAGCTCATTTATTGATGCGCTTTGAATATTTTATAGCAATTTATATAAATAACTTCACGAATGAGACATTTTTAATGTACCTAAAATACACTAGAAATACCTTAAGAATATAAAATCATTGGTACAATTTTAACTTGAACAATTCTTTCATATAAGACAATATATGAATGGGTGAAGCTGAATCAACGCAAAATATTTCCTAACATGTGAATTCGGATTTTCACTTCGATCTCATCATTGTATCATATATGCCCATTTCTCGAAAAAAATACGCATCCAGGCGATTTTCTCATATTTTCGGTATTTTGTATTAGGGGTTATATAGCGTTTTTATTTTTAATGAATCGAGAAAAAATGCTTTATATGAAAGTATAACACTTTGAAAATCTTTTCCCAAATTTACATTGAGATTCGAGTATTGTATTGAAAGTTACACCGCTTTAGTATTTAGTATTTAAGTTGATCTGCTGGACTTCCATCGTGATCATTGCAAGTAAACAAAAAAGGGTTTTGGGGGAAAATACCATGACTCCAATATTTATTAATATTTTTGCATTAACCAATATTTTCCACTGAAAATGTACTATCAAAAACTATAATTTTGGTATAATAAAACCTCTGCTACTACTGTAAACTTTCCTCAACCCCTGAAATGTGTATAGTGTTTGGCACACAGCTCCACTCATTAGTCATATGCACTAAGAAAACCATGAATTCTATTACCGGATGGTGAGATTTACAAGAATAATCAGTTTTCAACGAAGGGCCCGAATCGAAATCCCCCTGAATATGGACCATGGACAAATCGAGGTACGGATACATTCTCTAGCACCGCATAGGTGCAATGTCGCCATTAAGGAGTTAATGTCGAAATTCTGAGTTACAGTGGATACATAGAGAAACTACTTCTCAGACGCCCTCAATCATGTTTTTGTTGTAAGAATGCGAATTCCTTCCTACGTGACCCTGGACAAATGAAACACAATGCGGTACAACTAAACAGACAATTCTTTGCACATATAAAGGACCATTTATTACGTATCAGTTCTGTGATCGGACTGCACATTACGGAAAGCATGTTCAGAAACTACGGAAAATTCGTTCAAGTCATAATGACATCTGCAATAGCTGCATCCAGTACCTCAAAATCAACAGAAAGCAACAAGAAAGGAATCAAGACAGTATTAACGATGACAACATACAAAATGACGATATTGGCGTGCATGACAGCTCCCGTCACGAAAAAGGGCTCCAATTGGGTCATTAAATTAGGATTAAAATTTCTATTTTGTTACATGAACCAATATAGCTCATATTTCTGAATATTGCAATAATTCAGCCATTAAAACTTTAGAATAATTTTTAATTGATGTTCTACGAATATGTAAAAACGTGTCCGTTTGACACTATCGTTCTTCCTTGACAGTGAATTTAGCCACAAGGGTTAGCGTTTTTGACAGTCATCCCAGCAAAGGGGTAGGGAGCAAGATAAATCAATGGAAGGTGTGGTCGCAATAATTCAATTTTATAAAATATTTTTGTTTATTATTTTTTGAACAAAAAAGGAAAAAAAAGTTCGAACATATCTTTAACTTCAGCTGTATTGGCAAAAAAATGTCTTAATGACCCAATTGTAATTGCAAGTCAAGCGAAAGTGATTCTGATGGATAACCACTAATATTCGTTTATTTATTTGTTTTTTTTATCTGTTAAATGAATAAAAGACACACGACTCTGTTAAGCTGACGCATTAAGGTATGTCAAATAACATAATTATAGTAGGGCCCGTCAGTAATTTTAGTCTCGGGGGCCCGGCGCGACTCTCGACGGCCCTGGTAACGTGGAACGTGTTTTGGCAGTACATAGGATAAGGAGTAGTAGCTGGATACCGTGAGACCGTTTCATGTACCTTTTCCAAATGTTTTAACTGTCATGGAAAAATGGCCTGTATGAAGCAATAACATTTCTTTCGCATCTTGATATCTCCATCATCTATGAAAACTGTTTCGGTTCTGAGCGTTTTTCTTAAGTAGATGATAAGGCTATGAATGAAAACGCTTGTAAGGACGTGGCCAGGTGTGTGGAGTTGAGCGGGTCTTCGTCATTGTAGATCGAGGCGAGATCTGATATGGCAATGGATATGCTCAATTCTGCAACTCCATCTTCGATTTGTGAAGGTGTTCGTGCTATTCTATGCTATGCTATTGCACGAAATTTATCGTCGAAGACGGAACTATTCTTCGTGAATGAAACGAAATGTTTTGATATTTTACTATATGTTTGTGTATAGCACGAGTATTTCGTCAGTGGAACGATTTCATATCGTTCATCGAACAACATTTTCATATATGTTTTAATCCGATTTGTTAGGATCGATGTTTGACAACATCGATATTTTTACATTGAAGTGATCGATCTAGCTAATTCGCTTTTTTCAAAATGTTTATCACTACGAAAGATACATGTATCATTTCTTGATATTAACGAAATAGACTCGTTATCCTCCCAAGAAATTTGTTTTACGTCAATCACGGTTTTTGCTGAAGAACGCCCAAAATATTATTCACGAAAAATAGTTACTACGAAACTGCATGTAACTTTCGTTAACATTTTCCGTAAATGACACCAACAAAAAGTCACCATTTTTTATCTAGCGTCAAAAACAAAAGATATTTTTTTTTTTATATATTGACTTGTCGCGAAATGGCACATTTTTTTGTAATAGAAAAATGCGGAAAATGTCATAAAAATCAGCACAAAATTGCTTATTAAAGTAATAAATTCTATTTATTGCAGTCAGATTTGTAATGCCAAAATTAGTAAAATGTTTGACATTTTTAAATTGTTGACGAGCACTATCAGAAAAATAAATGCAAACTTCCGAGGGTTTTAAAAAGAATGGAGTTAAGACTTGTCTCTCTTTACAGTCTGCCTTTGTCATGTTGTTATACTTGACTTGATGACTTGAGTGATACGTAGTAACGCTGCCTAAGCTCGACTTCTGCCAGCAAATGACAAAAGATTAGTCCGCAAGATTTTATGCCTGTTCCTAATGACCCTATCACTTCTAGTTTTCCGATCTGTATATTTCACATCCTTGCTCTCACTTGAGTACTATGGCTTTAAAATTTTCATAACTTTTCCTTCTTAGTAATCTCTAGCTAATTGAATGCCATTAAAAAGTAAATAAGTTAACGCAGTAACATTTGTTCAGAACCTTTTGATTGTGAGCAGTTCAACATTCTGATGTGATGAAACTTGTCAGAGTCGACATCAACTTCGGAAAAGGCTACATATTCTCTTCCAATAAACATTTCACTTTGCCAAATCTTGTCAATGAAACGATATGATGTTGATTCTAAGCGCGCCTAACGTCTTGAGCTTCAGTCATGCTCCATCCTCGCTGTAGGAATAGAATTAACGGTTCTATGCAATATTTTCCTTTTTTGAGCGATTTTTTTTTTTGTAGAGGCAGATTTTAATAGACGTTTTGTACACAGGCTTGGGAAGACGTAGCAAATAAACTGTATGATAATAACAATCTATCTCAGTGTGCTCTCAGCCTTGGTAGCGTACGGTTGTATATTGTGATAGTGATAATCTAGCAGCAGCACATAACCACACATCCAGCTAAGTATAAGTGTATTGTTATATTTTATTTCGAGAACTCTGTCGTAAATTCTAAACCGTGTGATTCTGGGCGAATGTCCCACGTAGGTGGGGAAGATCCCCCTACAGAGATCCCATCGACGACCGAAAACCCCGATATCGAAATGAACTCAGAAACGCGTGATGACTCTCCCGATGTGCAAGTTGAATCTCAAAATGGCACCCAGCCCATTGTGCGTATCAAACAATACCCTGAGAATGCCACCGGTCCGTTCGTAATCTTTTTTCGTCCATTAAAAAAACCTCTCAACGTAATCCAGATATCAAAAGATCTGGTGCGGAAATACACATCAGTCCACGAAATCAAAAAGGTCGAAGCTAGCAAACTCAGGGTGATTGTGAACGATTTAAATCATGCAAACGATATAGTTCGCAACCAGCTCTTTCGTCTGGAATACCACGTGTACATTCCATGTAAACGAGCGGAAATTGATGGGGTTATTTCGGAACTAGGTCTAGATTGTGCTGAATTGCTTAAATCTGGACGCGGAATATTCAAAAATAAGGAACTAGCTGCGTTACGGATTTTAGAATGTCGACGCCTAAAATCAGTGAATATTGTTGGTAATGAGAAGGAATATGTGGAATCAGCGTCTATTCGGATAACATTTTCTGGCAAGGTTCTACCAGATTTCGTTGAAATCGAGAAGGTCCTAATACCAGTACGACTTTTTATTCCCCGGGTGATGTTCTGCCAACAATGTAAGCAATATGGGCACACGAACAAGTTCTGTTCGAGTAAATCGCGCTGCGGTAATTGTGGGCAAGGCCATATCGACTCAGAGTGTTCTATAAAAGACATTGGTGCTTGTATTCATTGTGGTAAGGTTCATGAAAATTTCCGACAATGTGACGTTTACCAAGAAAAATCTCTTCGCGTAAAAAACCTAATTACGAAACAAGCTCGTTTGTCGTATGCCGATACCGTCAAAAACCTCACGAGAGAGAACAGAAACGAAAATCAATTTCAGCTGTTATCCAATCTCGTGGATGACGATCTCTCAGTCTCATTTCCACCATTGCAAAAGCCGGGCAACAAACGAAAAAATCCCTTATCCCCTCTTGTCAAAAGAAAAGACCCAAGAACTAGTGTACTTGACAATCCCATTCCCTCCACTTCAAAAACTCCTGTGTGCGAGAAGGGCATGAGTAACCAAATGGCACATACAGAATCAACATGGCCGAAGCCTGATCAAAAAGTGCCTTCACTGACACCTGAAAACAGAGCGTTTCCCACAGCAAATTTCAAACATTCTGGTATGCTATCAATTAGCACAATTACAGAAACCATTTTAAATATTCTTAATGTACCCGAGTCTGTAAAAGAGTTTATTCGAAGTGTTCTTCCACTAATTAAATCCCTCGTACAGCTGTGTGCTAATAAATGGCCCCTCATTCTTTCCTTTATATCCATCGATGGAGAATAAAACAGTAAGTATAAAGAAATTCACGATAGTCCAATGGAACTGCCGGAGTATTTTACCTAAGATTGATTCTCTCCGTGTCCTATTACACAACAAAAATGCTGATGTCCTAGTGCTTTCCGAAACTTGGTTGTCAGAAGAAATGGATTTTTATTTACCAGGCTTTAACGTGATTCGAAAAGACCGCCGAGACGGTTATGGAGGAGTTTTGATAGCTATCAAAAAAGGACACAATTTTCGAAAAATTGATATTGTAACCCCGGCTGGACCGGAGGTGGTTGCGTGTACTTGTAAAATTAACGAGTTTAATGTTTCTTTCTTGTTAGTTTACATCCCTCCAAATCAAAACATTAGCTTTGACAACTGTAAAACCATTATTTCTACCCTTCCTCAACCTAGATTAGTATTAGGCGATTTCAATGCACATGGCACCGTTTGGGGCGAATCGTATGATGATGCTCGAGCTAAAGTAATATATGACCTGTGCGACGATTGCGATCTGACTGTTTTAAACACGGGTGAAGTCACACGCATCTCTTGCCCACCGGTAAGAGAAAGCAGAATAGATTTGTCTCTTTGTTCATCGTCGCTAGCTCTAAATTGTAAATGGTCAATTATAAATGACCCCCATGGAAGTGATCACTTACCGATTCTGATTACCGTTTCTTATTCATCTCCACCTCCACCGGAGATTCTTGTACAATATGACCTGTCCAAACATATTGATTGGCAGTTATATGCTGATCTCGTGGGAAAATATGTAGAGAACATTTTAAATTCAAACGACCCTGATCCACTGAAAAAATACGATGCGTTGGCGCAATCAATTATACAAGCAGCGCTGGAAGCACAAACCAAAAAGCCTCCTAAAGACAATATAGTGAAAAGTAGAACGCCTACAGCTTGGTGGGATACCGATTGTTCCGAAGCCTACCAACAAAAATCAGATGCATATAAAGAATTCAGGAATACTGGATCCGTCATCTGTCTTCAAGAGTACTTGGCTGCTGAATCTCGTTCCAAAAATCTTTTTCGTTCTAAGAAATTAGGGTACTGGCGAAAACAAGTGCAATCGCTAAATAAAGACACATCAATGACCACTTTATGGAAAATGGCTAGAGGGATGAGAAACACCAAAACAGTAAACGAAGATAGAGAGTACAACGATGAATGGATTTTCGATTTCGCGAGCAGAATATGCCCTGATTATGTTTCTAAACAAAGTCCATGTTATGAGAACTCGGAATCAACATGTACACTATCAGACCCATTTTCCATGATCGAACTGTCTATGGCCCTTCTCACTTGTAACAACTCCTCTCCCGGTCTAGATAGAATAAAATTTGCTCTTTTGAAAAATCTCCCGTCGATTGCTAAACAAATGTTGCTATCGCTTTTCAATATGTTTGTACACCCAAAACGTACCCGGTAAGATTCGCTTACATTAATGCAATAAATACGAGCAAAAATTGCAAGCGTTCTGGTAATGTGCGAAAATTGCAAGAAGCTTCCTTGCATGCAATGCAAGAAACAGAAAAAACGAATTTTGCCTATGTATTAGCGATGTATGTGTATTGGTGACCAATATGCTTTATAAAAAAAGACTGTTGGCATTGAAACATGAACCCCGCACAAACAGATCGCTAAGCAATACTTTATCCACCCAACCATACTACCAGATAGCAATAAGTGGATAAAAGTCATATATAAACACTTGGATGATTTTACGATTAATGAAAAAAGTAAAACACCCACCCAGATTTGAACTCAGGCTCTTGCGCATCATAGCTCTAACTATAAGTACTGATCTGTCCTTACACGTAAGAACAGAACGTTAAAACTCGTACAATCGTCACATCCGCCATTTGATGCCGTCTCGTGTGTAATGAATAAACCACAAAACTGCGTTTGATGATGTTGGTGAGGAATGAATAAAAAGTAGACGGAAAATAAAAACTCGCCCTGCGTTGCTATACCAACCAGCATAGGCACGTGAATGCGGTGGTAATCCTTTGACAGTGTGTTGAAGAAAAGTATGTACGTATAGAGAGAGATGAAGTGGTTTTATCTGCTTGCAACAATTGCCAGCGGCTTTCACTGCAAAATTGCAAGCGATGCTAACATTATTTGCAAGTGATTGTCGCTTGCAATTATTGCAAGAGATTTTTGTTTTGGGTGTACAAAACAATATGTGTCCTGAATCATGGAGGGAAGTAAAGGTAGTTGCACTTCTAAAATCTGGAAAACCCGCCGCAAACCACGAGTCATATCGCCCTATATGCATCTTATCATGCCTTAGAAAACTGTTAGAAAAAATGATCCTGGTACGTTTGGAACGGTGGACTGAAGAGAAAAAAATTCTCTCCGTTTCACAATACGGATTCAGGAAAGGTCGGGGTACACAAGATTGCTTGGCTCTTTTATCGTCCGATATACAATTAGGGTTCTCTAGAAAAGAGGAAACATCAGCGATTTTCCTCGATGTTAAAGGGGCATATGACTCTGTGGTAATACATCTATTATGCGACCGTTTATTTGAACTTGGAATTTCAAAAAAAATGTGTGAATTCTTGTATAATCTTCTTTCATTAAGAAATATGATATTTTTTAACGATAACATTGCAAAAACATCTCGAGAATGTCACGTGGGTCTCGCGCAGGGCTCCTGCCTTAGTCCATTGCTTTATAATATATATATTTCTGATATCGATGGTTGTCTGGTTGGAAAATGCATTTTGAGACAATATGCCGATGATGCAGTACTATACGCTGTTGGCAAAAAACCTGATATTATGCAGAAGGATATGCAATTATCTCTGAACAACTTAGTATCCTGGGGTAACAATAAAGGGTTGACTTTTTCGTCGCAAAAAACCGAAACTGTGATGTTTTCGAGAAAACATAATCCTGCAACGATTAAATTCTATTTAAATGGGACGATGATAAAAGAGTCGTTGAATTTTTTATATCTTGGGGTTTGGTTTGACAGAAAATGCATTTGGAAAAAACATATTGAATACCTAATCAAGAAATGTTCGAAGCGAGTGAACTTTTTGCGATGCATCACTGGGTCGTGGTGGGGGGCTCATCCTACTGACTTACTGCAGGTGTACACTTCTACGGTACGGCCACAGTTAGAATACGGTTGTTTTAATTTTCAAACCGCCGCTCGAACCCACTTCGTTAAACTGGATCGTGTACAATATCGATGTCTACGCATTTCTCTAGGGTGCTTGATGTCAACACCCACTGTGTCTTTAGAGGTGATGTGTGGAGTAACTCCATTAGGATTAAGATTTGCCGAACTTTCCTATAAATTTTTGATAAGATGTGAGTCTTACAATCCAGAGGTGCTGGAGAAGTTAGAACAGATTTTCGAAATAAATCCATGCTCGAAGTTTTTATCAATTTACAAAGAATACATTTCGGAGGAAATTTCTCCTAATCCTCCAACTAGCGAGAGAGAATTTTCATTAGAAACCATTGGCTATACTCCTGATATAGATACTTCGATGACGATTGCAATTAGAGGAATACCAAAAAATATGTTACCGAATTTCGCTCCCACGATCTTCCAGAGAAAATACGGGCATATAGATCACAGTAGGAGACTGTATACCGATGGGTCAGTAATGCATAATTCAACAGGGTTTGGTGTTGCTCATTGCAGTCGAACTGCCAGTTTTAGATTGAAAACCCCATGCTCAATATTCGTCGCCGAGCTCGTTGCAATTTATCATGCAATTGAAATAATTAGAGATTTTGAACCTGATCATTATTATATTTTTTCCGATAGCCTTAGCTCGTTGGAGGCGTTAAAGAAACAAGGTTTTTCGAGGCAGTCTTCCATATTTATTTTAAAAATTAAAGAGATGGTAAGCCAGCTAACACATCAAAACTATAGAATCTCTTTTGTTTGGATTCCTTCACATTGCCGAATTTTAGGTAATGATGAAGCGGATATTCTAGCTAATATTGGGCGTGAGAGTGAGGCAGTATATAACAGGAATATTCAACATAGTGAATATTTTTATCTTCCAAAACAATTAGTGTTACGGGACTGGCAAATAAAATGGTCATGCAGCGCTTTGGGCCGATGGTGCTATTCAATAATCCCTAACGTGTCTAGACTGTCGTGGTTTAAAGGCCATGAATTAGATAGATCATTCATCGTCACAGTATCTCGATTGATGGCTAACCATTACGCATTAAATGCACACCTGTTTAGGATAAATGTTGTTAACACAAATGTATGTCGTTGCAAGAAAGGGTACGAAGATATCGACCATGTGTTATGGGATTGCGATGAAAATAGTCAAAAACGGGAGGAGTTAATTGGCCGTTTAAACCAAATCAGAAAACCTGCTCATATACCAGTCAGAGATATTCTGGCCATTAGAGACTTTGAATACATCACCGAAATATGCAGATTTCTTAAAGAAATTGATCTCAAAATTTGATCTCTTTGACAGGCACCGACTGACAACTCAATACACGGCGTATCGAAACTATGTCTACATTGGCCGTAAATGGACGCCCAGCATCACTGAACCTATATATATATACATAAATTAACAGTGAATTCAAACAAATGTAATGTCAGCTCCGCTATGTTTATTATATTGAGCTTAAAAATAAAATTTTAGAAAAAAAAAAAACAATCTATCTACTCACTTTTTATAGACAGCGCCGGTGGTTAACTAATAAGCCTGAAAGAATCAAGTCATCCTTCGTAAGGGAAGTGGGTCACATTTTGGCTTTGTGTTCATCGTTTAACTGCAAAGTGAGGCTTTGAATTTAACATGTATAAACTACATTGTAAAATTTAAATCACAAGGTTGCTTCATAATCAGGAAAAATATTATTAGTGACAAAAAGAATGGGTTTAAGCACGATTAGGCGAATTCTCTACCAGTTTGAGAGGGTCCATGAATAGTGGAAAAGCAGAATTTAGATGAGTTTATTTATCCGTTGTGATGAAAACCTGAATCATTTTTCCGCACCCGCTTTCCGGCTTGCCATTTGTAGGCCATCGTCTTCTGTTTCTTGCCACGGTTCGGTCCATTCCGAACTTTGTATGCTTATACATAATTGGTTGTTTTCCTTAAAATAAATGGAAACTTGAAATATTTATGCGACGCTTGAATTTGTTCAATGCCGTCCTGACCATGGGGTGATGCGTTTCCTGCCGTCAGAATCATTCCACTTGGTGGTCTGATGCGCTTTGAAGGTTTAATCACATGGGATACTAATTAATGTGCAATTCCTATCTACACTGCTACCGATTGATCGGTGTGAGGCTTTGGTAAATTGATAAAACAATGTCAGTATAAACATTAAACTATAAAAGACTTTCCATTCGAATTCCTGCCAATTTAAAACGCACTGCAGAGTTACAAATATTCGAATATACCTATTTTAGTATGGATTAATATCCATCCTCAGTGCGGGGCCCCAAAATTCCGGAGCCCCTGGCCCAGGCCTAGTGCGCCTATGCGTAAATTGTAAGTCCTATAACATCTATCAATTGGAAACTCCTGCAATAAAGTGATTCACCGCAATATAATCAATTATCCCATTTCGCATTTTTTAGCAAAATATCAAATAGTATAGTTAAACTGATTGTCTATATTAAATTTAAAGTTTAACAAACTGGGATGTTTTAATTACAACAATAACAAAATGCTTATTTCTCGAACATCTAGATTACCGGTCCCACTTGAACAATGGCAACCTTGAAATTGCGAGCACCGCGCAACTGAACTCCTCAACACCCGTTGACTGTCACCAATCTAAAGGTAGTGGTTCTGGCTAGGAGTGACTGATATATGCTTCCCAGCTCGATCTGACCATCTACATGTCACTTTTCATGGTTATCACGAATTGAAGAAAGTGCATTGCATCAAGCGGAGTATAGGAAAAATACATGTGTCCCACGTTGTATGTTGTGCGCACATTCGATTAATGATCTCATGTTTTGTGTAAATCGAGGGAACTGGATCCCTTCAATGAAAGAATACAAGCTACTGACGAAGAGGACTAGTTTATATTTTATTACAATGATTACTTTCATGTAATAAAATAAAAATAAAACGAATGAATATAACAATAAAAAATCACAATTCTTAAATATTGGCTGTCCTTTACCTGCGCTTACGGGAACGTTCGAGTTCTTCAGTTTTGTTTTATGCTGTCACCAATTATTTTTTTGTTTTCTTTACGTCGTGTCTTCCTTTTACCACAAATTCACTACATCGAAGGGAGCTAGGGCTCGTCGCGTTTGCGGTAGTTACCATTACCGTGCGGAAATTACTGCGTCTGTACCGCGAATTGTGCGATGCAGTAAGACGTTTTTACCGTAATTGTGGGTGGGAAATATGCATTTACCGCGCGGTTTTAACACAACCGCACCTTTTGTGTTTTTGTCTAATGTAAATGTAAAGTCTTTTGACAACGTTTTTTAATTTGATATAAAACATAGAACAATTGTTGATTGTTTGTTTTAGTAGTATAAGGTATGCAATTTAATATTTGAAAATAATTTCAAACAAATTTCCACTGCGACTACATTTTACAAATTGTGCAAATTCGGTTGGTCCAATTTGGGATCATTTTAGCCAGATTGACTGGAGTATTTTTTCGAATAACGCGTTCTATTCTAGTCCATCAATTATTTGTGGTTTGTTGACGCAAACGAGACTTCAGAGGTCGCCTGGTGTAGTGGGTAAAAAAATCAACTTCTTTTTTATCCGCTTAATTGTTAGTATTGAACCTCTAGAAATTCCGCTATCTTGGTGACCACCGGTGATCTTTTGTTTTAAACAGCCATGCATTCCTCGCGCGTAATTGCTTCACTGCGCACAGAATTCAATCTATTGGCAATAATTTTCGGAAAACACATACAGTGTAAACAATACACTCTAAACTACATCTACCCAAATTTTCAAGAAAATATTCTCAATACGCTATTTTCAACAGCATTTTTTCGTGATGCTATTTTATATGGGATACCCTTTAATAGCGTTTTTCTCGAAGCCCCATTTTTCAATTTGGCGAACACGATAAATCAAAAACTAAGCAACGAATTGACTTGATTTTTTATGAGAAGCCACAATAGGTGAAACCTATCGATGAACCAGAGAAAACTGAACAAAAAAAATTTCCCTATTATTTTGAAGAAAATGAGCGAATTTTACAGTAAAATATGAAATTTTGCGTTTCCTGAAACCATTTTCCGAAATTCGAACTTTTTTTTGTTTCATCGAATAACTAAGTCTAAGCTTTACTAATCTTATTGAATTTCATTTGGCAGAAAATTTTATCAAGAGTTATCGTATCCGCCGCGGCCCCCTCGACGTACAAATGGCTGGACGTCTACTCTTGGAGCGCTCGTTTGTGTAGCTATGAGTAACTGAAAATATTTTTTTTTTCGTTCACAATGAATGTATAAATAAATTTTAATATTACACAAAAGATCCATTGTTGCATTGCCTTTACAATCGAAAAACAAAATAAGTTTTGGTTTGAGCAGCTTACACCAGACGCTCGCAGAAGTTTCTAGTGTAAAGTGCTCAAATGGAAAGTAATTTTGTTTTACGATCTTTTAGGAAGTCAACATTGGACCTCTTGTGTAATGTAAGGGTATATTCATACATTCATTATGCACGATCATATCCAGTCGAGGATCGCCATGGCGGACATGATAATTTCTGACAAAATTATAATTAACAAATTTTCTTTGAGACAGACTCCGTACAGAATCCATTCAGGATTTCGAACCAATTCCGGAATGGATTTGACGGATAGTTGGGATAAGTTAGTGTGGCGGCGCTAGTGTTTTATCGTTTAATAATTCAAATGTTTACACACGTTTTATTAATATATTTGTGCGATCATAAATGTCTGTTCTTTGTCGTTACACACTGGTTGTCGTTACACACATATTATGCATCTTCATTTAAGATCCTTCAATCTGTTTAATTTTTTTTGAGTTATCGTGTTCGCCAATTTGCTGTTTCGGAGAATGATTGATCTTCGGGTGTGAGAACAACTACGCGCTAGGAACGCATGGCTGTTTAAAATAAAAGGTCAAATAAATTTGTTTAACCCTCTGCACCAGAAGCCCCTCTTAATGCTTTAACAATCTAAGGAAGTTATATCGTAAGGCGTGGCGTCCAAATGACATTACCCTTTTTCTGTATGATTCATATATTGAACGCGGTTTTCAATAAATTAATGCTTGCAACGCACAATTAAAATAATGGCGATCAGTTATCAAAACACTTGTCAAAAAATTCCAGTTAAAAAGAATGTTAAAAACCCTTACCTACCTAGTGGAACAATTGTGCCTTTCTCATTTGTCCAAACTACGATTCCATGGCAGGTTATGTTCAATATAATGAAGGAACATATTCAGTACTATTTGCACATACATACAATGGCTCGACAGCCACGAACTTGAGATGCTATGTGCTGACGCTGAAACACTTGAAACCATCGGCGGATCCAGGAGGAGCCGAGAATATTCAACTTGTTAAGAAATTTTAAACTATTTTCAATTTTAAAGTAGTTTCAAACTCAAAATCATTGCAAATCAAAATTTTCAATGGTTTTTATGAAATGCGTTTATTGCGTATTACGTAATTTTTGAGCTATTAGAAAATTTCGTATTACGAAATTTTAATCTGGATTCGCCCCAGCTTGAGACAAAAATATAAAATTTTTAATTAACTTAATCAGAATTTTGCGATATTTTTGAGATAACTTCTACCTTAAATAACTCGTTAAGCAGCAAAAAGGAGCAAAGAACATAATAACATAATGAAAGTACAGTAGGATTCCATTTTTGGCAACAATTTTATTTTTCACAGTTGCCAAAACCGGAACAGTGCCAAAAATTGAACCTTATTTTTAAAGTTGATAATCCAAATTTACGATTTCAAAAATGTTTCAAGAATTTGTAATCATATGTGAAATGCAAATAAGCAAGTTCAATTTTGTTCATGTTTCTATCAAATTCAGACGTCGTGGGGCAGAATGCTACTTTCGACGCTCAAAACCTCTAGCGCCCTGGGTATATATCCTGGAGGATTAATGTCTTTAGCAAAGTATCTTAGATTGAAATTATCATTATTTTAACAACTTTGGTTTCGATATAGATAAGTAGAAACTGATCTAGATCAGTTCTATCTTTCGACAGATGTGTTCTATCAAAAAACTTTCTTCGGCAAAGTTATTTGTTTTATATTTTAAACACATGTACTAAAGACATTTATACTTTATAACTTATGTAGATGGCGCTACATGACATTTAAAAAAAATATTCGAGAAAATGAATTTTAACATATTTTATGAAAAATATACCTAGAAATAAATGTTTTATTCTTGAATCTTCGAAAATACACAATACTAAAAATAGCTTCAAAGAGTGATAAATGTTAGGGGCCATGCATAAATGACGTAGCAATTTGGGGGGTAGGGGGGGTCTACTAAATTTGTGATGAAGTGTGACAAGGGGGAGGGTAAGGTCAGAAGTTGCGCGACGTAGCATTAAGATTTTTTTACGTGAATTAAAACCAATTGATTAGAAAAAAACAATTTTATGTTCCCTCCATTCCCAAAAGAAATAAATTTAAATTCACACAAGTTACTTTTCATGAAATTTTTAATGTGGTAATTAGTAGACTTAGTTTGTTAGCTGAATTAAGTTTTCTCTTCGGATTCAACCAAACGAAATTTAGAAATTTTGTTGAATGTATGCTTCTTAGAATCATAGGCAGCTGCAGCACCATGAACTGAGAGATCTTTTGTTCATGTTCCATGACATATAAAATTCAAAACAAAATTATTAACGTGAGATTTGTCATAAAATGGGCTTATTTTGTTCGCAATTTGCTATTAAAATGAAAAACATATTGTCAATACATGTATTTAAAAGAATTGTAAAACATATTTAATTTTTTTTCATCCCCCGGTCGCGTTGGGAAGGTGGGGGGGGGGGGGGGGGGTTGTCATAAATGCTACGTTATTTACAAAGGGGAGGTTAGAGTTTTGTGACAAAATGCTACGAGGGGGGAGGGAGGGGTCGAAAAACGCCGAAAAAAGCTACGTCATTTGTGTACGGCCCCTTATCCTGACATTCGCTCCGGGATCGTTATCTTTTCTTTCGTGAATATTAATGAACAATTTTGTTTAAAAAACATAGCTCTTACAAAAAATAAATAAATTTTGTTCTCCATAACTAATCAATCGTCGATATTCCAGATGGAATTGCTGGATTGAAAATCAAATTACAATGTATGGAGATAGTTAGGTTTGAGGAAAACTATTTTGGTTGTAAAAATCACCTGCAACTGTCCAATCAAAAGTAGGGCCGGCGGAAAGCGTGGGTAGTATGGGTAGTACTACCCACTCGAAAATAACCGAGTGGGTAATTACCCACTCGAAATTTTGAACCATTTCAAAAAAAATAGATGAGCAACGCATGTATCTCGCACTACACACATTTGAAAACATCGATGTACCACAATTCCATTTGCATAAACGAACGTGTAAGCTTGTGCATTGCGAAAAGCGAAAAAATCCTTACTAATGGACCTCTCCCCTATGCTTTCTACCCACTCGGGCGTAAAGTGTTTCGCCGCCCCTGAACATCTGTGCTACGGTGAAAATGTGCTCCAATAAAAGTTTCAAAATTGTTATTATATTGTAGGGCATTCCGTGTTATTATATTGTAGGGCATTGCGCAGGTAAGCTTCACACATCTAAACAGTCGATACTTTGAACACCTCAACCACAAGGACCACCCTAATTCAATTTATTTAAAAAATTGCAAAAACACTAACAAATTTGCCAAAGACATCATAAAGCTAAACCAAACTATTTGGGGGCCAGCAGTTTAGTATTCCTAAATATGGCTTTGTGACCCACTATGGTCAGCTTTCGATATGTATTGAAAATTTAGTGTCAAGTTTTGTATTGACGTCATAATAATATACTTCATTAGCTTAATTAATATTAGTTCAATGGTGTCTTCTTGCTAACTTATTTTGGCATGTGGGGGTTAGTGTGTGAGGGGAATGAACAACCCACAACCCAGAGCTACCACCCCAGTTTATTTTAGTATGCCTGATTGGTGAACGCTATGGGAATGAGAGATTTATGGGTTTGTAGGAGGTGGGATGGGGTAATCGTCTGAGAGGGAAAGGAGGGGATTGGTGGGGGGGGGGTTAGAGGACGGTTGTTTGATATGTGTAGGAATAGCCACCGAATGCCAGAACAGATTTAAATTCAATAGCAACCTGTGCCTTTCATTTGAAAGTCAAAAATCTGTCAAAAGTCGATTTTCAGAATGATTGCATAACGTTTCTATAAGAAAAGGCAAGACGGTTTATATGGGAAATTTACATGTGATCGCATTCTTTTACTCATAACTCCGAAAGCAATACTTCGTTCAAATAAAATTTGTAAGCAATCAATGTTTAATAAACATTGTTTATACTATACTTTTCAATAAAGACAAAGAATGTGAGCATCGAGTTAGCAATATGTAAGAAACAGATGCGAATCTAATTTCGGTAATTGTCTCGGCTTTTCCGGAATCCTCAACGGTTCTCAATGTGATAAAAGAGACTGATTGGCAATAAGTTATCTGGACAGACAATTTAAAGCAATTTAGAACATATTTAAATTATTTTTGCATCATTTAGATATAATGATTGTAGTAAGAATGGGAATTTTGCATACTTCAACGCATAACACAGAAACTAGAACTCCAATTTCAATGGAATTTAATAGTAGTTAAAAGGGATGTTGTAGTTTTTATTTGAGATCAAATTTGAGAAAATAGAGTCGGACATTGCTAAGAAGTAGATGTGAATTCAATTCAGGAACATACTAACTTTCCCGCAGCTTTCGGTTCCGCCGAAGTTGTCCAAATTGATCAATGTGGGTTTAATTGGGCATCAGTGAGCTGAAACTATAAATTAAAGCAATTTAGAACACATTTCATGAACTTTTCATCTTTTAGGGAACATGTAGATACCGCATTATATGGGAATTTCATGCATGATCACACTCTTCAACCCCTAACTCCAGAACCGGGAGTCGGAACTAAATAAAATACAATAGAAGCCTACGGAAACGTTGTACCTTTCCTTTGATACTAAGTTTGATAACATAGGTTGAGCCCATCTCCGAGTAACCGATGTGAATTTGTTGGTCACATATGTACATACAAACACGTATACGCACACACAGACATTTGCCGAAATCGACGAACTAAGTAGAATGGCATAAGAGACTCAATCTTCCAGGGATCGGTTACAAAGACGGTTTTCAGAGTGATTGCCTTTCTATAGGAGAAAGACAAAACCAAATTTGGTGAACTTCCTCCCCCTATAGATCACTTCAATTTAGTCTTAGACGAAGAAAAAACATCAAAGCTTTCTTTGAATGAGTGCTTCAGCGTTGTTGATATTTTTGTGATAAGTTTGTTCGACCAGAGACACCGTGTAGCACATAACTGATTAAATTCAATCGTTTTGGACCAGTGGTTTTCAACCGCGGGGGAATTAAATTATTGTAAGGGGGAGGGGGGAGTAATCATAACTGGTTATCCTCACATTCTCGAGGGATATTTATCTTTATATATTATTTCAAGATGTGTCAAGAATTATGATGCTGGTTGAGAATATTCTGGAATAGGTTTCTAATTGATAAAAATTATAGTGTTCAATAATGATGCCAGGGGTGAGTAATTTTCAGAAAGGCGTACATAATGGGGAACAATATTTGGGAAGAGGTACAAAGAGCGAAAAACGTCTGTTTGTCTCACTGTTTTAGACCATGTGTGTTAATCTGCCAAATCCCACTGGCCGGCAGCGGTACTTTGAAAAAAAAGCTTTCTGCATACGGTTTCCCCAAACAACATGATTTCGGGAAAAATACCGACATTCAAAATTTTGATCGATATTGAAGAAAACAAATTAGGGGAGTCGTTTGTCTCACTGTTTTAGACCATGCACAAAAACACAAACACAAAAGCACTCCACACGTTACGTTCTATGTAATTGAGAACTGAATTTTCGTATCTTGTGCTATCACACTCTACCGATACAACACGAATTATTGGTCAGAACCCCGCTGATGACCTGATCACTAACAGCCGTCATTGGAGTCATCACTTTTGAAAAATCTGGTGTGCGCTCGGTGTAGGATGTAAACAAATATTGACGTTTAATTAAAACCTAATCCGAGATGCATCATCAGAACGCGTCTGCCGAGTTCACATTGAATAACACCATTTTTGTCACCATGGACTATGAGCGGCGTGGTGGACACCCTCACACTACAATAATCCTTCCCTGATCCACGAAAAACGGTGCTGCATACGGTCGTCCCTAGTATACGCTCTGCTGCATTCAGTACCTAATGTACAATGTTTGGAGTCAGCAATTGAAGAATTACAAAATAACACAGATTGGTCAGTTTTACTAGGATTGTCGGCGGCCAGTATTCAGTGGAAAAATGTAGCTGTAGTGCAAACGAATTTGCATTAGCATTAGCTAAAAAGCCAACCTGCAAACAGATTCAAACCTCTCGAGTTAATTGTGGTAGCTGCAAATCAAGCGAAACTTTTTCCAGTCTCCAGTTCAGGCGGGATTAACTTACCACGGAGACACATATGAAAAGCGGATAACAGATCTACGCCACAAAGGCCTGCTGGGGAATCGAAGTGGTATTGCGGCATTTTTTGCCTTTCTCATTTAAAGAAAGGCTATGCAGACACTCTAAAAATCTACTTTTTAATCGAGGTTCGGAGGGCCGAGATTCATATACCAAACCGATTCAGTTCATCGAGATCGGAAAATGTCTTTATCTATATGTGTATGTAAGTGTGTTATTTAAGCTCGCAAATTTCTCAAAGATAGCTGAACCGATTTACAAAGACTTAAATTTACACAATTTTAAATTAAAGTTATAACACTCCCATAAGCTGCTATGGAATATTTAGTTGATCCGACTTCTGGTTCCGGGTTGAAGAGTGTGCAAATTTTCATATAAACTAATGACACCATGATGTTCGGATGATATAATACAAATTAAAATAGGTGCGACATTACTTGGATTTGCGATTTGGATCTAAATAATTATTGATCAATCAAAGTAGTTTTGACCACATTGGCCACCTATGATGGTTCTTGATGCCCCCGGGGAACGCGCCAAGTTCCTAATATCACACCTATTTTCCAGCGAATTCCTGACCGATTTTTACAAGATATAATACTCCCATTGACAACCGTTGAATTTCATATATATATATATATATATATATATATATATATATATATATATATATATATATATATATATATATATATATATATATATATATATATATATATATATATATATATATATATATATATATATATATATATATATATATATATATATATATATATATATATATATATATATATATATATATATATATATATATATATATATATATATATATATATATATATATATATATATATATATATATATATATATATATATATATATATATATACCCTTTCAGCTTGTTTTTTTGGGGCTGTGCCAACGTAAGGACTAGATTCACACTCACAAAAACGCGACGCGAGATAGGACACAACACTTATTGTCCTTACTAACTTTAAAAATGATTAAGGCTTCCCCTTTTATCACTCCCCCCCCCCCTCACACCCTTCATTCACCCAGCATACCGAAATAAGATAAGGGATTTCTGACGCATTCTCCCCTGTCACTCTATAAACTTCCTCCCTACCCTTCCAAACCCATTCAGCACGTATTCCAAAATATGTTCACATGAAGATAACATTAAACTCGTGCTGATTAAGCTAATTAAATATTATACTTTTTTGTTTAAAGTGTGTCAGCGTCGCTAAGTGTAATAAAAATGTATTAGACATTTCCACAATTAGACATAACCAGCTAAAGAATCATAGATTGGCTAAATGAGAAAGGTACAGTCGCACCACTAGGTGTATTAAAACAGTTTTATTTTATTTTGCGTTCAATACCCAGTCCCTTTGCTGGTCCGGTTTCTAACAACTCTCTGACAATCTGCTCCATATTCGGAGCAACAGTGAATGTCGTTCAAAAATGTACACCACTGGCACTGGCTGTTGTTATATTTTTCGAAGCTATTTTCCCTAGCCCTCTACATACCCGGCTTTGGTTAAGCCTATTCTGTGTATATACCTATATACCTTCCACACTATCGAACTTCAGACCGGTACTGCTATAGTGCTTGTAAATGACAAGGGCTGCCATTTTTGCTACCCATTACCGATGATGACGAATTTGGTTATGGTTATAATTTTCTCTTTTTCCCCTTATTCACGCGAGCCGGCGTCGCTTCTGGCTTCGCCATTCGTCCAACAAGCGTGGATCTTTAATCCACGTTCCATAACCGGACAAATGGTGAATATAAAACACTACGCGTTCCCTGGATTGCGTTATGCGCTCAAGATCTTTTGAACGAGAGCATGCCGGTGAGTGAAGTGACGAGGTAAGCGTGTAGGGTGACTGAAATGGCGGGAGGCAAGCCAGTAAACGCGACCGAGAAGGAAGAAGGAATACTTGCGGGTCTGTTCATCATCATAGAAATCTTGTTTTGGCACAGCGCGACCGGAGAAGTGCCATGAAACCGTGTGGCAGTAATAGACTTTTTTATTTGATTTGCTCTCTTTCCTTCCTGGTGGTGACCGCGTCAAGCATATGGTGGTTTGAGCATTTGCGGTATAGAGAAAAAGGTTACCATTCGAATTACGGCAAAAACCGCAAACAGGTCACTTCAGCAGAATGCATAAATAAGCGGAGGTCGTATTTACAACCAAAGCTGGAAGAGTATTTCTTTTCTTTTGATTCCAGTTTTCAAATTGGTTTCATTGCTTCATCATAGAGTACATTGGTAAATTGTGTTACTAAACTCAATAATGACTCAATACTCCAGTTCGTTATATTCGGTGCTATCCTGTGTATCTTGAGTGTACTTTAACGTTAAAAACTAAGTAGGAATTAGCGAACATTATAATAATTTCAATGAAGAGTTTAAATGATCATTCAAATTTATTTGATTTGAATGCTCCTTCGCTTAAAACGAGCGAAGGTTTTTTTGCAGCAGACGCAGGGTACATATGCACATAATAACGAGCGAAACATTTTTGAAGCCTAATATTAAATTGAAAAGTAACACTCATTTTGATTTGGATGTAGGGATTAATTGCAGAATCAAACATCTGGGTTTGTCCTCTCTTGAAACCAATGTGATCGAGTGTATGGGATTTGAACTTAAAACCCATCAATGTTCTGGTGAGTAAATGTACTTTCAAAGTGGTCTGTTAAAGGTTGTAGATCTCGTCAAATGCAACCCAAAACCACGTTTGATCAAGTAAATCAAACATTATTTTTCGTGAATGAAACGAAATGTTTTGTTTATTTTAATAAACGTTTGTGTATGTTACAAACAATCTCGTTGGTCGCACGAATTCATTTCGTTTATCTAAGAGAAGTAGTTTTCGTATTTAATAGTATTTTATTTTGACATTGCTCCGGCAGAGAAAAACTCAAACTAATTCATACAAAACCAACGAGCAGTTCAAGATGACTCAACAGAATCCGTACTGCTCCGGTTTCTGGATCAACTGGAAGCGAAAGAGGTTCAGGAATCTTGCTGGAACCGGCAGATGATCAACAATTATCTGACGTATAGCAACAATAACTCCATATTGAAGCTTTTCTGACGTAGACGGTTTGACGAATGGTGGTCGTAAATATTATAAAGATATTCGTATATAACAGCGAACAATTCGTTTGCCGAACGAAGCTGTTTCGCAATAAACCAACGAAAGTCGTTTCGTGGTTTTCACGAAAAACACGTAACAAAAAATAAAAGTGTTTCAATAGAACTACGAACGATTCATCATATCTACGAAAAATTCGTATATTTTATGAAAATTGTCTGTACGAAACGAATGCCTGCCGATTTACGAATATATTCTACCAGTGTACGTAAGTTTTTGTTTTTTTTCCTTTTTCAAGGATTTTTATGAACGTGTCCACTGGAAAACAGACAGAGAAAGAATGACCGGAACGGTGAGAATGAAGAAACGACGAAAAGTTTTCCTTTTTATTGGAAACACTGAGACAAGATATGTCCTCAAGCAGGAATCGAACCTGCGATCTCCCAAGTCGCATTAACGTACATCTTGCAGTCTACTGCATGTCATATTTTTACCATTTTTTGTTAACCATTTTTGTTAACGACCTATTGAGTCAATTTGTCAACAGTTTTTTCGGCATTTTAATTAGCAAGGGACTGGAAGGTGAAGTATATTTTTCAATATTTAGAGCCATAGTACTCAAGGGAGAGCAAGGTGTTGAAAAGAGAAAGTTTAGAAAAGCATGGAAGGATCATATATGCAAGCTTAGAGCTCAGACAAAGCAGCAGACAAAGGGTTAAGTCGCCGGTGAGCTCTAAGCTTGCATATATGATCCTTCCATGCTTTTCTAAACTTTCTCCTTTCAACACCTTGCTCTCCCTTGAGTACTATGGCTCTAAATATTGAAAAATATACTTCACCTTCCAGTCCCTTGCTAATTAAAATGCCGAAAAAACTGTTGACATACTGCATGTCAAACTTCAGTTAGCTGTATAGTTCTCAACATTTGATGGTTACTCTCTCGCTTCTATTATTATAAGGATGAATCAATTAAATTAATCAAGACTGTTTGTCTTGCCCCACCAGTATATATATTTTATAAACATTTGTGCTTTTTCACTCATAAATCAGCGTACCTGTTTTATCGTAGAACTACGTCTTTGCTTTCAATATGGGGGTGCACTTTGCAAAATCCTTATGTAACGAAAAGAAGTTATATTTCAAATACTTATGATGCAGTCATTTGACGAAATTGTTTGAAATGTTTGCACGTTTTGTTAAGAAATATCTTATAGAATAGATTCCAATAGAGAGTACAATAGATGTTTAATATTATGGCATTATAAATTTGAATAATGAAAGGCATAGTCGAAATATCATGCATTTCCACACAGAAGGTTGCACTTCTCTCATCTGGGACGACAGATTCGAACACGCAGCACACTACGATTCTATATAATGACGTCATCCTCGACTATTGAAGAAATAACCTTACTCGGACAAGTTCGGTCTCCCGTCCAACGCCGCGGCGAGTCAGAAAGAACAGTAGCAGCAGCCAGGGATACTTAGACAAAACACTGCAATGCATGCTGCATTTGAACACCGCAACCGAGAAGGTGGGGACGATCCAGTGCGTCAAATGATTGTTGTTTCCCCGCGAAGAAAAAGCGCCGTGGGGAAGCGTCTCTTGCAGGTCAATCAGTACGCGGTACTACCAGAAGAGAGCGATAGCGATGAAATCGTCGTACGAAAAGAGCGGATCTCCCCGCTCTTTACTCCTGTGAAAGACAACGCCAAGTATCTGCTCATGTACAGTCACTACACGTTAGACGCTCATCCCCAACGTATTGGGTTTACGAAGAGTTGTATCTGCGCTTGTGGTGACGGTTATCACGATAACGAACATATTGGCTGGGCATGCGCCAGGTATTATTCCGCCAGATCTCAACTAATCGATTCACTTCGTGCCCGAGGTAGAAGATCCAATGTCCCTGTTCGGGACATACCGGCAAACCGCGATCTCCCTTAAATTTCCCTCGTATACAGCTTCTTAAAACCATTAATAAACAGCTTTACTGCCTGTTTTATCTTTCATATCATTCTCAAAAGGGCCCTCTTCTGCCTGAACCGATCACCATCGATGGTTTGAGTGAACAGACCGAATACGCCCAACGCAAAAAATTCCACAGCAAAAAAATAAACTGGCAGAAAAAAACATGCCGTCGGTGAAGCTCCCCTAGTAGTGTGCATATGCAATTTTCAGTGGGTTTGTCCGTCTCACTTTCGCAATAGCTAGGTTCTTCTCACACTCTCGTTCGCTGCAAAAACGTTCGTACAGCAGTGCTGAGCGGCATGTGCGGAGGTGTATTCACTCGCCCCGCTTGTTTTCGCTCCTGACGATGCTTATGCGGGGAAGAAAAACTTCCGAGAAACGCTTTTTCGAGTCGTCAAACTCCAGGAATCTACTTCCTCTGGCGTATTCCATAATGTCCGACTATCCGACGATCCTTTGGCACACTTTTCCAGCGAGTAAACGGGCAAAAAACATCCCGAAATGACAAAATCGGTTTAGTTTTGCCCTTAAAACACCAGCAAAGAAATATTCTTCATACAACGGTCTCATTCTTGGTTGTTGAAAATCGGTACTTTGCAATAAGAATATAATATAATATAATTTTTAATTATGTGCGCAAAATGTTGCATCGTTTCAAAGTTATGTGCTTAAAACATATCGTTTTTTGACAAAATTACCCATATCTCCGACAGTAAACACCATATCAAAAAAAAATGCGTCTGATAATCACGTTAGGTTTTTCATTTGAAACTAGTTCCTCTAAGATCGGTTCATCCATCGCTGAGACAATCACATGGCATTAGGCATGTCATTCAGACACACACACATACAGACAATGAACCAATTTGTCGAGATAAGCCGATTGATATATTATGAGATTCGGACCTTTCCGAAGTTCTAGCGAATCCTATACATTTCTTTGGTACGAAATTTAAAAACTATCTCTGTTGATTATGACTGAAATCTTCAAACTCAAATAATTTAATTAATGTAGAGATATTCCTAATACCCTGGCGATTAGCTAAATAAATGGTTTTCTGCATAGGTTTTCCCAAAGAATTAATGTTTTGAGCTCAAAAAATTATATTAAAATATTCTTATTTGCAAAATGCAAATATATGCATGAAAACGTTAAGGTACTACCTAAATTAAATACAAACAATCGAAAAAAGGAAGAAGGTCGGTTGATAAGTTTTCCCGTAATTTTTATCACGATAACTTTAGAAAGTTACATTTACTTTTTTTTGCCGTAGAACGTTGCACTGGTATATTAATATACCCCACGCTTTGATCGCAATTTTCGCAGGTAAAATACAAACAAAAGAAATGTATAATATATTATTTTCTTCATTTTTTAAGTGCGATAGCTGTGTAGTTGAAAGTTCAGAATTTTTTATTAATGATTTATAAATTTGTTTGAACGAAAAACGTGAAGAAATCGTGGTTTTGACTTTTTTCACACAAATTACTATATTTTACTAATTTTTAACTGATTTTAAAAAATCTAATGATTCCAAAAGTTGAAAGAATGGTTTAGAAAGAGTATAAAAATGGAACTTCGCCATTTTTGAAAAAGTTCAATTATTTGGAAGAGTGAAAGTTGAAAAATCGGGTTTTGAAAATACCATGAAATGGTATTTGAAATGAAAAACATGTTTCGGACCAGTAATACATTGGTAACACGCAATGCTACTGTTACAGCAATTATTCTGCGCAAATTTTACTTGCAAGCCATTGTTTTGAATAACTATTAGAAATACGAGATAAAAAAGTAAAAATCAGCCTAAATGATAATTAATTTAAATTAAAATATTGAATAAATGATTAAAAACGATTACATAATACTAATTGTTACTCACGTAGTAAAGCAAACAGTATTTAAATTGGAATTGTCACGAGTCACATTTCCACTGACAGAACAAAATACAAACGGGGACCGTACACTGGGGTATAAATGTACCCCACGCCAACTTTAACTCCAGCTTCCACGAAGGCCAAAGGTAAAATGAGTTTACCACCTTTTCCTACTGTTACTATGAACTCTAAATTGAATTATGGTTAGGGTCCCAGGTTAGTAAATGCCGAATTCTCGTCTTCACACGGCTCCAAAGAGGGCGTGGGGGTACATTTGAGCCCCAGTGCAACGTTCTAAGGCTAAAGCTTCAGGGTATCATTGCTCTTGGTAGACGAGGCTCGTTTTGAAACGCGGTAACGGTCTATTGCTTGGATTTCTATGAAAATTTGAAAAATTGTTCTCAAGAAGCTTTATTTTCAGCTAAAGAATTAACAAGTTTTTAGATTTACAAAAAGTTTTCAAAATTTAAGCGAATCCAAAACATTTCTTTAATTTGTTGTAAGAAATTGATAGATCTGTAAGAATTTCCATACTTAAGATTCACAGAAAAAAATATTTTGTAATTTTAAGTTTATTTTCATGCACATATTTAGAGCATGAATATAAATGTAAAATTAAGTTCCACCACAAATACACACCACTTGTCGTGCTTTCTTTAACTAATTCCATTATAATTTTATACGTTTATTGAAGATTACAGCTCTATTAAACGGGATACACCCAAAACTCGGCCTTAATACCTTTACAGTAATAAGAAAAAAATGCTCTAATAACAAGACGTTTCATGCTAAAACGGTCACAATGAAAAATTCCTCAAACGGCAATACCAACACATTCAAATCTTCTCTGCGTCGCACTCATGTTTCATCAATTCTTATTCAATAAATATTCTCGCGTCGGATTGTCTGGAAGTGTGTAACACTTCGCTTGTCATTGTATTGCGCATCAAGTGAAGTGAACACTATGTGGACAAAGACGAGATTCGATTTTCTCTACACGACACATTCCGTATTTGAAGATCGGCTCACACTCGGCTAGCTTCAAAGTACACTCAGAAAAAAACGACTCGGAATAGTGGTGGGGTATTTCGGCTGGTGTTAAATTGAAATTTCTTTTCTATCACGGACGTTAACAGCAAGGTAGCGACTGCACAAAACATGAACAGTCCTTCCCGCCATGTACGGGAAGCAAGATATAGGTTTGGATCCACGTATCCGAACCGAGGGTCCGGATCCAGACACTTGTCTGGATCTAAGCACCAGGTCTGGTTCAGGACCGGACTTGGTAAGGGGAAAAGGGGATGGGCTAGATCCGGGTACTGGTCCAGATCCGGGAGCTGGTTCGGATCTGGGCACGTGTCTGGATCCGGGAGGTCTGGATTTGGGGACTGGTCCGGATCTGGCAGCTAGGCCGGATCCGGAAACCGCCTAAACTTTTTATTCCACTATCCAACCTACCCAGTAAAAAATCCGTAATTCTGGCTGGTTTCTGTCAATATTGGGGCAGATTCCAGCCTGAATTTGGTCAGAGATCCGCCAGGATTCCGGTTGGTTTGACTCGGTACTAATACTATCATAGCAATCGGCCGAATTATCCTACATCCAAACAAAGCCGAGGTTGACACATACTGAAAAAGTGTTTGATTGTGTGATGCGCATACATGAACAGCAACCGAAATTCGTCATTCCAGCGTTTACTACCTTTGCGGGAATATGAGTTCAATACCGCAATGCGCAATTGCGTGGTCTGTTACCGAAAACACAATAGAATCTTACCCAAAAGTAATAGAAACATACCCGTCGGATTTTGGGTGTACCAATTCACTTTAATGTATTTTTAATCCATTATTGCTATAAAATAAATGACATGTAATATCATATGAACAAAAGTGTAAAATCATATGCTTTTTGATGCTCTTATTGAGTGCATCGAATTCAACTCAATTTTCGATCAAATTTTTGATTCAAGCTTTGTACATTCGTATTGATTTAGATGCTTAAATTTCATTAATTTTGGTGTGTTGTTCTGAAAGCTTTGTACCACCAGAAATCCCCATTAGGTACCCATAACTTGTTGACAGTGCAACATTTAGGAAATATTTTGTCCACGAAATAGAGTAGTTTGATTTTTCGGGAAATTTTCAACATTAGGGGAGAGTGGGTACACTTGATCCCATGATTTTTTTTCTCATAACTTTTCAATGAAATAAAAATTTAAATTGCAAAATTCGCCATTTTTTATTCAATTTGAATTGTAAGAGTTATGAATAATATGTAAATCCGAATACTATGCCCTGTCAATAACATGAACAATTTTGAAAATCATGTCAAAACGAGTGGTAACTTGATCCCTTGCCTATTAGGGCTAAAGAAACAAAGCACACTACGACTAATAGACACGAATGTTCAGCTAATCACCTGACCTGGCAAATTAATTAATTAGACTACCTTATTAGATGCACGGCAAACTTTAATCACAGTAGAAAGTCAAGACAAGTATTTGCGGTAAATCATTGCTGTTTAACTGGCTTTTCCAACCTTCAGTAACTTATACCATATTTTTTCACGGAAAAAACATTTTAGATCCATTAATAGTGTGTGGCACTTTATGAAAATGATGTTTGTCTATTTTTATACATTTCGAAAATGTTTGAGAGAGCTAATGGTAGGGATCAAGTGTACCCAGTGTTACATGGAACAAAGATACCTATTGTATGAGGTGAACAAAATTTATTTTTTTTTGTATGTGTTGTGAAACTTTTTATTCCAAAAACGTTTTTTTTCTAGACAAAAGCCCTTAGAAAGTAATCGTACTTGAAAATATTCATACATAATTAATTCGTCCATCTCATACAACCGTTTAAAAAATTGTAAAATGATCTTCGAGATGGATATCAACACATATTTTCTAAAATATTGTACAACTTTTTCAAACCAAATGTTGTTTTTAAAGCATCATAATCGACCAAATATTTCATTTTCTTTTCATATTGTGGTAACTTTTTATGTATAGGTTATGAGATATGGCCAGGGAATCATATATCCCCAAGGATCAAGTGTCCTCACTCTCCCCTAAACATAATGTAATGTGGACATTATAATTTAGCTATTCCATTAAAGCCTAAAATTGAGTATGATGAAGAAATTGCGTTTAATACACATCAAACGAAACAAACTTTCGTTATTATGGAACAGAGCTCAAAGCTATAATCTAGGCAGTTCGAAGTTAGATTATCCTGAAAGATAATTAATGATGATCTTGCCCAAAACATGAGATAACTTCAAAGGAAAGAAATCATCCATCAACATTAAACGCCCAAAATGCTCGAATGTACCACCGAATTTCAAACTAAGTTCGACGAATAGGTAGCAAGCGTTACACTTACACTAGCTTCGATTCGAAAGTAAACGTCCGTCTTTGAGCACATCTCCGTTCATCTCTAGTCGGCGTATCGAAATATGCGTAGTGAAAAGAATGAGTGGGATGATCTAAGCAGGCACCGAGCATCGAAGGTACAGCATACACAGCACACGGATATAGGTACCCGGTCAGTCCGAGCGTTTAGTTTAGAATGCTAAAGTAGAATCAGATTGTGTCATGACGAACCGGGGAGAAAAATCCTCACACTACCAATTAACTTTGAAACGTGTTAATTAAAAAAAGTAATTATTATTTTTCATCTCTCTTGTCGCGTCGGTCGAAGCCGTCGCCAGTCGCCGTCGATCGTGGTCAAGTTTTGTTTTGATGATACTGCTTTGGATCACCCGCTCGTCTTTCGTTTACTTTCCAGAAATGCTGTGATTTTCTGCAGCAGAAGAAGCGATGGGTTCGATGGTTTGACTCCTTCTACAGCACGTCATTTTGGAGCGCGGCGCAAAAGTGTTCAGACCTTGTTTCTGAAAACCATCGTCGTACGTGTTCCGTGTATTACTAGAGATTTCGTGAACGGAATGTAATTGCAATATAGGGTACAGTGTTGCGATTTTAGTTCACTGATTCGAATATGAAAGAGTAGAGTTGTTCGCTGAATGAAGAACCTACTCGAGACTTTTAGAAAAGACGAATGATATTTGTTATTTGTTACCGCGTTTATTTTAAAAACGCTTTTAATCCACCTAACAGTGTGATGAGACATTTCTTATAACTCTTTTCACTCTCTTCGGATATTATATCGTATGAGAACATTTAGAACTTGATGCTACGCGATGTTTTTGATAACACATACTACATGGGATATTGGCAGGACTCAGAGAATAGTTCAAATCAGCATAGGACAACATCAGTGCTAGAAATTTCAAACCAAATCAATAGGAAAGCGAAAAAATGGCCCATAAAATAGACATATTGTTAATGCTCTGTTAATAAAATATCTAAATTGTGGTAGGAAAACTGAATTTTCCTAAAGGGGTTATTTATTAATCATTCGCATGTATGAAAAAAGCCTTATGTTTACATTTGTGAGTATCGCCCTTTTCACAAAAAAGCGTTGAAATGAACTCGCAGCTCATGATATCATGCTATCTCTGAAGTGCATGCGTGCATAGTTTCAAATTTTACTTTGACATCGACTTTTTCTAAAGGTGACTTCCCAGTAGTATCGTTGATTTGAATTATTGTCGCTAATCCTAATGCCAAAGAACAAATAAAAACCACTCTAAAACGAACCGTTTGGGAAAATCATCATCATTACTGGAATTTTCATTTTCACGAATCTTTTCGATAACTTTCCGTCACTTGCGTTAATGCACTGAGTGCACAGTGCTCTGAAAATCTAGCGAAATCGTCTTAGGGCACCAGCGGGTCTAATTCAGAGCTATCTGCGCGGCGAGTTAAATCTGTAAAGAATACTAAAAATTAATTTCTATTCCATAATTTTCAGTTCAGCAATTCGAGAGATCGTGCTCACCGTAAGCCATGAAAAATAGACTACGTTGTGAAGCGATGGTCACTATTTATTAAAAAATCACGGTTAAATAAAAAATTAAACTATTAAAAAATTTCAAATAGTTTATAATTTTCACAAACTTATTAGGAAAAATTGTTTAATAAGCTTTCGTAATATTGTGTAGGAAAAAAGCTAAAAATTTCAGTATTTTCTCTCTCTGCAACATATAAACCCTTAAGTATACCAATCAATTGGTATACGAATTGGAATAGGTTCGCCAAATTTTGGAAGAAGTCTATAAAATAACCCCTTGAAAGCTACCTAAAAATTGTTGTAGTTCGATGCAATAAAAAAATCATATTTGGCAATTCATATTTGGCTGATAAAATTGGGGTGTCAATGTATTATAATAGATATTCAGCATTCGAAGAAGTTTCTTGTGAACGAGTGTAGAACGACTTTGTTTCTACGGTCAGCGGCGTAGCTAGAAATTCGGTTTGGTGGGGGTTTGGTGAAAATCGATCTTACTGTCCAAACGGCATAATTCCGAAACCATAATTTTTAAAGTTTTAAAATTATGCAGAATTATTTTCCAGAAAATAGTAACAAGGTTCGTGTCTTTAGCGAATTTGTTGAGACTTTATTGTAGTCATGAATATTAACCTGAGAAAATTCACCATAAATACTTCTTGGACGATATACCGTCAAAATTATTTTATCAAATGATGCGCTGTTTAATGTTTGTAAAACTCATTGAAGATACTAAACCTCATAAATTGGCTGTTTCAAACTGATGCTATCTTGACCTTAAATTACTGTTTGTAAACATTTGACCTATACATATAATTGGTCATACAACAAAAATCAAATGCTCATCAACATTGATCAGAACCTGCTAGAGTCGAATGGAAATCGTCATTTTTCATAAATTTCTCTTTACATTCGGAAAGTGTTATCCTCGTTATTAATCATATTACGTTTTCGTCTCAACTCGACGCATTCCCAAAATATAAACCTGTTTTAATCCACCTAGTGGTGCAATTGTGCTTTTCTCATTTGTCCAGACTACGATTTCATGGCTGGTTATGTTCAATACAATGGTGGAAATGAATATTACATGTTCAGTACGATTTGCACATATATACAATGGATCGACAGCCACGATTTTGAGATACTATGTGATACTGAAACATCGCTTGAAACCAGCTGTGGATCATGGAGAAAGATTCGGGAGGTCCGGGTCCTGCCGAAAATTTTCAACTTGTTAAGAAATTTTAAACTAGTTTTAATTTTAAAGTAGCAACCCCTCATTGCATAACCTTTCTATATGAGAAAGGCAAAAATGTACCAAAGTCCAAAAAAGTCCATTTTTGCCAAACATCTCAATGTTTCATGCATTTTAAAGGCATTTGGCATCAAAAATACAAATTTGATTTTGAAAATTTTTCATTTCAGTTTATATGGGAATTTGCTGTGTGATTGCACTCTTTAACTCGTAACTTCGGAACCGGAAGTCCAATCAATAAAAAATTCAATAGCAGCCGATGGGAAGGTTGTACCTTTTATTTGAAACTAACTTTGTGTAAATCGATCCAGCCATCTCTGAGAAACAGAGGTCACATTTTTTCCACATACACACATACATACACACAGACATTTTCCGATCTCGACGAACTCAGTCGATTGGCATATGACACTCGGCCCTCCGGGTCGGGATTAGATTGACGAATTTTCGAGTGAATGAGAAAGGCAAAAACATTTTTTGCAAATGTTGAAAGTTATTTTTTGCAAATGTTGAAAGTTCCGACAATTTATTAAAAGTCCTCATGATGTTTACAACTACAGGTTATCAATCTACGGATCAGATAATTGTTATTGTAATATTGAATTAAATCAGTCAGCATCAATAAATTTTCAACTTCAATCCAATTTTTTTTGTTGGGTGTGGTGTGGGAGGGGGGGGGGGGGTTTATGGTGTTAAACCCCAAAACTTTCTCTTGGCTACGCCGTTGCTTGGAGTTATTTATTTCGCCTTCCATTTTCCGATATGTTTCAGATCGATCCGATGATTTTAAGTTAGAGAAATTGTAGTCAGAAGGTTCGCACAAATGAACATTTTTGCACTGATAAGTTATTAAGTTCCTTCCAGATTCTTGGAAGTGTTCGGTGATTATTTCTAGCGGTTGCAGATACAAAAAATGAAATACAAAATTCGTTTTATCGAAATAATGTTTGGCTTATTTCAATGGATTATTACTATATTGAACAATAAATAGGCGACAAAGAGTAATCCACAAACAACAAGCCATAACTTTTAAAGTATTCAAAATAGATATTTGAAGTCTTCAGTAAAGTTATTCGCAAAAGTAAGAGCTACAAATTTGATAAAGACATTATTTCGATATAATCACTTCCAAAGAATTTGTGAAAATATCTCACTCATAGGGAGATTAATCAGCAAAAGCACAATATCAAAAGAAAGGGCATATTGCCTTCATTAAATTCTCCGAAGATACTATTGACCTAAAATAAGCCGTTTTGGCGTTAATAATAGATTACATGTTTTTGGTCATATTTCTGGCAATGGGAAATGATAAAAATCTTTCGTCCGCATTTAATGTTAAATATCTTTTTTGATTATAGTCCGATTTCCAAAATCTATAGCTTGTTCGAAAGGTATTCGTTAAAGCTATCTAAAAACATATAAATTGTTAATCTATTTTGTCAATTTCGGCAGATAATTTAAGAAAACTGCAAAAACGCTATTTTTACGCATTCAAACATTCATGTCTTGGAAACTAAACATCAGAATCAAAAACAAATTAATAGCGTTCATACTGTTTTTTAGTTCTTTCATTTAAAATTGGTTTGGATAAGATCGGTTCAGCCATTGCTGAGAAACACGAATGAGAATTTGTCCGTTACATACACACACACACAGACGCACACACACAGACATTGTCCCAAATCGTCGAGCTGAGTCGATTGGTATATAAGACTCGGCCCTCCGGGCCTCGGAAAAAATCTTGAAAGTTTGAGCGAATTCTATACATTTCTTTTATAAGAAATGTAAAAATAACCATTTTAAACGCACGAATAATAAAAAACTTACAGTTACGGACAAAATCATAAGACCACTGCAGCGTAAACATTTCTTTTTGCGCCACTCACCTCCTCGTTATGATGCTGTCATCTGACGACGAACACAAGTAATAATGTCTCAGGGTGCGCTACTAGCTTTGTTGCATGGCAAGTGATGTGATGCAAACAGATTTGCTATAAAAACCACGCGACATAAAAATAGGACCGCCACCGTTATCTGTTCAGAATTACGCTATTCCTCATTTTTTTTGTAGTTTAAATACTCTTTTTTTTATTCAAATCGTTTATTTGATAAGGCACGTTGCGTTAGCTTAAAGGTGCCAATTTTGTTTTGTTTTACATTTTAAATTGCTTAAAACTAGGGGATTACATATTGATTTTTTTAAAAATGAAACTAATGCGATTTTATAGCTATCTTATATATCTACACAAGGGGATAATATTGTTTTCGTAAGATTAGGGGGGTCATTTAGTTTTTGTGGCAATATGGTTTGACATTTTTATCAGTGAGATTATTGGAGCAAATAATGTTTAATTAAGGGGGACAATTTTTTACGACTAACTTAAAACTAGGAATAACTAGAGGGCATGATTGAATTTTGTAAAGATTCGTAATTATAGTTATTTTTGTGGGTAGTAGAGTTGGGCAATTTCAACGAGATTATATAATATAATAGTTAAAACTAGAAGAGACAAGAAGAGCTAAATGCTTCGTGATGATATTGGGGGGGGGGGGGGGGGTAGGGGTGTTACTTCTGGGTATAAGAGTCAGGGGAGGGAGGGTAGACAAAGATGGCAGGGAGAGAAAATTATTTCAGTTTCAGGCATCGTGAGATCAACGGATGGATTACAAACTCGGGTGGCCTTCATCAGGGAAATCATGTACTGGGACGCCGGGTGGTCCTCCTCAAGATGGCAGGGGTTTTTCCAGACGATTTCGTAGTACGGCTCAGATGTGGATCGGCTACATTTCGAGTTAAGCGTGTTATGTTCGTGCCGTAGGTCCCGTGTTTGTTGGCTCATTCGATACAGATGGTTTGATACAGGTGGAAGAGCGTTCTGAGAATGATAAGGAGATAACAAGGGGCAGTTAGACTTGTATATTGATGGTTTTCACAAAGGTGTATATAAGGGACATATAGAGAACATCGCGGCTTGCCAGCACATCTCGAACCGGGACGTTGGTTGGTCTTCCTCGGGCCCGCAGGGTATCCATTAGCCGAGACCTAGCGGAACTGTACTCGGTGCACGCCCAGACAATGTGCTCGATGTCGTGATAGCCGTCGCCACAAGCGCAGATACCACTATCCACGAGCCCAATACGCCGGAGATGTGCATCCAGCGTGTAATGGTTTGCCATGAGTCGGGACATCACACGAATGAAGTCACGACCCACATCCATCCCCTTGAACCAAGGTTTCGTCGATACCTTAGGGATTATCGAATGTAGCCACCTTCCCAGCTCTCCACTGCTCCACGAAGTTTGCCAACTTTCGAGGGTTCTCTGATGAGTAATACTGAAAAATTCGTTGAAGCAAATTGGTCTTTCGTAAACGTCTCCTTCTAAGGCACCCACCTTAGCTAAGGAGTCTGCCTTCTCATTGCCCGGAATGGAGCAATGAGAAGGGACCCATACCAAGGTAATCTGGAAAAAGTTGTCAGATAAAGCACTCAGTAGCTCCCGTATTTTCCCCAAAAAATACGAGGAGTGCTTGCCTTGTTTCATCGAGCGAATAGCGTCAATGGAACTGAGGCTATCCGAAACGATGAAGTAATGGTCTGCGGGTAATGTTTCAATGACTCCAAGGGTATACTGAATGGCAGCTAGTTCTGCGGCGTAAACTGAAGCAGGGTCACTGAGTTTGTAGGAGGCGGTGAACTTTTGATTGAAAATACCGAAGCCAGTGGATCCTTCGAGGTTTGATCCGTCAGTATAAAACATCTTAGAACAGTCGACTTCTCGGAATTTATTATAAAAAATGTTTGGAACCACTTGTGGGCGTATGTGGTCCGGAATTCCACTAATCTCGTCTTTCATGGATGTGTCGAAGAAAACAGTAGATTCAGAAGTATTTATGAAATGCACACGGTTGGGATTGTAAGAAGAAGGGTTAATATTCTGCGCCATGTAGTCAAAGTACAGGGACATGAAACGGGTCTGAGAATTGAGCTCAACAAGCCTTTCGAAATTTTCAATCACGACCGGGTTCAAGATATCGCATCGAATGAGCAATCGATATGAGAGTTCCCAAAATCGATTTTTCAACGGGAGAACGCCCGACAGCACTTCGAGACTCATCGTATGGGTCGACTGCATGCACCCTAAGGCGATACGCAAACAACGATACTGAATTCTTTCGAGTTTGATGAAATGTATGTTCGCGGCGGAGCGAAAGCAGAAGCATCCGTATTCCAGTACCGACAGTATCGTTGTTTGATACAACCTAATTAGGTCTCCTGGGTGGGCACCCCACCATGTTCCGGTTATTGTACGAAGAAAGTTGATCCTTTGCTGGCATTTCTGTTTCAGATACCGAATATGGCATCCCCAAGTACCTTTCGAGTCGAACCAGACCCCTAGATATTTTACTGTGAAGACCTGAGCGATAGTTTGACCCATTAATAGAAGCTGTAGTTGTGCTGGTTCACGCTTCCTTGAAAATACAACTAGCTCAGTTTTCTCCGTGGAGAATTCGATACCCAGCTTAATAGCCCAAGCAGACAAATTGTCCAGGGTATTCTGTAATGGTCCTTGTAGATCGACAGCTTTGGGTCCCGTAACAGACACCACGCCATCGTCTGCAAGTTGCCTTAACGTGCAGGAATTGTCAAGACATTCATCAATGTCGTTGACATAGAAATTGTATAAAAGGGGGCTTAGACATGAGCCCTGGGGAAGGCCCATGTAGCTAAATCGTGATGTCGATAAGTCACCATGCGAAAAATGCATGTGCTTTTCCGACAACAAGTTTAGTAAAAAGTTGTTTAAAGTCGCTGAAAGACCATGCTGGTGCAGCTTCTCTGAAAGAATGTTGATCGAAACTGAATCAAAAGCCCCCTTAATATCTAGGAACACTGATGCCATCTGCTCTTTGCTAGCATAGGCCATTTGAATTTCAGTTGAGAGCAACGCAAGACAATCGTTCGTCCCTTTGCCTTTGCGAAAGCCAAATTGTGTATCTGACAGTAAGCCATTTGCTTCGACCCAATTGTCGAGGCGGGATAGGATCATTTTCTCGAACAACTTCCGGATACAGGATAGCATTGCGATCGGACGGTACGAATTGTGGTCGGAGGCTGGTTTTCCTGGTTTTTGGATGGCGATGACCTTCACTTGTCTCCAATCGAGTGGGACAATGTTAGCCTCGAGAAACTTATTAAATAAGTTCAACAAGCGTCTCTTGGCAGAGTCAGGCAGATTCTTCAACAAGTTGAATTTGATTCTGTCTGGCCCCGGAGCTTTATTGTTACACGACAAGAGAGCAAGTGAGAACTCCACCATCGAAAAAGGTGTTTCGTTCGCGCTATCGTGAGGAGACGCGGCGCGGTAAATCTTCTGTGCCGGAGCGGAATCCGGACAAACCTTCTTGGCGAAATCGAATATCCAACGGTTTGAATATTCCACGCTCTCATTAGTACTGTTTCGATTTCGCATACGTCGGGCTGTTCCCCAAAGAGTGCTCATCGATGTTTCTCTCGTTAATCCGTCGACGAACCGGCGCCAATAATCGCGTTTTTTGGCTTTCATCAAACTCTTCATTCGCTTGTCTAACGTCGCGTACTGTCGAAAACTGGCGGGTAACCCGTCGTTCCGGAAGGTCTTAAACGCGGCGGCCTTCTCTGCGTACACGTCTGAGCACTCTTTATCCCACCAGGGATTGGGAGAACGTTTTTGTATGTTCGCGCCGGGTACTGGCCTAGTCTGAGCTTGATTCGCGCTGTCGAGAATCAAGCCAGCCAAAAAGCTGTACTCTTCCTCCGGAGGAAGTTCTTGGGTAGATTCGATGTTGTCGGATATCGCGGCAGCATAGCTCTTCCAATCGATATTTCGTGTGAGGTCATACGAAATATTGATTGATTTCAATGGCCTTGAACCGTTATTGATTGAGACTACAATCGGCAAATGGTCGCTGCCGTGGGGATCAGGAATTACCTTCCACGTGCAATTTAACCGCAGCGATGTTGAGCAAAGGGACAAGTCTAAGGCGCTCGGGCGCGCTGGAGGAGCAGGAATCCGTGTCATTTCACCCGTGTTTAAAATTGTCAAATTGAAGTTATCGCAAAGATCCTGAATTAAGGAAGACCGGTTATCATCATAGAGGCAACCCCATGCTGTACCGTGAGAGTTAAAGTCTCCTAAAACTAGTCGCGGTGCTGGCAGGGATTCTAAGATGTCTTGTAGCCGTCGGTGCCCAACCGCGGTGTTGGGGGGAATATATATGGAAGCTATGCAAAGGCTTTTGCCTTTGGTTGTTACTTGACAAGCGACAACTTCAATACCTGTTATCGAGGGAAGGTTAATTCTGTAGAAGGAATAGCACTTTTTGATCCCCAAAAGCACTCCTCCGTAGGGGGTGTCTCGATCCAGGCGAATAATATTAAAGTCGTGGAAGTTGAGTTCTATGTCGGAAGTTAACCAAGTTTCACATAATGCAAATGCATCACAACTCAAATTATTTATTAAAATTTTGAAGGAATCGATTTTCGGGATGATACTTCTGCAATTCCACTGTAGAACAGTGATCAAATCCGTGACCTCGTTCGATGAGTTAGCCATCGAAGGATACAATCGCTGAGAGGAGGGGCCATTTAGCAGTCAACTGCTTCAAAAATGTTCTCACTGTAGGGAGAAAAGCTAACATAAGACTTTTAATAGGATCAGTAATATTGAAAGTTTTTATTATCCAGTCCACTATGTCCGAGAGTTTTATAATTCCAGTGCTGTGATTACTCTCGAACTGAAACAAAGGAACACTTGGGATTTTTGATGTTCCTGGAAGTGCTGGGAACTCCTTCTCTGAGCTTAATCCTCCGAGACCAGGAGCTAATTGCTTCGGTTTGGTTGCAACACTTCCAATAGATGTGACTTTCGGAGCCCCCTCAAGGGACACCTTCTGGCCTTTACAAGGAACTTTACGAGAGGAAGTGTTCCTCCTCTTCCTATAAATTCTAGGCACCCTAGTAGATGTTCCCTCTTGTGGGTTACCAGCCTCGCCCTCGTCAGGAGGCAAGTGAGTATAGATGTTTGCTGAGGATGGTGGCGTAGCATTCTTTAACATTTCTGCGAAAGAATGTTTGGATCGTCCCGCAAGGGAACGTTTCAGTTTATCCCCGCGTAGTTTGTACGCGGGACATGCCGAGATATCATGCAGACTCTCCGCACAGTAAGGACACTTTTCGGCTTGCTTACTGCACGAATCATCTAGATGATTCTCCCCGCATTTTCCACAGCGGGCCTTGTTGCTACAATGGGTGGCTGTGTGACCCAGTTGTTTACACTTTGTGCAATTCATGACCCGCGGCACAAACAGACGCACAGGCAGACGAACCTTGTGCAAGAGGACGAAATTTGGCAAAGCGGTACCAGCGAAGGTCACCCGATAAGAGTTTGATTGGGGGTACGTTTTTGAACCATCCCCCGCAACTACTACTGAGTGCAAACGTTTGCACTCAAGTATTTTAACTGGCTGAAGTAAGCGGTCTCTGAATCGGCCAACCCCGTACTTCAGCAGATCCTCGCACGTCAAACTCTCATCGGTTACGACGCCTTCGGATTGTACTCTTACAGCCGGAATATACACGTTATAATCCCGCGTAAAGTGCTCACAGCAAGCAATATCGTTTGCCTGCTTTGAGTTGGCTAGCAACACCCTTATCTTGTCCGAGCGGACCTTTGAAATTTCGGTCACAGCCGAGAACCGTTCCGTCAGGTCTCTAGAAATCTGAAGAAGATTCAGTGATTTAGTCTTGGGCCGAAAGAAGACCACAAATGGACCAGTTGAGAGTTCTGGATAGCATTTGGGCCGGGGGGGAGCCTTAGAAGTTGAACCCGATTCAACTTCCATTTGACCATCCGGAGAGGGAACCATAGAAAACGTCAACGCACGGGGTCAGCGCCCGCGCAGACGGAAGAAAGCAATAAATGTGTTACAAAAGACAAAAACCACTTAGCTTTAAACTGGTGTCCAACGACGAACCGATCCAGCTTATACAGCTGGCTATTGTTTAATCCTCACACGCGAACAAAAGACTGAGGACCGAACCGAACTGGCAAAATAACCTTGAATGCGGATTAAAACTATTCTTTATCGCCTCACACAGCACTACGGACTAGAAAAAACAACCTCTGTCTCGATGGAGAGCTCGAAAACGAATGAGTTTAAATACTCTTGTAAATATATTCAACAAATTAGAAACATCGAAAATTGCATTAAAAGCCTATTTTAGCGAATTTAATGCTAGCCTATAGAGAAAAAGTGATCCAAGATATATTTTTCGAAAAAGGAACAGATTTTGACTAAAGAACTGGTAAAAGACCGGCTACATGTTTTCAATGTGTCTTGCGAACCGAAACCACGTGAATCGACAAGGTGCCTAGGAAAGCTACCGCCGTTGATGATGCTCATATTGTACTACTTTCCACTATGGATACATTTAAACCAATAACCAAGAAAAGAACAAAAAAAATTTTTTATTGAAACACTAATTAAACTTTATTGAATTCAATAAATAAATTTATTGTCTCCCGACCAATAATTTTATTTATTGAATTTAATCCATATTTTTATTGAACCTATAAATCTTATTTCTGCGTGTATGTATCATCAGTCAGAGATACAGTGTACTGCATATGTATTAGTACTCCGATTTACCTTGCGCGCTACCGAGCTAAGATGAATCGAGCAGCACTTCTGATTGACCCTGATGGACAACTGGTTGAAAACCGGTGGTGATGATGACTGCCGTTGATTAGGGATGAAAGGTTTTCTTCGTCGTTCCCTCATAAATGTTATACGACTGCTGCCTCACATGTCTGGAAATCTAGTTAACAAGTCTGGGTTCGATCGGTGTACAACTAAGCATGAAAGATAAGCATAACTCTACAACGCAGTGATTCGAAACGAAGCGCGGAAAACGTTTTTATCACCCCCGACTTGAAAATTAAAATTTTACTTGTCTGGAAACATTAACCCGTAATGCGTTGCCGTTTAGATAAAGCGGCAATGTGGCGAAAGAGCATCTTTTTCCTTCATGTTGAAACGGAAATATATAGTGCGACGATCTCATTATTACTATGGCTTTATATGCTATCTGAAAAGCATATCTTTTTTAAAGTATATCCTAAAGATATTAATTTCAGAGTCTTCGTTGTAGCCTATAGTTGTTTCTGCAATGAGATGTATGAACATACTATTAGAAATGGTTTTCCGTTTGGCATAATTAAAAGAGACTATCGCTCTGGATTTGTTCTACAGAAAATGTGGTATATAAACCTGGAAGGCTGGACAAGTATTTTTGGATTTCATCAAACATTTTGAAAAGCATAATTAAAATAATTACTATGTCATTTGAGGTAGGCACATCATTGTGATGAGTTAATTGCCTTGTATGGAATCCAACTCTGGGTTCGTTGACCAGGGGCGGACCCAGCAAAAAAATTCGGAGGGGGAATGAAAATTAAATTTTGAAACATTTTGTACAATACGTAATTCATAATAACCTCATTTAATGGAAATCAGTGTTGATGGTCGAATTTGGTTAGGAACGCAGTGGCGTATTAAGAACAAATTTATATATATATATATATATATATATATATATATATATATATATATATATATATATATATATATATATATATATATATATATATATATATATATATATATATATATATATATATATATATATATATATATATATATATATATATATATATATATATATATATATATATATATATATATATATATATATACAGTATATGAATATATGCATGTATGTTTTAGAGAGCAGAAAAAGTGTGTGTGTGTGTGTTAACCTTCCTATCTCCCACTAGCTGGTAGTGATTTACAGAAAAAAGATGTTTGCATGTATTTAAACATTCATGTAAATAACTTGGTTCACGGATTTAGGAAGGTGTTAGCTCAATTGATTTTCCGATAACCCATTTCGTATACAGTGCCAGACATGTTCCGAGGTCATCGTTCCATCTACTAGCCCCGCCTTACTGTAATGTTTGTATCAATTGGATTGTAACATTACAGTAAAACTTTCGATACCATTTTAGCAGGAAATCGACGCGTATTTATTATAATGGTTCAATTTGTATATATATATATATATATATATATATATATATATATATATATATATATATATATATATATATATATATATATATATATATATATATATATATGTATATATATATATATATATATATATATATATATATATATATATATATATATATATATATATATATATATATATATATATATATATATATATATATATATATATATAACATAACACATGTGTACTAGAACTTACCATTTTTTCAGTTTTCTACCTTCATTCCTATCTCCCATTTATGTCTCCTTTAACTCTCATCCACATTTCTTGAATTCCTGCTTATTTAAGAAAGAAAAGCGGAAATAATAAAAAAGAACCGATAGACTCCGTGTTTTCCTCAGCGCTTCCGTTTCTCCTAGTCTGGTGTCATTGCCTGTTGGACTTGTGTAAGTTGTTCCATTGGAGATCTCCAAGGAGCTGTAATTGGAGGAAGATCTGACTTCTATCCAGAAATATCAGTTTTTCACATTAATAGATTATATGTGTACACTACAAAACAATCCCGTGTATAATGCAACCATTTTTTGAACATTTATATGTACATATACACACATAAACACATACACATATATACACACATGTATACATAAAACCGATTTAATCCACCCATCAGTGGGATGAGACACCTCTCATACATATAACTGTTGTATTATTCATTAAATTGCCAAACGCACGCAAAGCTGGCAAGCAACTATATGTGAGACAAGCACAGTCTCGAGTCCTGCACGTATAACACGTATAATAAACTGAATAAATTAAATAACAATAACAAAACAAACCAAAAATCAAAACAAATATGAAGCAAAAAAAGTTATTCATAAAATGGATAGAATGATCCATATAAATCAAATTAATAAAACAAATCAAATTAGCTCAAATGAAAATCAGACAATACTAAAAAAGTTATGAAATTAAGAGAGTAAACTAAATTGTTTCAAGCTAACTAACTGCCATCCAATAACTAAAAGAACTGACTAAATCGAATTAATAAAATGAAGAAACTGAACAATATATGAACTGGGAAAAACTAACAATTTAATAAAATGATTAAAACAAATGAAACAAACAACATGAATAAAACAATAAAAAAAATTATTGAATTAATAAGATAAATAATATGAATAATGTGGATAACACTAACCGCCATGTTTGAAAAATGCAAAAACAACCAAGTCCATTGCAGCCGCCAGAAAATTTGTCGTCTAAGTATTGAAATTGCCTTTAAATCGCATTCGCAAATAGCATTTGTTCCTAGGGGCAATTAGCACAGGCGAGTTGAGTCAAACGTCAAACGATTTAAATCGCCTGACGATCTTCGCATTTTTTTTTGACCGGGTACTGACTCCATTCAGATATCCGAATCGGTTCCGGAATGAGTTTAACTGGGAATCAGTGAAATCGTTGCATCAACTAGTCAAGTTCAGATGGCGCTGTCGATGCTAAGTGGGAACATTTTTTTGGTAGCTCGCTCGAGTCGCGCACATACATAGTAAAATAATTGTGATGTGACGATAAAATCACTACGTCAAATTACACTATTCCAACGATATTTTTGCCTATCAACACATAACACAACAGGAGAAACGACCTACCGAGCGATTAACTTCGATTTCCTATTAAATATACTATATTTCACTGCAAAATTTTGTAAACTATGGGAGGAACACAAAATCACTTCCGAGAAATTCGGCAGTGCTGCCACTTTTTCGCACAACTGTGGCCGGAGATATGGTGCTTTGAAAATCCGGAATATTACCGGTTTTAGCCTTTCTCAATAGCAATGTATAGTAATTGCTCTGAAAATCGGTTTTTTAACCGAGGCCCGGAGGAACGAGTGCCATATACCTTTTGATTCAGTTCGTTGAGTATGACAAATTTCTGTTTTTTAAAGAGCATTGACATTTTTTTAAAAAATCCTTGAACCAGGAAAAAATGTACAAAAAACCTACTGTCTCGGAGAACGGGTTTGGGTTTGTCATAACCAGACCCGCTAAAAACCACTGCTCTTGGCTAGAACCTGATTCCTCCCTGGCACTACCTTACGGCATTACTTCGGGGAGAGGTTTGTATGTGCATAGCACCCACTCCATTTTCACTTACAGCTCCACTACTCGACACACCACCGATTCACCACCATCCACACATACCATGGCAGTCGGAGAGTTAGCTGCCGAATTTCGCGCTAAATCGTATTCACAGCACCCTCTCAGATTTTAATGAAACTTTCTGTACGTCTGTTTTAGAGAGCAGAAAAAGTGTTCAAAAACAACCTAAGCAGGAAAAAAATGTACAAAAATAAACAACTCAGGGAACGGGTTTGGGTAGTCACCCAACCCGCTAATACTACTCTTGCACGGAATCCCCCTTACGGCATTCCTTTGGGAAGAGGATATTTTTGGGAGAGGCAAACACTCCTATTCAACCATTAAGTGGTTAGTTCTTTCAATAGGGTTACAGCACCCATCCTCGACACACTACCACAACGTGGCTATTTCTGTATGGTACACGCAGAAGAATCAGGCCTTTTGAAACAACAAAACGTTTAGTTGAATTTCAAACTTGACGAATGCTTGTTTCAAACTGAAATGGACGTTTCTCGAAAGCACGTATTTGGTTTAACAAAACTTCTGTTTGCATTTTAAATAGAAACATTGTTGAAACAAAATAAAGTTTGTTAGATGTAACTGTTCTCTTAGTTAAAACCCAACAGAATCTTTGTTTGATTGCAACTAAATTTGAGTTGTTCTCTCATTTGGTTAATACTAAAGATTTTTTTTTGTTTCATCGAAACTGTTTGTTAGGTTAAACTAATCATGATTTTGTTGTTTCAAACGAAATATTTGTTGGAACTATTGAAAAACCAACAAATGAATTTGTTGGTAATTTCAAGCAACAGTATTGATTAAATCAAACCTTAATCTTGTTTGGCACTATATCAAATGGAAAAAATGGTAATTAAAAGCAAAATGTTTATTCTTACTGATTTTTTTTCTGCATGGAGACCCGGCGCGACTGGTGGTGTGTCGTCGCGGAATACTCAGTCTAGTTCCCGGCGGTGAATCTCACTGAACACTGACTGAGAGTTTCCTGGCGAAAGAAGTTTTTCCGATACCGATTCTTCTTTGATTTCAGTACCACGACTTCTTGAGCCTCTTGGCACTACTTCCTTGATGAGCCATTCAGCTACCCGACTTATTCGCGAACTGCCCTACTCGAACGGGGAGTTCTCCGGCGTGAGAAGTTCTCCCGAAACCGAGCCAATCAGCTAGATTCCGAAGTCATTTCGGCGATTCCGATGGAACAGGGCGTCCGGTTCACTGGTGCCCCGATGACCCGTGACTGGTGGTGTCTCGTCGCGGTCTACTCAGTCTAGTCCCCAGCGGTGAATCTAGCTTACGCTAACGGAGAGCTCACTGCCGAAAGCAGTTCTCCCTCCCAATACCGATTCTTCTCTGGTTTTCGCTATATTTCTATCGGAATAACCGGTGGGGTGCAGTGGTCGGATCCGTTTTGCTGGCGTTTCGACGACCCATACTCGGTGCTCTGTTGCACTCTACTTGACTAGTCCTCGGCGGTGGATCTAGATTATTCCTGCGGAGAGCTCCTTGGCGGTGATTGCTCTCCCGAAACCGTTGTTCGATGTTCATCATGATGTTTCTGCTGTAAGACGGTCATGATCTACATCATAGCTCTGTTGACTGCGTGCACCGTCTTTACGTCGCTTCAAATCTCGGACATTCAGAGACCACATGCTCCGGTGTAAACTCGACGTTCCCACACTCCGGGCACAATGGTAACGTTGCGTACCCTAACCGATGAGCTATTTCTCTGTATTGTCCAATTCCTGATGCCACGTCACCAATGAATCGATTCTCATCATCTTCCTAACATTTGTAGCGTTTCATTGATTGTAGCACCTGATATCCTCTGCCAGGGTGATGCAGAAGGGGATCATTTCGGCGCGTGGTACTGCCTCCAAAGATATTATTCTTTACTCAATCGCAACTCGTACGACCACTATCCGAAACGTCCTGTTCAACTTTTAGCGGTTCTGCTTGGTTTCCAGCGCCGCACCTTTGGCAGGAACCCCATATCACAGTATCGATGACGAAACACTAGATAACAGACCGACTTTTTGCAGGTGTAATTACCGTGGTAGCTCAACCGATCGTCGATTATCACTCCCAATTGCTTCAGTACACGTTTCGATGCAATATGTGCCCTTCGACGGTTATCTGTATCCGCTGAACCGCTTTACAGGGATGTTGCGTACATCCCGTTTCAAAAAGTTGGGCCGAGAATGAAACCCTGAGGAACGCCCGCTGCGACTCGCAGTTCGTATCGTACAGCAGTACTCTACTCTGGAAGCAGCTCTCCAGGATCTGGTTCATTTTTCTGTGCAGCGCTGTGGCATTGGCCTATACGAGACTGGATGGCGCGGTGTCTTCTCTGACTTTGGCAGCAACACCAGCTTCTGAACGTTCCACATTTCGGGGAAAATTGCCATCATATAAACACTTTTGCAGTAGCATCTTGAACATGTCCAGATAAGCCAGGATCGCAGCTTCGACGCCACGTTTGGTATTCCATCCGGACCGGAGGCTTTCCTTGATTTTAGTCGCATCAACGCTTCTTTGAGCACATCGTTAGTCGCTTGCCACTCGGCTGTATGCTCCTTCTTCTTCGCCGTACGGTGTTGGTGATCAGGTAGTCGTGCTTCGGGATGATACCCTCAAATCTTCAGCTTATCCGAGCATATTTCAGCTGGTATCGACGGGCGACGGATCTTTGCTATGACGATTCAGTACGTGTCCCCCAGAGATTGGCTTCTACTTCTCAGCACAGCTACTTATGGCAAACTGGTTTGCTATGCTTGATCTACCGTTTTAAAGCGTCCCTACCTTATCGAAATGTCGATTGCGCTCCTCTCTCACTCTCTGATCTTGCTCTCTGAGCCCGCTTTCTGGCTCTAAGACAAGCAGCATGTAGCGTACTGAGCTACTCATTTAACCACTAAACTGCACGCCGTCTACTGCATGACTCCAGTTATCGTGGCATTGTAACGTACCAAGACGTCACAATCCTTCTTTTTAGATTAGCCGCATCAACTTGTGTACTTGATTCCGCTATTCGCCGAAGTGACTTAACAAAGAGGTTATTGTTAAAGACTTTCGTCTTCCACTTTAGCTTGCCGGTCGTCCTTTTCCGTGCTGCAGCAGGGTTCCATTGGCCGATGCGGTAGCGAATCGCCTGGTGGTCGCTATGGGGATACTTCTCGCACACTCTCCAGTCCATGTTCGCCGTCAGTCAAGTACTACAGAATGTGGCGGAATTTCTCGCCACATTCAGCAGGTGTCAAGGTCTGCCGCCAATTTTCACTACAAGGAAATATTCTCACAAGATAACTTTTGCAAATGAAACTTTGAGAATTCCATTTAAAATATTAGGCATATTTTTGTTGAACATATTAATTTTTTTTAAATTTCTTCAAAATATTTGGGGGGGGGGGGTTGTCCCCAAGCCCCCCTCCGTTACTACGCCACTGTTGGAACGAATTTAAAATTGAAACTAATTTAAAATTTCTCAACAAGTTAAAAAAATTTGTATCCATCCACCCAAGACCCTCCCCCTGGATCCGCCACAGTCGTTGACAGATTTTTCAAAATCGAAAAAGGAGGCGAATGATCCTAACCAAACAAAAACATATATGTAGTTTAAATAGTAGAGAGATTTAGATAGTAGAGTAAACCACGTTGATCCGCCCAAAGATCTTTAACCCTAGGATGGTACACTGAGGTACAAATGTACCCCACGCTTTCTTTGGAACCGTGTGAAGACGAGAATTCGGCATTTATCAACCTGAGACCCTAAGCATGACTCAATTTAGAGTTCTTAGTAAGAGTAGGATAATGTGGTATAGCCAGTTTGCTTATAGCCTTCGTGGAAGCAGGTGGCAATGTTGGTGTGGGGTACATTTGAATCCCAGTGTACGGTTGCCGTTAGCGTTTCTTCAGGTTTATACTATTGATGTTTTAATTTCTCAGTGTAGTATACTATTAGTCGGAAGAATTAACTAAATCTAGAAAATCAAAATGTTTAAGCTACTGAGGGATTCTATGAGAAACCGGCCGACCACAAAATAAAACCGCAAATTCGGACGAAACCTTACAGTGCATTATTTTCAAAAAATGTAGTTTGATTACTGTATTTTGAACAGCAAAACCATCTGAAGACGAGTTGCAGGGAATGAATACTTCTGTGCAAAAAACACAAAACACAACATTTTTATTAAAAATTTAAAATGCGAGTACAGGTCGGACTCGATTATCCGGGGGTGAAATTATGGTGAAATAAATATACAGAGCTACGCTTAGAGTTTCAATGAAAATGAAAAAAAAATTTCTAACAATAGTTTTTGTAACACCATTTTTCGAAAATTAGTATATCTTTACATAAACGCCAACATAGCTTTATAGTATAGCTTTACATACAGATTCTTTGTCTAAAAATGGGCTAAAAATTTGGATGAATACAGATTTTTCTGTATTTTTGGTAACCCTATTTGTGAATAGACTTTCATATAATTCCTATTTTGATAGTAGTAAAGAAATGCGACAATACTAGAAAACGGCGTAGGTTAGTTTTAAAATATAAAAATAGGCAAACTATACATCGAGAGTGCCATTACTCTTTCTCAGTCCACATTTCAACTAACGGTTCCATTCCAGCCTCAATCGTCACGATTTATTGAAGCTATGAAATGTGACCCGTTTATCGGATCTTTCAAATCATCTCAACAAAAACACATTCTCTTCCCGTACCGATATCACCAGAAACAGAAAACTCGTCTTCGATACATATATCCTACTACATAGTGAACGAACATCAAATTTGCATTTTATAGCATCTTCGAGCTTCAGCAGCGACAGAGCAGTAGTTGTACCTACTGAAAACTGAAACGGGTCTGTGCGAACAAAATGGTTATCAAAACAAAACAATCAGACAACAGGGTAAAAGAATTCGTATCAACGCCATTGCAGGCGTCAGACCTGTATCACCGCGGGAACCACTCTGCAGCCATTTTTGACAACATTTTTGGAGCGTCCGCATCATCATTACTCCGCATTGTTGGACCGGGGGGTGGGGGGGGTTGAATATTCTTCAGGTCGAGGGATTGATTCAAAGCACGCGAGACGAAACAAAAAAATCGTTAGTGCGAAATACAAGAGCATACATCGCTGTACTCTGCATGCGCTTCATGTTCACTTATACCCGGTCGTCCGGCAGTTTCTCCATAACTGTCACTCAATTCTCATATTTCGCATATCTTATGTCCAATTTTCGAGGAAGCGAAAAAGACCTGAACCGCATAAACGAGGCCAGACCAAGCTGCGGGGATCAATTTTTCTATACGCGTTTCGAGTGTGTAGTTAGTTTAAGTGGTGCTTGACTTTTTCCTTGTATTTGCGGGAAGTGTTTCTTGCGAGATGTGGCCAGATGGGAGAACAAAAAACAGGATAACAGCCAGCTTGACAAGCAGTACAGTGTTAACACACAGCAGATGAGGCAAGAGAACGACAGTTAATAGAAATTAATTGTCAAGCAACAAAGAAATTCAAAAACAAAAACAAATGAGCCGAAAAATTAGGTGACGAATTATTATAATTCTAAAAATGTTGGTGCCATATAATACGATTGTTAAATGTGGTGGTGGTAAATAATGAGCTCATTACTTTTTTTAAACAATGCTAATAATATTATTCATTTTCATCGTTTTCGGTATAAAAGTATTGAGAATAATATATGCAGCAAAGCTGTGTTTCGCTACGAAACTCGACTTTCTTTAAAGACATGTCTTAGTCGAAGTGTATCTGACTATTGTTACTGTCAAAGAAACAGGATGAACGCTTCCTACTTTCCTCCCGATCACATAAAGTCTACCTTACAATAAAACCTGCATCTTACCTTCTATACCGCCAGAATATGGTGAACCAAAAACAGTTTCCATGCCTCTTGTGCTGTATATCCTTGTGCGGGTAAATTTTGAAGTTTGAAAACAATGTCGCCAGGAAAAGCCCGTTGACGTGAGATTTCTGTGTCATTTCCCGTGTTCAACGAGCAGAGCAGGATCAACCAGAAAAAAAAACCACCAGAAACCAAAATTAATGACTGTGTCCGGTCGCCTTTTGGGCCAATTGCGGTCCGTTTGTTTGTTTTCAGAAGCGCGCGTCTCTCCGCTGCTAGTTGCTTCTCGACGGACCGACATCCGCCCAGCATTTTCTCCCATTTTAAGTGAATTATAATGGCATTGAACACGCTTTCATGCTGGGATTGTGCATGATGACTGAAAGCTAGGCTTTTACCGTGAAAGAAAGCGCGCAAAGCTGAAAAGTGAAAATAAAAGAAGAGGGTTGTAGCAGCCTTCGACTGGAGAAAAAGAAGAATCCAAGAATGAATTATGTTTGACCAGGATCAACTTTTGACCGTGCGCACTGCATGGAGTAAAATCGGTCAGTAGATAAAGGAACCTAGAAAAAGAGCCTGGCTAACAAAAGAGCAGGAGCAATGAATAATTGTTTCGTCGGAAAAATGGGAAACATATTTGAGTGCAAAGGCGACTGTCGACTGACACTTGAATACGGCTGCGGTTGAAAACGGTACCTGATGTGAATATTGGACTGACGACATTGAAGCGCCGAAATGTCATTTTCTAATGAATGCAACGGTCAATACCTACCGTTTATGGACAATTTGATTTATTGTTCCGGATCTCGTTTGAGAGGGCTGACTACTTACTGGTTCAACGCACTATTTGGCTTCTTTACCTTCACAAGTTTTTACTGCCGATATCGGACTAGAATAAATAAATCACAGCATAATTACTTAAATGTAAACGACATTTTAAGCAATACAGATATGCTCTGCTATATTACTCCTTGGTGGAAAAAAAATTAGGCAAAAGCTATTTTTTCTCCACTACGGAGAAAAAGGTTATAAACTAGAGGTGTGCGCTGCCCCGCCACACCGCCGCCTCCGATGATTTTTTTCACGCTGCCGATTTCAGAAAAAAATGGCCAGTCCTCAAGCAACCAAAAGTTCGTATTAAGGAGCTGCATAAGCTTCTCGTTTTAAGTAATTTTGCGATACGATTGTGTTCTAATAGCGGCTTAAGCAGCATTCAAGTTCCATTAAAGCTTCGTTAAGAACTTTATATGAACTTAAAGTTCATATAATATGTTCTTTTTAAGTAATATCCGAACTTCTGGTTGCTTGGGTCTGCCTTTTTTGTGCTGCGCCATATTTAAACCCGCGCTGATTCCATATTTGACCTAAAGGTGTACTGAGTGAAAAAAATTTGGTATACTTTTTGTAAAACGATAATCTTATTGGATATAACACTTTTATGTGATTCGTTCCATTCCCAATCTTGAGGCAGGATATTTTGGTCCAAGTGGAAATAAAGGTGCTTTCGAACCGCCCGGCGATTTCGCAAACAACTCAACTGTCACCATATCTGCGAGCGATTTGCAGTGGTGGTTGTGGTGCATTTTGCCCCCGTACAGGTGCGCTTTGCCCCGCTTATTTTTCAAAAGGTGATTTTTAATGATTTTGAAGAATTGAATTATTTTCATATTTTTGAATATTTTGCAAAGCGTTATGATTTTGCTTACAGAGGAAAATGTTGGCTAAACGATATCATTAATTAAATTCTCCCAATTGATGTTCTATAGCTTAGTTATGATCATATTTCCTTAGGGGGGTGCGTTTTACCCCATCTTCCGCTATATTTGACGCAGTTTTTGTCCGGACATAGATGCTTCCGGAGTAACCTACATCGGTTTGGACACGCTTCATCACCCCTTTACCCGGAGTGTGTGAACGTTCAAGAGACACAGGAACACGTGGTCTTCAATTGCCCCAAGTTCTAAGTAGTCCGAAGGGGTATGCCAGATATAACAGTGGACAATATTGTCGTAGAGATGTGCCGCGACGAGCATATTTGGGACGCTGTCAACAGAGTGGTTACGAGTATACATTACGATCTACAGAAGAAGTGGCGTAGGGACCAACAAAGTAGCGTCATTGGCTAGAACACCGCCGTGGATCCGTGTAGACAGTGTAGACTAGGTCCACCGCCGAGGACCAGCTGAATAGTACGCGATTTAGCACCGGGTTCGGGTCGTCGGGGCTCCAACGAATTGGACGTCAGGCTTCACCGGAATCGCCAGATTGACCTCGACACCTACCGGGTAGCTCGTGAGTAGGCTAGATCCACCGCCGAGGATTGAACCGAATAGACCGTGTCGAATAGCTATAAGTGGGTCACTGGGGCGCCAGAGAACCGGAAGCTACGCTCCACCCGGAATCGTAGGATGGACCTCAGCACCTACTGGCTGGCCCGTTGAGTAGGATAGGTCCACTGCCGGGGACTAAACCTAGTAGACGAAACGGGGAGCTTAATGGATCACAGAAACGCACATCGGTATCGGGAGCAATCTACCGCCGGGAAATTTACGGTATGGTAGATTCGCCGCCGTGGACTATCCAAACGGGATAAAAATGGGAGCTCACGAAACAAATACCACACAAGGTTCACAAGGTTGTTTTGAACTTGAAAGAAGAACAAATCTTAAATCATGCCCTACTATGTTCAATTCGTTGTGTTTCGTTGGCATCATTCATTCAAACAGTCGAGCTGCTCAATCATTTTCCATTCATTTTCGATTTCATTGACCCTGTGAATATATTTGTACTGTGATATTGACTAGGTTTTTCAAGTAAAACTACTCTGAAATACTTCTTACTGTTCATATAAACTTGAAAACGCAATATATGTCAACATTTAACCTAAACTGGGCTCTACAGAGCAAATGACAATTTTGGTTGATGAATGAAAAAGCATCAATTTGAAATGAAGACGTACGGTTTAGTTATGAAAATCCCGCCAACTTGAAAATGAATGATTAAGGGAGGCTTTGAATTTGAATCATGGTTGGGTTTGATTGAGCTGAAAGATGGCATTTGAAAATGAAAATTTGCACCACTGAAGAGAAGAATCGAGAGTTAAATCAAAGCTCATATGTCGAGCCATTCCATGAACCAAGTGAGGCTCCGAGCAGAAGAAAGAGGTGCGACGAAAGCATAACGATCACCCCAACGAAGTAATACCTTGAAGTAGTTCCGTGGGGAAGAAGGGCGTGAAAAGTAAGGATTGGTTTTAGTGGTTAAGCACGAACGTGAGTCGTGATTTCCACACACAGGCAATTCACTACAGGCCAGGCTTTTGAAGCTTTTTAAACCTTACTATAAAAACACACACACAGACATTTTCCGATATCGACGAACTGAGTCGAATGGCATATGACACTCGGCCCTCCGGGCTGGGATTAGGCTGTCGATTTTCAACGTGATTGCATAACCTTTCTATATGAGAATGGCAAAAATGTGCCAAAGTCCAAAATCAATTTTTGTCTAACATTTTTTTCGAGATTACATCAAATCTCAACGTTTCATGCATTTTAAAGCCATTTGGCATCAAAAATACTAATTCGATTTTGAAATTTTCCCTTACTGTCCCCTTTGAGAATTTTTATTTCAGTTTATATGGGAATTTGCTGTATGGCCGCACTCTTCAACCCGTAACTCCGGAACCTGAAGTCCAACTAATAAAAATTTCTATAGTAGCTAATGAGAAGGTTCTATCTTTTATTTGCGACTTAGTTTGTGCAAATCGGTCCAGCCAACTCTGAGAAACAGCGGTGACATTTTTTTCCACATATACACATACACACATACATTACATACATACACAGACATTTTCCGATCTCGACGGACTGAGTAGAATGGTACAAGACACACGGCCCTCCAGGCCGGGTTTAGTTAGAAGATGTTCAGAGTGACTGCATAACCTTTCTATATAAGAAAAGAAAAAATGTAAAAAAAATTGAAGGTGATGCAATTTGATTCCGTATATCGTTTATTTCACTTCGCAACTGAAAGGTCCCTCGTATTCTGAAGTTTTAGAGACTCCGATTTTTTTAAATAAAATTGTTGTGAAAAGACGCCCTGGATATAGGAATTAATAAGTAATAAGTAACGACATATTTTTATCACCCCAATTTGGTTGTCGAGGACGTAAAACGCTATTTTCATGCACCAGCCCCGGACAGGAATAGTTTTTAATGCCAATAGGAAGCACCGTTTGAAGAAAATCGGCAGCAAAGTCACTCGAACTAAGAATCAAAATTCCACTGAGAAATTGCAGTACCTAAACTTTGCTTTTCTATATGCAGCAATATTATTCATCAAATTATTGTCTAGTCAACAGTTTATCAGAAACCGCGTACACGATCTTTGCAGTTGAATAACCTTCCCAAAACAAGAAGTTCGATCCGAGTGAAATTCAACGGCCTTTCATAAGAATATCACATTTTTGCCTTTCTCATATAGAAAGGTTATGCAATCACTCTGAAAAACGTCAACCTAATCCCGGCCCGGAGGGCCGAGTGTCATATCCCATTCGACTCAGTTCGTCGAGATCGGAAAAAGTCTGTATGTGTGTGTGTATGTGTGTATGTATGTGTGTGTATGTGTGTGTGTATGTATGTGCGTATGTGTCAAATAATGTCACTCATTTTTCTCAGAGATGGCTGGAGCGATTTGCCCAAACTTAGTCTCAAATGAAAGGTGCAACCTTCCGGAATTACGGGTTTCAGAGTGCGGCCACACAGAAATTTCTCATAAAAACTATAGGAAAAATTAAAAATAGAATTTTTATTTTTGATGCTAAATGTATTCAAGGTGCATAAAACGTCGAGATTTGATGCAAACACGAAAAAAATTTGACGAAGATTCACTTTTTTGGATTTTGCACATTTTTGCCTTTCTCATATAGAAAGGTTATGCAATCACTCTGAAAAACGTCAACCTAATCCCGGCCCGGAGGGCCGAGTGTCATATCCCATTCGACTCAGTTCGTCGAGATCGGAAAAAGTCTGTATGTGTGTGTGTATGTGTGTATGTATGTGTGTGTATGTGTGTGTGTATGTATGTGCGTATGTGTCAAATAATGTCACTCATTTTTCTCAGAGATGGCTGGAGCGATTTGCCCAAACTTAGTCTCAAATGAAAGGTGCAACCTTCCGGAATTACGGGTTTCAGAGTGCGGCCACACAGAAATTTCTCATAAAAACTATAGGAAAAATTAAAAATAGAATTTTTATTTTTGATGCTAAATGTATTCAAGGTGCATAAAACGTCGAGATTTGATGCAAACACGAAAAAAATTTGACGAAGATTCACTTTTTTGGATTTTGCACATTTTTGCCTTTCTCATATAGAAAGGTTATGCAATCACTCTGAAAAACGTCAACCTAATCCCGGCCCGGAGGGCCGAGTGTCATATCCCATTCGACTCAGTTCGTCGAGATCGGAAAAAGTCTGTATGTGTGTGTGTATGTGTGTATGTATGTGTGTGTATGTGTGTGTGTGTATGTATGTGCGTATGTGTCAAATAATGTCACTCATTTTTCTCAGAGATGGCTGGAGCGATTTGCCCAAACTTAGTCTCAAATGAAAGGTGCAACCTTCCCATCGGCTGCTATTGAATTTTGGATCGATCGGAATTCTGGTTCCGGAATTACGGGTTTCAGAGTGCGGCCACACAGAAATTTCTCATATAAACTATAGGAAAAATTAAAAATAGAATTTTTATTTTTGATGCTAAATGTGTTCAAGGTGCATGAAACGTCGAGATTTGATGCAAACTCGAAAAAAAAATTTGACTTCAATTCACTTTTTTGGATTTTGGCACATTTTTGCCTTTCTCATATAGAAAGGTTATGCAATCACTCTGAAAAACGTCAACCTAATCCCGGCCCGGAGGGCCGAGTGTCATATCCCATTCGACTCAGTTCGTCGAGAACGGAAAAAGTCTGTATGTGTGTGTGTATGTATGTGTGTGTGTGTATGTGTGTGTGTGTGTATGTATGTGCGTATGTGTCAAATAATGTCACTCATTTTTCTCAGAGATGGCTGGAGCGATTTGCCCAAACTTAGTCTCAAATGAAAGGTGCAACCTTCCCATCGGCTGCTATTGAATTTTGGATCGATCGGAATTCTGGTTCCGGAATTACGGGTTTCAGAGTGCGGCCACACAGAAATTTCTCATATAAACTATAGGAAAAATTCAAAAAAGAATTTTTATTTTTGATGCTAAATGTGTTCAAGGTGCATGAAACGTCGAGATTTGATGCAAACTCGAAAAAAAAATTTGACTACAATTCACTTTTTTGGGTTTTGGCACATTTTTACCTTTCTCATATAGAAAGGTTATGCAATCACTCTGAAAAACGTCAACCTAATCCCGGCCCGGAGGGCCGAGTGTCATATCCCATTCGACTCAGTTCGTCGAGAACGGAAAAAGTCTGTATGTGTGTGTGTATGTATGTATGTGTGTGTATGTGTGTGTGTATGTGTGTGTGTATGTATGTGCGTATGTGTCAAATAATGTCACTCATTTTTCTCAGAGATGGCTGGAGCGATTTGCCCAAACTTAGTCTCAAATGAAAGGTGCAACCTTCCCATCGGCTGCTATTGAATTTTGGATCGATCGGAATTCTGGTTCCGGAATTACGGGTTTCAGAGTGCGGCCACACAGAAATTTCTCATATAAACTATAGGAAAAATTGAAAATAGAATTTTTATTTTTGATGCTAAATGTGTTCAAGGTGCATGAAACGTCGAGATTTGATGCAAACTCGAAAAAAAAATTTGACTACAATTCACTTTTTTGGATTTTGGCACATTTTTGCCTTTCTCATATAGAAAGGTTATGCAATCACTCTGAAAAACGTCAACCTAATCCCCCTAACCCACTAAATTTTTTTTTCGACTCGTTTAGGGTTTCTGGATTTTAACAGGGGCGTGGTTGATGGTTTACGGAGAGGGGTTACACCCCCCCCCCCTCTACTGTTCGCGCCCCTCCTTTAAAAATCTCCTTAAATCACCCCTCAGACCACCACCCCATCCAGCCCTCATACCCCTCCCTTTCAACCCCATCATCTTTAAACCACCACTGTATCACAAAGCATACCAATTTAAGCTGGGGAGTCGTTCGTTCATGGGACTTTCGCCCTCTTCACATACCCAGCCCCGCATGACAAAATGAGTTAGCAAGCAGATAACATTGATCTAATGCTGATTAGGCTAATGGAGTATGATATTTTTTTGTTTCAAGTGTTTCACCGTCGACACGTAGCTCATCAAGTTCGTGGCTGGCATGCCATTGTGTATAAGTGCAAAGTGTACTAAGAATGTAATGGACATTTCCACAATTATGTTGAACATAAAAAGCCTCCGTGCCATAGTTTAGAGAAATGAGAAAGGCACAATTGCACCGCTAGGTGAATTAAAACAGGTTTTTTTTATTTTCATTGTATTCCAGTGACTAATTTTCCATTGTGGATGAAGCATGAGCATTCCGCGTTCGTTGCTATTGGTCAAGGTCAGGTCGGGTTTTTGTGTCGTTATTCGATCCCGTTTTTAGATAATCTGGAAATGAGTTTAGCCTTTCTAGTTGTCATAGTCATTTAAGCGGAGCCCCACGTGTGTTATATTGTTGAAGCTTTAAAATTCAAATGAATCCAGCGGAAAAACGTGAAAAATTTCTAGCTATGATGTTTTCACTTATCCCCGCTGTTCTGCTGAATTCTGCCTGAATGGCCCTCATGCAGCGAGCGCACAAAAAGCACATTGTAATTTTCATTCCAGTTTTGCTAACGTGTGAATGTGCGGGTGCAGGTCAACGGAGGCAAAACGATAATGACGGTGATGGAAAAAGTTTTTCATATTTTTACACTTTTCTCACTGTTGTTCGGATTCTCACTCACTAGTTTTTACTACCTTTCAAGTCTTTTACAGTGTCCCATTTTTTGTACTGAAGACTCTAGTAGGCTAACAGTCCGAATCTGTTTCTCGGATAGTAGGTTATACACGCTGACCTTTTTCTTGAATAGCTTTTATTTAAAAATATTTTTTAAGTTAGGCCCATATAAACAATCTAAAATTGCATAATGTTAATGTTAGACGCATAATTTCCAACCTACACAGTACTTATACTGCTCATTGGTTTTGGAAATGACATTCGATTTTGCGCTGATATGGATAGCAGAATTTAAAACAACAATAAATTTTTAAACAAGCACGATTCGAAATCTCACTGAAAACACGCGGCTCCACCCTATTTAATTCTAGTGCCATCTCTCTTGCTATATCCCGATGCCCCACAATTTCCACCTCCCGATCTGATTGTTATTTGATTGTTCGTATTGTGCGCGAGATTTCCGCTTCCTGCTCAGGAAAGCATTTTTCGAGTGACCTTTTTTATTCTTCTATATTTTTCTCGTCATACTGGCAGTGCCAAAAGGGAGCTTGAACGAAAAGCAACATCCGATTTCAATAAGCGATTGCCGGAAAGGTAAATGTTTTTAAAAAGTTGGCGCTAACGAAAAGAGATTAGAAATTTATCATTCGTTATGTCGCAGGTTGTGGTGACGGGCTATTTCTTCTCGACCTATCTGGGGCTAAAAGGTTCAAAGAGCCTCCCAACAGTGAGCAGGAAATAAACAGATGTTCACTTATTTCAAGCTGTGTCGTAAATCTGAGCCTAAAACTTGTTATGCCTCGCCGACTCTTTCTTGGCACATTCAAGTGACTCGAAAAGATAAATCAAACTACATGCCTAGAAAAAATCGTGTAAATTTGACATATAGGGGAACTGTACATAAGACGTACACCTAAAGGTTAAATAGCAAATTCGACTCATCGATTGATGATCAATATAGTAACTGATACTAATAAATTTTCAAATAGAAAGATGTTTACAATGGTTGTGAAAATGAGGCACAAAATCGTCATTGCAAAAGTGGTATGGACACCTGTCATGGGTAAGAAGGACATGCGGCGTTGGTAGAGATGAACATGGAATAAGGGCAGAGTGAGGCACTTCTCAGCGAATAAATTTTGTTGTATGTCGGTACATCACAATCTAGCGATAATAAAAAAACCCTTTTTAACACATAGTGGCACAATTCTGCCTTTCTCATTTCATTAAACTATGATTCTATGGCTGGTTATGTTCAATAAAATTGTGGAAATTTCTCTAACATTCTCAGTACACCTTGCACCTATTTACAATGGCCGCCAGCAACGAACTTGATAAACTAAATGTCGACGCTGAGACACTTGAAACAAAAAATTTAATTCGATAATTGGCATTATCGTCACACGGGGTAAATTGCAACAGCGGAGCAGCTTCGATGTGTTTCAGTTCAGATGGACAGATAACGCTATTAATTATGTTCACAACTTAGCATTGTAACTGGCAAATGTAGGCATATGATAACAGATATTCATGTACTACCAGTCATTATTTTCTGTTTCTTTAGCGCGAAAGAGTAATTTCTTGTATTTCGAGATTTTTAAATAGAAAAGAAACTAGAATATCGTGCATTGCTCCACTTCAATAGTAAGAGCATATCATTTGTATTTCTTACGTACATATTGAGTATACAATAGCAAACGTACCTATTTGATACATGATGCATGTTTGTCAACATGTGGTCAATTTGGGTTTAATTGGGTATCAGTGAGCTGAAGCTATAAATCTTAGCAGTTTAGAATACATTTTATGAAGTTTTGCATCTATTAGATAACATATTGAAGCCGACTTCAGTCGATTTACAACCACCAAAGACACCAGTCACGAAATTCTGCCGCTGTCTGAGCCAGCGAAAAACGAATCACACCACAGTACTGCTATCTTGTGTGCATTGTCCTAAGAGCAAAGGAAACCGTTCGATCTACTTTTACATTTGCCAAAGTCCCTCTAAACAATAGTAACAAACGAGCAAACTGCGTCTAGAAAAAAAGAACCATTGTATGTACTCCTGCCATCATGAGTGAATTTGATGAAAAAGCGCTGCTTCGACCCAACACAGCGGTTGTTGACTTGAGATTTTGTTCTACACGACCGAGTCTCCGTGAGCTGGAACATTTTCTGAAGGTGAACATGAAGCTTAGGCTTAAGGACGTCACCTATCTTCAATATCATCATCTGCGCAGTGCAGTATTGATATCATTCACCACATTAGACCAAGCGCAATAGAAAGTTTCGTAGACGAGACCCGAAGGATACTTAATAATATTTTTTTATTCATTTTTATTTTTACATATTGTGATAATTTAATAGACATACGGCTCCGTTAAGTTACCACAATGAGCCTTGTAAAATAAACGAAATACAAAAAAAAAATATTGAAGCCGACTTATACTGAAATTTCATGCGTGACCGCACTCTCGAACCCGTAACTCCGGAAAAATTCCTTTACACTCGTCCGGACATGCCGTAGACTCAGGTTATTCGCATTTCAAAAGCCAAAATATCCTGACTCCTGCGGTAGAATACAAAAGGTTAAATTCGTCGGGAAACTCTAAGCTTGCTCATACGACCCTTTTCCACGAATTTCTAAGCTTTCCTTCTTCAATTCCATGCTCTCCCTTGAGTACCGTCGTGCGGGGCTACCTTGAATATGTGAGGCTACTTTGCACACTAGTTTTTCAATATTTACTAACAGACGCGCGTTTAATACACACCTAGAAAAAATAGTGTAAATTTACGTCTCCTGACCCTGACATATACGAGCATCAAAAATGAATTAGTTTTACGTTTGATTTTAATTTTACATGACGTTTAATTTCGTAAATCATGTAATTTTACTCCACATACAGCGTTTGTTCTGAATAGTAGGAAGTGTAATTTTATGTTATTGCACATGTAAAGTATATGTTTCATGTAAAATTAAACGGAATACGGTAATGCTCCGTCATTTCGTAAATTACGATTTGTTGAATTGTGTCATGTTTGCAATTACGTCAACGATAAAATTCAGATTTTTTTGGTGTGTAGTTTTATTATACTTTTGACATATGTAGAACCATATGTTTTACCCATGTTGCATATGTCTTTTGTCATTTTTCTAAACACTGTTTACCACAACGAACAAAACACTTCAAGAGTCGATAAAAGTGATTGGAGACTCGTAAAATGAGACTGCTCTACAAAACAAAAAAGTGTACTGATTTTTGGAAAGAAGAAAAATATGATGAAAAATGACGTTTTCCGTTTATTTCCAGTAGGATTGATGTACCAATGACTAGGAAAGGAAAAAAATTGATAAAAACTCGATGAATAGATCTTTGGGTGATGTTTATATGTTAAACGAAATCCCTATTCCATAGAAAAAATATAAAGATTTTTTATTAACCAATTTATGTACCGTAAACCGGAGTGACATTGATCACTTTTCGAAGTAATCATTACATATTTTTAGACGCAACACATTTTTATATAGTTTAATATTTTTAAACTATGTACTGATGTATGGAGAACAGGATTGGATGGTGTTACCTTAAAATGTCCGCTTACAGCTATTTTTCCAAAAATGATTTCAAGTTGAACTTCGTTTTCGTATTCCGGGGTGACTTTGATAACTTGCATGTTCATTTGAAAGTTTTTGTGTGATAAAAAATGGCGTTTCAATTTGTTTCTAGTATATCAGGATCAGCTTTTGTGAGCATTTGAAGATTTTTGTGTCTTTAAAAAGTTGTTTTTAATATCATTATCAACAACTTTACCGAAGATACCAAGTTTCTAAATCATGGTTTGAGTTTATTTTTCGTAATTATTTCCAACAGGAATAATTACCAAAATTGTTGTTTTCAAAGGATGCTCTGTATTATATTGTATAATTTCTTTGATGACATTAAACCATTGCGAAATAATGTGATTTTGGCCGTAACAAATCTGGTCTCGAACCTTTTTTTCTGAATTCTTGACATAAAAAGTGCATAACATGAAAACGTGGCCTTGTGCACTAATTACGCCATCAATTTAGCACGCAAATGTACGTCAAAATTAGCCCCATATTTCACTTTCTTTATTTTGTGAAATTTTCAATCCCACCGTCTGGTTATTTTTATAATTGATAATATAAAAAATCTTTAAATGATCTTGAAAACCTATTCTGACATACTAGAGATAAACGAATATCACCATTTTTCATGATTTTCTTTTTTAGTCTCTACGAAAAACAATAAGCAGTCTCAACCCACTCAATTTTTTTTGACAAGTTGGGTTGTAAGTGTTAAATTAAAATGAATCTCTCATTTTAGAAATTGCGATAAATTGGTGATGTTTCATTGTTGAAAAAGCCTCTGATATCAGTATGAATACATGATAATTCAATAAAAGTAAATAAAACTGGTTAATTTTTATTTCATATCGATTTCAAGAAGTGTGCAAAGTAGCCCCCAAGGCACAAATCCCCGACTATGTACGGGGAACGTGCCATTTGAGCCAATATATTCTGATTCCTGAAAGTAGCCCCCAGCTAGATCACATAAAATATTTTTAAACGCTATATGAACAACTTTTCTATGTGTGAACCAATTCAGCTCATATTTGGTATACACAATACATACACGATGACGATACATTTGTGCTGATATGATACAAATCCATAATAATTTAAAGGAAAAATTTAAAAATTGATGAAAGTGCGCAAAGATACCCCGCGCGACTGTACTATGGATACTAAAATTGAAATAATATACTTCACCATCCGGTCCCTTGCTTATTAAATGCCGTTACAACAGTTTGGGAATTGGGATCCTGATCTGTAACTGATCTATTGATGGTGATCTCACAGTCTTATAATCACATCAATTTCAAATACCTGCATGAAAACATTTCAATAGTTTCGAAGTTCTGCAATCTATCATAATCCTCAGATTTCCTATCATATTGAGCTCACTGTTGAAGGGATGGACTATGGGTCACAAGGGCGGTTTTTCGGTACAAAAATCGATAACTCCCAAACCGTTCATTTTAGAGGAATTATTTCTGAGAGGATATTTTTTGAAATAATTTAATTTCTTTTAAAGTAAAATGTAACTAGGGTGGTCCTCTCGAACGTTCTTTTCGAAAAATTATTTTTCGAACTAAATGGTATAGGAAGGTACTTACTTCAGCAAAGTTGTAGAAAAATGTTTTTCAAGTAACATTTTCAAAGGCATCAAAGTTATAGTACTATCGGTTTTCATGTTATAATTATATTTCATCTTTAACTTAGGGTGATTCTGAAAAAGTTAGTTTTTTAATATAACTTTTCAAATAGTTAGTCTATCTTCATACTCTTTATGAATTAATGAAATTTTAATACTTTTTATTGCGCATATTTCTGCTGAAGAATGTGAATCGATATCATTTTTCGTTATCGAGTTACGGTCATTGTTTAAAATAAAAATGATAGTTTTCAAACACTTATAACTCGAAAGGTTACAAAAAGTAGCAGCTAAATTTTTATTTTTCAAAAGTGCATCAAAAACACTACAAAATATCTTAAAATCAACTTTTCCTTTTTTGTTCTTCAATGCCACATATAAATAACAACACCACAAGTCATGAACGTTTAATTGATATCAATCCCATTGATGATTCGAATCGCAGTAGCCGACGTCTGCTTTGATGAACGCGTGTAGTGCTTTGTATTATTAGTGCCGTTAAAATGGATAAAAGAAAATTGTTCGATCACTGGAAAGTGACCAAAGGTGAAAATAAAAATAACATGATAAATTTTTTACGCAATGTAGCCCCCTGTGGGGCGACTTTACGCCAACTTTTAGTTCTTTGTATCTCATATTCAATCTTGATTTTCCAAAAATTCTTTTCGCTGACTTTTGAGGTACTTCTGCCATATGTAAAAGTTTAGAATTTGAAGCTGCGTGATCGTAGTTCTTGAGTGTAATCTACAAAACGTACTATTTTTGGCGTATTGACGGTATTCCTGTATTCCGCATTTAATCGAGTAAACAATTTTGTTAGTCTACCTTGAATGCGGTGTTTTCGTTTTCGGTTTGCGAGGTGATTCGAGTTTCGATTTATGGTTAAACTGAATAAATGCAAAAAAATTACACAATGGTCACAAATTGGTGGAATTAAAAGTTCGAACAGTACGTTGGCAAAGACGTTTGTAAGTACATTATGTTGTATATGTATCGTACTAGTTACAACTATAAAACCTCATTTATGATAATAAATTTAATTAACGCATGTTATACTAAAGATTGACAATGGAACTGATGACATTCTAAACAATAGCAGTTTGCGATTTGCTATACAACGGAAGTTGTCGCGTTCTAAATGATAGCTACCGCAATGTGCTGAACGCAATTTTGGACATGCCCGTTGGTAGAGTTCGCGTAGGTTGTGGCCACTGGCCAGTGCGTTATCGTGGGCCTGGGCATTATCGAAACGCGCCAAAACAAGCAATTATTCCGTAAATATATATTTATATAACAGTGTAAGCATCATTTTATAAGTCCTCTCTTGTAATATTTAGAACATAAATGTATCTATTGCTACAATTTGAATAAGTACTCCATATACAATATCACATAAAAGTACAATCCCAAGTAATACGTAGTTCACTTAATTTGCAAAAATATTTCAACAAACCTTATGTAAATGATAGCAACAGAAATAAGCTTTATGTTCTAAATATTTACAGGAGAGGAGGTCCTAGTACATTATAATATATTTCAACAATCTCACACAATGTCTATTTACAGTTTTACAGTTTTTACAGCCATCAACATGTACAATACACATATGGTTACAGTTTAACCATTCCATTCGTCATTACTATTGGGGATAATGTATTATTATACTCATTGAATAAAATCTAAGTTCATATTTTAGGAACATTACAAAAGCAACACCTCTAATGGTTACTATATCCCATAACACAGGTTTATTGTTTGAACTATGTTAAACCAAGGGGTTTCCAACGAGCCAAAATAGTGACAATTAATCAAGAATTACTTCGCTTTTTCGAAATAATTCGGTAATCCGTCGATTACTTTGGTAATCAATAATAAGCAGGGTAATTGTCTGTATTTTTAAAATAATTCACGTAATCAACCATGAATACAGTGTAATCAGTTAATCATAAAATAATTTATTACTACAAGATATTTTTTAGTTTCGATATTAAAAATAGCCCAAGGGTGTACAATTTAACGGCATTTTGCAGTGTTCCACCCAAGAAATATGCCCATCTTTCCCAACCCTATTGTGTCCGTTATACCCAGAATGATACAAAATTTTTAAAAAAATTCCTTGATTATGAACGACTTATTAAAATTTCTGTTTTTCACCAGTCATGTGCTAAATACAGTACATCATGTCAAGCCATTTCCTGAGATCAATCATTATTTGCTGGTGTTAAAAATTACTGCCCTTGATAAAAAGTATTGATTTGCTTAAATATCTGATAATTCGATGATTAGATAATAGCATTATCTTTCCGAATTATTTGATATCCTCTAAAAAAGATATTTGACCCATTGGGTATTCTCTCTTAAAAATTTGGGTAGAAGTAGTTTAGAGTGTATTGTTTACACTGTATTTTTACCGCTGTCAGTTTTTCGAAAATTGTTGCCGATAGATAGAAATCTGCGTGTGTTATAGAAAATACGCACGTAGAATGCATGGCGGTTTAAAACAAAATAAGTTCAGCGTGGCCATAGAGATTGCGGGAGACCTTTCTAAAGGCTCAATACTAACAATTAGGCGGATAAAACAGAAATCGATTATTGTTTTCCTCTATACCAGACCCCTTAACAATTAAAACTAGGAAAACACTTTTCAGCTCTTGGTAGGCGCGCAAGATATTCTTTGGAAAGAAATTCACATGAGGGATCAATTCTTTGGAAATATATTCACAACGGGGTCATTCACAAGAGCGACATTTGGTAGTGCAGCGATAGATTTTCTGCTGGTCTTGTAGTAGAGATCAGAGAATAATAGAGAAAAGAGAAGAAATAGCTTGTGTTTGGATATTTATCGCCAACACATCCAGAACCCAAAGGAAATAATTTATCTGAGATCTGGCGCCACAATACTCGTTTCATGACCAGACAACATGTTCGATGTCATGATAATCCTTCGCCACAAGTTCAAATATCGTTCTCTACAAGCCCGATATGCTGGGAATGGACATCCAACATATAATGATTTGGCATGGGCTTCACTCGAATTAAATTACAACCCATATCTATCCCCTTGAAACAGGCTTTCGTGGACACTTGTGGGATTATAGAATATTGCCACCTCCCTAAGTCTCTACTGCTCCACGAGATTTGCCTTCTTTCGAGTGTCCAGTGACGAGAAAATCACATGTAAAATTCGTTGAAGTGAACTGATCTTTCGTACAAATCACTTTCTAATGCACTCACCTTAGCTAGAGTTTGCGCCTTCTTCTTACCCGGAATGGAGCAATTAGATGGGACCCAAACTAAGGCACTAATCTGGTATGATTTCTCAGAAAAAAAATCAGGAGTTTCCGTGCTTTCTCCAAAAAATTCTAGGAGTGCTTTTCACGATCTTAAACTATCCGCAACTAAGAAATAATGGTCTACAGGCAGGGTGTCAACGATCCCAAGGATATCCCAAATTACGACTGATTCTGAGACATAAACTGAAGCAGTTTGTGGAAAGCGGTGAATTTTGATTGAATGTGCCGAAGCCAGGAGACTCATTGAGTTTTGATGAGTCAGAGCACCCCACTATATTCTGATTATAGAATTGAAAAAACTTGGAAAATTGATCGTATGTTGCCACTTCTAATTCAGATTTCTAATGTGGCTTTCGAGTCGAACCAGAGGACAAGATATTTTACTGCGGTGACTTGAGCGATAGTTTGACCTATTAAAAGGAGCTGTACTTATGCTGAATCGTGCTTCCTTGAAAATACGGTTAGCTTTGTTTTGTTCATGGAAACCTTGAACCCGGTTGCAAGTTGAAGCAGACAAACTATCCAAAGTATCTTGCAGATCGATGGCTATTACGGAGACCACTCCATCATCTGCAAGTGGCATTAGCGTGTTAATATTTACAAGATATTCAATTATTCATAGATGTCGTTTACAAACAAATTGTACAAAAGGGGGCTAAGAGGAAGACGCATGCCGCTTTCCTTTTTTAATTTTATAAAAATTGTTAAAGATTGTGTGAAATGATAAAAAACAAGCAAACAACACCTATTTATCCGAAAAGTCGTTTTGAATTTTTGGTCAGTTCACATGGTTTGGGTTTCTTGTAGTGAGAATAATCCAGCAGTGCTAGAATGTATCAAACGTGTATGTAATAAAATAGCGATAAATTTGCTAAGCATGAACAGTTTCCGCTTAAAATAATTGAATAATCTGAAGTAATTCCAACAAGAACTTGTTTGTTTCCAAATAATCCAGAGTAATCGAAGAATTTTACAGTAATCGAGTAATTAATTAGTAATCTGTTTTTCGTAGAAGTAATCTTTATAACCATGAAGTAATCTAGGTAATTTTTTTCGGGAGTGACATGTAATCAATGCTGTTGGAAACCCCTTTTGTTAAACGGTTTTTAGTTATGTGGGGTTGCTAACATAAATGGTCAGAATGTTAAGCACATAATTTATGTTATGGTAAAATCACAAAAAAAATGATGAATTAATTAGGCAAAATAATGTTACAATAAATTATTGAACATGTATGTGTAATACTGTTTGTATTGTTACATAAAATGGAAAACATGTACCACCTGTTGATTACTTGTCTTTTTTATTCAGTTCGTTTATTTATTAGGCACAAATGCGTTAGCTTGGCGGTGCCAAATTCTTTTTTTAACATTTTGGATATCATAAAACTAAGGAGTTACAATGTTGAAGTATGTTTTTCTTATAAAGAAACATTTTTTACAGCTATCTTATAACTAGAAATACAATTCAATATACAAGAGTGGGAACAATAGTGTTTTATAGGCAAATTTTCAACAATCTTAAAACTAGGAATTCAGTTTGATACTCAAGAGGGAAAACATAAGTTTTTTATGAAAAAATTTACAGCTATCTTAGAACTAAGAATTCAATTTGATATACAAGAAGGGGAACAAGTGTGTATGAGAAATTTTACAGCTATCTTAAAACTAGTAATACAGAATACAAATTTGACATATTTACAACATCGGTGTAGAAGCAGTTGTGTCAGGGACAGGACTTAATGACAGAGAAAGAAGAACAAACTTTCAGGCAAACGGGAGTATTACTTGTCTTTGTTGAATATAAAATTAACAACTCAAATTAATCAAAAGTATTTGAACAAGTTCACATCCTGTATGGTAGTTTTAACCTTATGCGATATGGTATGTTTTTATTCTCCTATAGTCGTGGTTATTCATTATGCCACTCATAATTATCAGTACTAGTTAATTCCATTTTCCCAGCTCAAGATGGTGGGATGAGCTCACAATAATATGAAGAAAATTGTGTTCTTTGCTCGATAGCGGAAATAGCTCAATTGGATAATGCGGCAGTACCACTGATGTCAACATTATCTAGATGGCAGGTAATAAAATCTCGATTATTAACTATCGATAGAGTTAAAACTATACGTGAGCGTTACAAATGTGTTAAACTATGTAGAAAATACCAACATCATAAAGGTTCTTTACTTTTGCCTATCCTTTTAACAGCGTCGATAAAGTAGTTTCTGCACGCTTCTACTAAATTGATCATTTTAACCGAAATTTGTTTTTACAATAAGTGCTATTGTTGCATTATAGTAAGCTATGGTTAACATGGTCAGTGTAATATCAAAAAACATACTATAACTATTTCTAATATTGTTTGTCAAAATCCTGCCGTAGATTTATACGTTTTTTCGCTAGAAAACTATATTTGAATTATACGAGAAATAGTAGTAACTCGGAACTAAGCGACTATTTGTGGTACTCTACGTACATGTATAGTCCTCGAAAAAAAATGTTCGAAAAAAATCGTCCTTTTTGTATTATAACTTAACCCAACGCCATATTCCCCAAATTGCTATATGAAAACAATACCCCAAATGACGGAAACAATTTACGGTGTTTATTGTCGAATCACAATATGCCAAATTGTGAAAAAACATTAATACAAATTATCCATTTATTGTTTTCATTTATGCGGGTTACCATGTCGTTAAAATTTCAATATTTTTTGGTGTGTACTTCTCGGCAACTCACCATTGCACGATGTTTTCATTCAGGTTCGGTACTATTTCCATCGCTTTTCAAACCCCTAGGTAATGCCCGGGCAGAATCAGCTCCACTGCCTCAATGGCAGGCATATGGATGTTTCTGCATTTAACAGCCGCATGCAGCGACCGCCAAATTCGTACCGTGCATGAGGGAAAAGTGAAAGGGGCAGCCTTCGGAAGTGATTCGATGCGGACACAATGAAAATGAACGCCCTCCCACCTGCATTCAGTGAAAAAATAGCGGTAGAATGTGAAATTTTTTGCTTGCTATTTTAGTTTAAACTTATTTCGTTCGGTTTAATTTTCATTTCGTTCAAAATCTAGCTTGTTGCCTACTTTGAATGTTCGTTCTTTTACTGCACTCGTTGCGAGAGCGACCATTCGTTCGGTTTATTCTGGGTAACTCGGATGCTTGAGTGTGGAAATTCGAGGCTTGGCAATATTGGATTATTCTTGGGACTAAAGGCTCATTAATTGGACGATTTCAATTGCGCAAGAGTTATTATAGCAAAACATTTGTCCGAAAACAAGTTAGAACTGTAAAAATAGTACAAACATACAAAACAAAAACAAAACGAAAGCGAAACGAAAACGAAACGAAAACGAAACGAAAACGAAACGAAAACGAAACGAAAACGAAACGAAAACGAAACGAAAACGAAACGAAAACGAAACGAAAACGAAACGAAAACGAAACGAAAGCGAAACGAAAACGAAACGAAAACGAAACGAAAACGAAACGAAAACGAAACGAAAACGAAACGAAAACGAAACGAAAACGAAACGAAAACGAAACGAAAACGAAACGAAAACGAAACGAAAACGAAACGAAAACGAAACGAAAACGAAACGAAAACGAAACGAAAACGAAACGAAAACGAAACGAAAACGAAACGAAAACGAAACGAAAACGAAACGAAAACGAAACGAAAACGAAACGAAAACGAAACGAAAACGAAACGAAACGAAACGAAAACGAAACGAAACGAAACGAAAACGAAACGAAAACGAAACGAAACAAAAACGAAACGAAAACGAAACGAAAACGAAACGAAAACGAACCGAAAACGAAACGAAAACGAAACGAAAACGAAACGAAAACGAAACGAAAACTAAACTAAAACAAAACGAAAACGCAACGAAAACGAAAACGAAACGAAAACGAAACAATAACGAAACGGAAACGGATTGAAATTTTTTTGAATAGAAGTGACTTAAAATAAAAATTTGTGAATTGCAAAAAATTGCAATTTTCGAAACGCATATCTCGACATAAATGGAGTAGAGAAAAACGTTTTTAAAATATGCACGAAACAGAAACACAGCAGCGAATTATTCTGGCAAGGTAACGGCATATCTTTTCTCAACGTTCCACTTATGTCGTCTTTCGAAATACGAAAGATGGAACGAATAGAAAATAACGTGGAAATAAAAGAAGCTGTTACAGCATTTATTTTCGTCTCATGATAGCGCACAGATTCCTCGGCAATCCGGTAACGATCAGAAGGGTTCAAAATGGGGAAAAAAAGAAATGAGGATGAATATAATCTCCTTTTATCGAATTGAATGAATGTGCTGTTGATGAGAGTATATAGAAAATAAAACCTGAGATCTGCATGTATAATGTGAATCATCTTCACTCCTGTTTGAAGTTTTTTCCAAGTCTTGTAGCTGCGGCGTAAGAATGAGTTCCCCTGGCTTACCTTGCTTCCCACTAAGCAACTATACACACCTAGAAAAAATCATGTAAATTTACGTCTCCTGACCCTGACATATACGAGCATCAAAAATGACTTAGTTTTACGTTTGATTCCAATTTTACATGATGTTGAATTTCGTAAAGCACGTAATTTTACTTCACATATGGCGTTTGTTCTGAATGGTTGTAATTATAATTTTATGTCATTGAGCATGTAAAGTGTAAGTTTCGTGTAAAATTAAACGGAACCCGGTTATTTTTCGTCATTTAGTGAATTACGGCTTGTCAAATTGTGTCATGTTTGCAATTACGTCAACGATAACATTCAGAATTTTTTGGTGTGTACTTTTGGTAAAGATGGTAGATTAAAACCACCCGCGACAGAATCCCAGCCATTTTAAAAGGCAATCCACGACCGATTCGAGACCAATCTCGGTGGTTTTATCTTTAGTATTTTTATACTACCTTTCCCGTACAAACTTCGCTAAAGGTGAAATTTTTTTGCGATCGTATTTAAAATGATTCATTTTCATTTTCAGATTATACGAGAGATGTGCTCACAATAGGTGAATTTGTCTGTATTCGTTCCGCTTACCAGCGATTTCATGGGCTGCTTTTTAAAAGCTGTTAATATCATTATTTGCCTCAGCTTCAGTTTCAGCTGTGATATTATAATTTGAATAGCATTATCAATTGTGGTACACGGAATATTATGTTATTATTAGGAATGTAGCTTCAGGTTCGTTTTAATGTAAAAAATTCACCTAAACATTCACCTAAACATTGTTTCCGAGGTGCAGTGGGCTGAGTCCTACATACCAACCGACTCAGATCGATGATTTGGGACAATGTAAGTGTGTTGTCTAAGTGTGTATGTATACCACTATATTCCTTTAAATGGTCGCAGTGGAAACCAAGGCTCTACAGCTAAAAAAAGTGTGTATGTATATGGAAAACACTCATTTATGTTTCTCCATAATGGCTGAACCAATCTTATCCAAACCAATTTCAAATGAAAGGCCTAACACTCAGGCAGAACAATAATAATTTGATTCTGTTCTTTAGTTTCTAGGATATGAATAAGTGTGCACGTATAGAAGTTTTTTGAGCATAACTCTCAAAATGGACATCATAGAAAAAATGTTCTGCATATCGCCAAAAAGCCTTTCTGCATATTACCAGAATTACTTTCTAACGAGCTACGAGTTGTTATAACCGGGTTATAATCAAACAAGATACTTAACATTGAATTCGGACTTTCGGAAGATTTTTATCTGTTTCCCGTAGACCAAAAACGCTTTAAATCCATCTAACTGTATGATGGGACAATTCTTATATTTTTTATCGCTCTCTTCGTATAATATATCGATAAAGATCATTTATAATATAATGTTTCGCTATAATATATAAGTTTAGTAAAATTTAAATATCTACTGTTATAGCGCATCGATATGAAATATTATTATGTTAAATTAAAGGTTGATTAATTGATCGCGTGATCGAAAATAAAAGTCGCAAGGACAGAACATGCTTCTTAAAACCCACGTAAGTATATTTGAATATGAAAATCGGATATAAACTTCAACCGCATAAATTGGACTGAAATCCTTCACCATAAGAGTTGCTTAAAAAGCTCTCAGCGGAAAAATTCGGTAAGGAAAATCTCCAGTATAAAAAGCACATTTAAAGATAAATAATCCGTTCACAGGGAAATACTTATATCGTTACATTCAAGTTTAAAAGTCGGTTACATAAAACTACTTTGTAAGAGCTAGATATATGCTGTTCTGGTTTGCAAGCTGCCAGTATGATACTGGAGCTTTATTAAGGGGGTGGGGTGGTGTTTGGGCTTAATGGTTTCACCGTAAAAAAATCAGTTTCCTTGTCAATTTTTTTTAGAAAAATGGGTGAAGCGAATTGATCGAAATTTTTGTACATTATACTACATCATTTCAATAACATTCTGTAATTCTTTCATGCAAAAATATTTAAAAGTGACTTTATGTTGAAGCTTTTTGTGGAACGTCTCTCGAAAAACGTGATTTTCGGTGTTAACAGCCATTCAAAAACTACTTTATCGATTTATTTCAAACTTTGCATACACATTCTATATAAAAAATGCCTAATCCCTACGTTGAGCTTTTGAAATAATTTTTTCAATTAAGGGGGTTTTTGCTAATTACTGTTTTTCAAGAAAAATTTCGCCATTTTTTGAGTAAAAAGCCCCCTTAATTTAAAACTTATCCCAAAAACTCAACGTAGGGGTTAGGTAGAATGTGTATGCAAAATTTTAAACAAATCGGTCAAGTAGTTTTTGAATGGCAGATAACTCCGCAAATCGCGTTTTTCCAGAGACGTTCCACAAAAAGCTTCGTCATCGAGTCGCTAGTTGATATACTTGCATGAAAAAATTACAGAATTTTATTGAAATGATGTAGTATAATGTACAAAAGTTTCGATCAGTTCCCTTCACCCATCTTTCTAAAAAAAATTGACAAAAAAACTGTTTTTTTCACGCTGGAAACCCTTACCCTAACCCCCCTCTTAAAACAACTTTTACATCGATTTCAGTCAGTCAGATTTCAAAAATGTAATTCGCAAGAATAGAATATGATTCGTAAAACCCATTTCTAACATTTAAAAATTAAAAATTGGATATAAACTTCAAGCAATGAAGTTTATATCCAATTTTTAACTTTGATATGTTAGAAACGAGTATTACAAATCATGTTCTATTCTTGCGAATTACATTTTTGGAAGCTCCAGTGTACCTATGAATTTAAACACAAACTACTCAAAACAAATATGAATGGGAATAAGTTGGCTGAATTTTGAAAAAAGGTCGTTTAAGTAACCCCTTGATAAACTATGGAAAAGTGAGTGTAGTTCGATCCAGTACGGAAAAAAAAAATTGAAAATGGGTGCAACACCTAATGTGGGTCACAGTGCATAAAAATAGATAGACACGATTAGACGAAATTTCTGATAGACAAGTTTATAACGACTTTTTTCAGTCACCTGCAGTTATTTCTTTCGCATTTCATTTCAATATATTTAAGATCCGATGGTTATAAGTTTGAAAAATTAACTGACAGGCTCTGGCAAATGGAAATTTGTGCACTGATAAGGTTCATCCAGATAACTTGTTCGCTGGATATTTCTGGCGGTGGTAGATAGAAAAATGGAATACTAGAACTTTCCTGAAATCATCATTTTCCGTTTTATCAAAATATCACTCGCTTGGTTTTGCCTTTCTCATATAGAAAGGTTATGCAATCACTCTGAAAAACGTCAACCTAATCCCGGCCCGGAGGGCCGAGTGTCATATCCTATTCGACTCAGTTCGTCGAGATCAGAAAAAGTCTGTATGTGTGTGTGTATGTATGTATGTGTGTGTATGTGTGTGTGTATGTGTGTGTATGTGTGTGTATGTATGTGCGTATGTGTCAAATAATGTCACTCATTTTTCTCAGAGATGGCTGGACCGATTTGCCCAAACTTAGTCTCAAATGAAAGGTGCAACCTTCCCATCGGCTGCTATTGAATTTTGGATCGATCGGAATTCTGGTTCCGGAATTACGGGTTTCAGAGTGCGGCCACACAGAAATTTCTCATATAAACTATAGGAAAAATTAAAAATAGAATTTTTATTTTTGATGCTAAATGTGTTCAAGGTGCATGAAACGTCGAGATTTGATGCAAACTCGAAAAAAAATTTGACGACGATTCACTTTTTTTGGATTTTGGCGCATTTTTGCCTTTCTCATATAGAAAGGTTATGCAATCACTCTGAAGAACGTCAACCTAATCCCGGCATTTTTTTCGACTCGCATAGGGTTTCTGGATTTTAACAGGGGCGTAGTTGATGGATTACGGAGAGGGGTTACACCCCCCCCCCTCTACTGTTCGTTCCCCTCCTTTAAAAATCTCCTTAAATCACCCCTCAGGCCACCACCCCATTCAGCCCTCATACCCCTCCCTTTCAACCCCATCATCTTTAAACCACCACTATATCACAAAGCATACCAATTTAAGCTGAGGAGTCGTTCGTTCGGGACTTTCGCCCTCTTCACATACCCACCCCCGCATGACAAAATGAGTTAGCAAGCAGATAACATTGATCTAATGCTGATTAGGCACGTAGCTCATCAAGTTCGTGGCTGGCATGCCATTGTGTATAAGTGCAAAGTGTACTAAGAATGTAATGGACATTTCCACGATTATGTTGAACATAAAAAGCCTCCGTGCCATAGTTTAGAGAAATGAGAAAGGCACAATTGCACCGCTAGGTGAATTAAAACAGGTTTTTAAACGTATTATTACTATATTTAACTTTAACCGCTGAAGCGTTGCACACAAACAACATGCCATAACTTTTGATGTGTTGAAAAGAGATGTCTTCAGCCAAGTTGTTCGCTATAATTAGAGCTGCAAATTAACTGAAAACATTACCTAAATATAACCACTTAACCGAAAATTACTGAAAATATCTCACTTATAGGATGATTAATCTACCAATCTACTATTGATCTAAAATTAGCTGTTTTGGCGCTAAAAATTAATTGCATGTATTTGGTCTTATTTCTAGATATTGGTAAATGGTAAAAATTCTTCGACCGCATTTGCCGATAAAAGTTTTTTTTAAACAGGTCTATTTCAACAATATTTAGTTTATTCGAAAGGTATTCATTAAAGCTTCTGGTGGTATAAAGAACAGTTGCCTAAGTTGTCAATTTTGACAGTAAGTCCCCAAAAACTGCAAAATAAACTATTTTTCACATACAAATTTCCATGTCTTGGAATCAAAAGCAAATTAACCCTTTAGTTCCCACCACTGCCTCCTGGCGGTCTCTATAAAAATCTAAATAAAACTACTAAAACATGATTGTATGTTATCATCCGCACTAGCATTTCTTCCCAACGCTCACACCTTTCATACACACACATTATTTGAATATTCGTAGCTTTCTGTCAAAGTTGAAAATTCGAGGAAAACGTGGAAAAAAACTATTTTGTGTTTAGTGGTAATTTTCATTAAACAAATTTTAACTATTTTTGGAAATTTCAACAACAACAAAAAATATTTTTGAGTAGCCTGCATTTCACTGTAGATGTGAACACACTGAAGAGCCGTTTTTATCAGCCCCCGATTTTTTTAGTTTTTTAACCCGATTTTATCATCAAGCCAGGATTATGAAACTCTGTCTAGATACCGGAAAAAAACAAATATTTTTACAGCTTTAATTTATTAACAAGAAATAAACAAATATGTTTTGTCATTGAACCCATTTTGTCAACCTAACATAAACCAAGGGAGCTGATAAAAACGGGTCTTCGCTGTAATGTGACGGTCTTATTTTTCGCTATTGAAAATAGGAAAGTGAAGAATAAAGATGCAAAATGTTTAATATCTCCGCCGTTCGTGGACGGATTTTGACAATCTGTAGCTTGTTAGAAAGGTACTTTTATTGATTTATTTATTTCAAGTCATCAATCAGATGTAGACCGGTTTCATACAGTTATTATTAAACTAATTTAACATTAGTTAAAATTTTGATTTGCTTTAAACTGCTGCTTAAGTTTTCGACATAGTAAAGTCAATGGTTTCGCAAGGCTTGTTGTGAATTTTCATCATTTGTTTTAAAAGGCCAAACTTGGCATAATTAGTGCGATGGCGAATTGTAGAAAAGATGCTGTGGTTACGTAGTTGTCGAGAAGGAGCATACACATATAGTTTTGTTAATAGTTCGATTGAATCAATACGATGGGATACAATATCGTTTACAAATGATACCATATAAAATTCACGACTATCTTTCAATGTTTGAATTAGAGATGGTCGGGTTCGGGTTTTTGGACCCGAAACCCGGACCCGTTCCGAACCCGACGGGTTTCGGGTCGGGTTCGGGTTCGGTAAATTTAAGCTTCTCGGGTTCGGGTCGGGTTCCGGGTTTTCAATTTTGAAATTCTCGGGTTCGGGTCGGGTCCGGGTTTATGAAATTTTTGACTTTCGGGCTCGGGTCGAGTTCGGGTTTTTCAAATTAGGAATTATCGGGGTCGGGTCGGGTTCGGGTTTTGAACAAAACAACCCATCCATTTCATGACACTGTTTGCGTCTACGCAGTCTTTTTTGTAGTAGTGAATTATACTTCGTAATACGAATGGATGACACATATAACCGCACCAAATGTTAGCACCTCTGAATCGCTAGAATTCGTCGTATTTTCTGGTACTCAAATATTGTATTTTTTCATTCTTGCATAAAATTCCGTCTCTTCAGATTCGCAAACTGCCTGAATTATTTAATTTTTTAAACAAACATTCATGAAAGATCATTCAACAATACGTGTTTCACATCTAAAATCTCTTTGCGTATTATTTTTCATGATAATTAGTAATAAACCAAGTCAACAGGAATTTTTCGGAAAATATCGGTTCAACTTTCTATAATGGTATATAAATTTCGACAGGTACTTTAAAACCGATACCTAGGCCGCGGTGACTTTTTCTCTACGTAAACGGTTTTGTGGGGTACATTCGTACCCCAGAACGAAAATCGCTCTAGTATCTCTAATTTTTATTAAATTTATAATTAAATTGGATAGTTTTATTCTAAAATCATTCGTAAAGTAACCTGTTTAAAAATATTCGTGTTTTGGCCATTTAATTAGGTAATATTTCATTTTGTATAGAACAAGTCTTTAAAATACGTCAAAATTCTCTTTTTTTCTTCATATTGCTATAACTCCGGTAGTTTCAAATCGATTTTGACCATTTATACGAAGTTGTAAAGCTTATTAAATTTCCTTTTGAACAATTTTTTTTCAAAAACCGATCAAAAAGTATATTTATTCTGATGCTTTTTTAAAACCAAATGCCAAATGTACCCCAAACAAACTTTAAGCAAGCACTGTTAAATTGGTCAAATGAAACAAATAGGTTGTACCTGCCTTCACGGAAGTTTAATAATCAAATTGGTTTATGATAAAGATTTCTTGCAATTCTTGCAATAAACTGTAACGGAAAAATAAGGATTTGGACTCATAAATTTGGTGGTACTTTGGTGTCATTATGGCGGCTCAAATTTAAAAAGGGCACATTATTTTTTTAAAAGCAGATAGTTTAGGCCAAATTTATTTTCTAGAAACTGTCTTTGTTCCATCAGACCTAAACCTAGCTTCACTTCCGCCAGGTTTCGTTGTTCATGACACTCATATGGTGATGGGATAATAGCACCATTATCAAATCAGTGGTACATATATGATACAAGCACTTTCTGTCATATTGTTCCCGGACTGAGCTGTTGCATGATCCGGATTCCTTCATGAAAATACATGAATTTCCACGAACTTAACGAAATGATCGCAAAAATTTTGTGTATTCTGTTGAAGCCATTAACGGATTTTTAAGTTTGGAGTCGTTCCGAGAACTCCATGGGAGATGTCGAAGCATCTCTATTGGCGCGCATACCGTATAATCTGAAGCATAAAATAACGTCAGAAAATGATTGATGCCCTTCGATACAGGTTTGACCGTTCCAATCAGTCACGTGGGTGACGTCATGTAAACTGTCGAATACGAATTGCCAATTGCCATAGCTTAATTTAATACATGTAATAAACTATACGAAACTGCCTTGCAGGAATGGTTTCTGATAAAAAATCAGAAATTTTGGTTAATTACGACGGGCAAGGTTGTTGGAAACTGTGAACAAGCTTTCTGTTTCCCCATGAGTTGGCCGCCGATTTAACTTAATTTCCGGTTAAGATATCAATGATGTATCAAGTTTCTCAGCACGTTACAAATTTGACGTTCAATAATAGTAAATATAAATGCGGATTCTACTCGGTAGTGATTTGTTTTTCCAAATGCAGATATAACTCAATGCGTATGGTGCTACTTCATATTCGAGTGATTCTACTATTCTTAGATGAGTCAAGGCTCCAGATCGGGTGCCTAGAAATAAAAATCTTCGAGATCTTTGGTTGATTCTCCGCATTAGCAAGTTGGATTCGGATCGGGCTTCTTAAATTTTAAATTGTCAGGTTCGGGTCGGGTTCGACTTTTCAAATTTTAAAATTCTCGGGTCGGGTCGGGTTCGGGTTTTTAAGTTTTAAAATGTTCGGGCTCGGGTCGGGTTCGGGTTTTTCAAATTTTATAATTTCGGGCTCGGGTCGGGTTCGGGTTTTTAAATTTTCATGCGCTCGGGTTCGGGTCGGGTTCGGGTGCGAAAAAATTGAAACCCGACCATCTCTAGTTTGAATGTGGATTAGCATGCACCGTGCTTCATAACATGACAAATGTAGTCCAGTACAACCTAGTTTACGAAGTGTGAACAACAGAAACAGCTTTTGCACTGATTCAATCTGATTTGCGAAACATCATGTTGTAAATGTTCTCAATCGCTATAGTATCAAAAGAGAATGATAAGAGTTATAACAAATGCCCCAGTGCACTGTAAGGTAGATTAATACCGTGTTTCGTTTCATGATGGCGTGCTTAAGAAGTCTCCCTCACTCCTTAACCCGCAGGAGTCGTGCGACTGAGAATCACAATGTTATGCCTTATTATTACCGTATTTTTTACGTCGCACAGAGGAGTAACTATAACAAATTCTTGGCCAAAAACCAAAATATTTTTTTTTGTCGATTTTTAACTATAACTATAACAAATTCTTGGCCAAAAACCAAAATTTTTTTTTCCATTTTTTTGGTCCGTTTGTTCCAAAAACTAGTAATTGTCTATTTTTAGTTCATATTAAGGCATAATAACAACAATTGCAGCAGCAAATAATTTTGGCCAGGATTCGACCCCAATTACTCCTCTGTGCGTCGGTGAAAAATACACAAACACAACCAAAACAGAAATGTTTTCAATGGTCCCTCCCATATCCGTATCAACCACTTCTACAGCATTCCTACCTATTCAATCGAGCTGGTTACGAGAAAGGTTCGCGGAACCGCGACTGAGAAAATAAGCTCAAAAGGCAGCCATCAGAGTTACACATTAGGCCGCTCTGCTCAAAGGGATGAAAACAAAATCGGAGAAATATTATTGAACAAAATATTGTTCTATGTGGGGTGGGCGCTGTACGAAAAAGGAAACCCACCATGGAAACTAAATTGCGAAAAACCCGTAAAAACAAGGATCTTGTACGTATTGAAAATGAAAGGCGAAGCATCATCGACGAATACGCTGAGTGCACATAAAAATACTCTGCTAACGGACAGAAAGATACTTACCACAACGATTAATTTACTTTCAATTACAAATTAAAGCGAATATTCTGTTCAGTACAAAAACGAAGTTTGGCAATGAAGCTGATTTTTGTTTTTCCGTTAGAATGCCATTTTTTGCATTCATGATTGTTGAAGTTGTTCGAACTAGAGCCTTTTATGTTCTTTGATTTGATTTTGAAACATTTAATTTATTTCCAAGTTGCGAATTGACAGAAATTCGGATATTTTGACATACAAATGGGTCTACTGTGAGCAGAATAGCATCCTGACAAAGACGCAGAAGGGATGCAACACACATAACTGTAAAGATCAAGCCATCATCGATGCAGTCATTGTTGGACAAGTAACCAATGGAACCTTAGTATGGCCTATATCGAATTCAAGAAGGCATACGATGCCATACCGCACTCGTTCCTCATCAAGGTATTGGAGATGTATAAAGTTAATCTTGTAGTCGTGAGGTTCCTGTGGAAGGCGATGTAGAGGAGGAGGACAACACTGCAGTGGGAAAGACATGATGGGGTCTCGAAAGCTTCGCATCTTTAGGGGAACATTCTAAGGCGTTTAGCCCGTTTAGTGGGACACTGAATCGAAACAGACATAGATATCAGATGGAGAAAGCTCGCGGGAAGAGATGACCCAAACCTTTTACTTGGACCATCTCAAGATCTGTAGTGACTCGACGGAAAGACTGGTGTAGTCATCAAATTAGTCGAAAGGATTAGTGGAGTCATCGGCATGGCGTTTTGCCTAGAAAAATTTCCATCTGTTCAGCTACTTTCGGGGCGATTGGTTGACACAGCAGGCAACAAGATTGACAAAGGCGAGATGATTTCAGACATGGCTCGTGGTGAATCATGTAAGTATCTCGGATTCTGGCAACTCCGAAGGATTTGCCACACCGACATTAGGCTCAAGTTCCGAGATAATTTCTTGAGTCGAGCGAACTGTGTCTTGAAGTCTTTCCTGAACGCGGGGAATAAGCCCTGAGCAATCAACAAGTATGCTGAGCCAGAATGACCTAGAGGAGCTTGAGAGAAAATTGAGGCAGTCGTTTAATCAAGCCGGGATGCACCATCCTCAGTCGGCACTGGATAGATTCACATTGTCATGGGACAAAGAATAGTCGACATCCAGGCACTATGTGTGGTGTTATAACTGCGAAAATATTTTGTGGAAAAAGTCAACCGACAAGGAGTTTGTGATGTGGACCGTAACTATAACGCACTTCACCTAGCGCAAGCGAACTACAACTTTAACAGTGGTCTGCAGACTGCGAAGGAGAAGATTGCAGAGTGGAAGCAGAAAGCTGTTCACGATGCCAACCCCACCAGTTCGAGCAACCGTAAGGCTACATCGAACCTGTGGCTCAAGCAAGGTATCGAGTGATCGAGTCGGACATGATAGCCACCCAGGACAGGATTATGCCGACGAGGAATTGCATGAGGTATGTTTGTCACCAAGACGTCGAAAATATAAGCCGGATATGTGCCATTCGCCGCATGAGACCATCTACTACATTATGACAGGCTGCTACGTACTAGCCAACGCAGTCTACGTCGAGCATTACAACAGCGTTGCAGCAGGATTTTGCACCAGAAATTGGCGCTGCAACAAGGTCTTTTTAAGCAAGTGATCCCCAATATATTTTATAATAAATTCCGAGAAGTCGACTGTGACAAAATGTTCTACACTGACGGATCAAATCTCGATGGGTCCACTGGCTTCGGTATCTTCAACAATACTATCACCGCTTCATTCAAGCTCAATGATCCCGCTTCAGTTTACGTCGCAGAGTTAGCTGCAATTCAGTACACCCTTGGGATCATAGACACTCTGCCCACAGATCACTACTTCATCGTTTCGGACAGCCTCAGCTCTATCGAGGCTCTTCGTGCGGTGAAGCCTAAAAAGCAATTCCCGTATTTTCTGGGGAAGATACAGGAGTCCTTGTGTACGTTATCTGAAAAATCTTATCAGATTACCTTTGTTTGGGTCCCCTCTCATTGTTCTATCCCGGGCAATGAAAAGGCCGACTCATTAGCAAAGGTGGGCGCATTAAATGGTGACATATACGAAAGACCAATCTGCTTCAACGATTTTTTAGTATTTGTCGTCAGAGGACGCTCAACAGTTGGCAAACCTCGTGGAGCAATGGGGAACTTGGACGATGGCTACATTCGATTATCCCAAAGGTGTCAACGTAGCCTTGGTTCGGGGGTGGGGGGGGGGGGTGGATGTGGGTCGGGATTTTATTCATGTAATGTCTCGACTTATGTCCAATCACTACACCATGGATGCGCATTTGCGGCGTATTGGGTTTGCGGAGAGTAGTCTGTGCGCTTGTGGCGAGGGCTATCACGACATCGAACACGTTGTCCGGGTATGCGCCGGGTATTGTGACGCCAGGTCTCAGTTAAAGGAATCCCTTCGGGCCCGAGGTAGACCACCCAATGTACCAGTCCGAGATATGCTGGCAACTCGTGATTTCCCCTATATGTCCCTTATTTATACCTTCATAAAAACGATAAATATCCCAATTTAGCACCTCTCTTTTATTTCTCGTTTTTAGAGTTTCCTCCTGCCTTGTGGAACCGATTAGCTTCAGAGTGCCACTATGTAACCGCCGTCGCCCTTACCACTACGCCTGCATAGAAGGAAACTGAAGCGAGAGCGACTCGAGGTCCGATGACTCTTGAAGGATTCCCCGCGGGTCCGAAGAATACCATCCGCCAATCCGGTACTCGACGACTTACTAGACTGAGGCGCAAATTTGTTTCGCTGATCCCCCTACCCCCCCCCCCCCCTTTTGGAGTGAAAGTTGCAAGTTTTGCTATTCTTTCCCTGTCTCTCCCCTGTCCTTGATACAACTGCTGCTACACTGATGCGGAAATGGGCCACCCTCTGAATATCTTGACCAAGCATAAGTTTTAGTTAAAAAATTCAAATTAGTATTCTGTATTCCTAGTTTTAAAATAGCTATAATTTTTACTCTTTATTGAAACTCTTGTCCTCCATCTTGTAAATAGAATTGAATCCCTAGTTTTAAGATTTCTGTGAAATTTCTCATAAATATTTGTTCCTCCTTTTGTATACTAAACTATATTGTTAGTTTTAAGATAACCGTAAAATATTTCATAAAATACTATTACTCCCCCTCTTGTATATCAAAGTGAATCCCTTGTTTTAAATTTTTTAATAAAAAAATCTTTTGGCCCTCTCTTGTATATTGAATCTTATTTCTAGTCTTAAGATGTAAAAGATTGTAAAAAAAAAATATTTCAACATTGTAACCTCCTAGTTTTAAGATATCCAAAATGTAAAAACAAAAGCATTTGGCACCGCCAAGCTAACGCATTTGTGCCTATCAAATAAACGAAATGAATAAAAAAAGGTCTTTTTAAAGAGATTGTTCCGAACTACCATTATTTGCCGGTGCCTGTGCTGGAAAATACCCGTTTTAAGCTGTACTTGGGATCGCACTGTTCCATCGGACTAATGCCTACACCACAACCGCCCAGATATGCTAGTCTGTGACAAGGCTCGACATCGCCGTTCCACTGAACTACAATCTGGTAGGTACTCACGGTGGAAAAAACTGTCAGATATCGCCCACTGGTCGTTTAGTGGATAGTAAAACACCAACTCATACATGCACCGGATCGCGTTGAGTTGTGACAATTTGAAGCGGCTAAATTTTGGGTCGATACTAAATAATCTTTTCTGGAAATATATGTATCTTCCCCAGACGAACAACTTCCTACAACAAAGTGATACTTTATCTACAATATTTTGGCAATTAGTCAAGGTAATTTCGTTTCAATTTTGTTTCGGCACTTGACCAATGCAACGGGCCAGCGATAATCCAAAATTGAAAACACAGCTTGTGAAGATACTAAACGACTTTAATCTTACAATATCCCGTAAGTGAAGAGGTTATGTTTTCTTATGAGACATATTGAAATCGAACCTTGTTTTCGGTTAGCAACCGGATGCAAATTACTATATTACTTCCTAAAAAGAAAATTAGTTTGAAATCGAATAATAAAGATGAAAACCGATATTTGAGAAGTTATGTAAAGAGGTTTTTAGCGGTCAGTCACAAACAACGGCTTATAACTTCAGAAGTATCACGAATTGTTAACTTTGGCCTGAAGTGAAGATGTTCGCAAAACCAAGCTCAACATTTTTAGGGACTTGTTTTTTGTATTTAAAAAACCTGTTTTAATCCACCTAGCGGTGCAATTGTGCCTTTCTCAATCATGAACACGAGAATGTTTGTGTTGTTTATATTCATTAAAAACTTTCAAATGCAAATATTACATTTTATTATTATACATGACATGACAAATATACAAGAAAAGAAATCATTATTCGAGTTCTAAAATTTTGTAAAAGAAAGAAAGAGCCACGGTAATATTGAACTGAAAAAAGGTGCGAAATCGGCAAAGTCCAAAAAAATCGATTTTTACAAAAAAAAAAAAATTTCTTGATGACATAAAATCTCGACGTTTCATACATTTTAAAGATGTTTGACATCAAAAATACGAATTTGATTTCTGAAATTTTATGGGGTCCCCCCTTTGAAAAAAATTTTGAGCTCCGGCTTATATGGGAATTTCATATGTGACCGGACGGTTCAGTCTATATTTCCGGAACCATATAAGCGATCCGTGCGAAATTTTGTAGACATCTGTGGGGATATTATAGCTATCATTGTGAAAATCGGCCCAACCATTTCCGGGAAACTGATGTGAGTTCATCAATTTTGAGAGATGGCCGCTTTTCCCGGGCACTTCCGGCACCGTCTATGGTGGTCAATGTAGTGAACGAAAGTTTGGTTGGCCGTCGGGGACCTTGAACAGCAAATTTAATTTGTTTGAGAGACATTTTAGCGAAATTTTTACCTTTTTTGCTTTCATCGGAGTATCGGTTTGAATCACAATTTGCTAAGTGATCGTACGCCACAACCTGTAACTCTGGAACCGGAAGTCGGATCGGGATGAAATTAAATAGCCATTTACAGGGACGCAATACCTTTCATTTGAGACCAAGTTTAGTTGAATCGGTCTAGCCATCTCCGAGAAACCGATGTGACTGTTATTCTGAATTTAGATACTTCCGCCGGGGCTTCCGGAACCGATGATGGTGGCCAATGTGGCCAAATAGACTTTGAATGGATGTTAGTGACCTAATACTACAAATCGAAGCAGTTGCGGTCATATTTAGGAAAATTTTTCACCTTTATACATTCATTGCAGAATTTATTAAAATCGACATTTTCTGCGTGTTCGTACTCATCACTCTGTAATTCCGGAACCATTAGAAATTCAATAGCAGCCTATGGGAACGTTGCACCTTTCATTTGAGACTAAGTTTGTCAAAATTAGTTCAGCCATCTCTGAGAAAAATGAGTGACATTTTTGGTCACATACACACACAGACGCACATACACACACATGCATACATACACACACAGACATTTGCCGAACTCCGGAACAAGATGTCGGTTGAAAATGAAATTCAATAGCAACCTATGGGAATATTATACCTTTCATTTGAATCTTAGTTTGTAAAAATCGGTTCAGCCATCTCCGAGAAACTAATGTGGACCTTTTGTTACACACATACATACATACATACATACATACATACATACATACATACATACATACATACATACATACATACACACATACATACATACACACATATATATTGGCGAACTTCATCTTATTTCGTTATACGATGAAGGAAATGCGGGCGTGAGGATAGTCCAAGGGGAGGGGAGTGATGAAGGAGGGAGGTGTAAGGGCAAGGCGGGGAGGGGGGTGGGGGGTTGTGCGGCGACGCAATACTCAACTGCATATTTTGCCTTCCATTTGAGACTTGGTTTGAGAAAATCGGTTCAGTCATCACCGAAGAACCGATGTGACTTTAATTGTGGAATATGCCCGGAATTCCGGACTTCCGGAATCGTCGATAGTGGACAATATATTCAAAGAATGTTTGATTGGCAATCAGTGATCTAGATCTGCGATTGGAAGTAATTTGGTGACCATTTCAATAGTTTTAAGCCTCTGAGGTATTACGATTGTACCGATTTATATGGGAAATTCCAGTGTATCCTTACTAACACCCCTGTAACTCAGGAAGCAAGAGTCAGAACCGAATGAAATTCAACAGCAGTCAATGGTATTACTGTATCTTTCATTTGAAATCAAGTTTGTGAAAATCGGTAGAGAATTCGTTGGGGAATGGGTGTGATATTAGCTTAGGAACTTGGTGGGTTCCCCGGGAGCGTCATGAACCGTCATAGGTGGCCAATGTGGTCAAATCTGCTTTAATTGATCATTAGTGATCCAGACCCGCAAACTAGAGTAATGTTACATAAATTTTAATATGTTTTACATCATTTGAACATCATGGTGGTACCAGTTTATATGGGAATTTGCTGTGTGACCGCACTCTTCAACCCGTAACTCCAGAACCAGAAGTCGGATCAACTAAAAATTCAATAGCAGCTTATGGGAGCGTTATACCTTTCAGATGAAACTAAGTTTGCAAAAATCGGTTCAGCCATCTCTGAGAAAATTGTGTGAGTTTAAATGACACACACACACATACACACACACACACATACATACACACACAGACATTTGCCGATCTCGACGAACTGAATCGAATGGTGTATGACACTCGGCCCTCCGGGCCTCGGTTAAAAAGTCGATTTTTACAGTGATTGCATAGCCTTTCTTTATATCAGAAAGGCAAAAAATGGTGCGAATATTTCACTTTAAATGATAGTAATCACTGCAACTATATCACCGAAACGAAGGTATTTGATCATCCAAAAACATCCCAGAAAATATTACTTTACCGTTTTCGAGTGAATAGTTTACCACGTGCTCCAAAACAACTATATACCAAAAATTTTCGAAAGAGCAATTTCGATGCAAGTTCCCACTATTTTTCTACAAGCATTTCAACCAATTATCAAGGAAGGATTTGGTAAAACTATTTCGAGAACATTAAGTTTCCTATCTTAGTTTTTAGCATGGCTTTACCAGCATGGCCAGTTGTGCTTATTCATCTTTTCACAATAGCTCATCACCAGCTAAAACGCCCCACTAAGCTCTGGATGGTATGCCCCATTATTAGCATAACTGCAAAGTAATTATTTAGGAAATTTTGTATTTTGAATAACAGTATCACTATTTTTTTTTTAACTAAATCGAGGTTTCATACATTGTGTGATCTTTCTTCAGCATGATAAAAATTTCAATAATTCGATTAGGGCATATAACCACTTTGTTGTGGGGCATACTTACCGATTGCTGTGAAGTATAGCATTATTTTGTTGTGGGGCCTATTACACTGTAACCAGGGCATTTTGCCATGGGTGAAAGAAAAAAAAGCTTGAAAAAATAGAACTTGAGCATCTTTGAAAAATGTATAATAATACTTGTATTCGGATGTTTTTAATAAAAAATGAAACTGGAGCTAATTTCAAATTCATTAAGAGTAATTGGTGCGGAGATCATAGTGTCGAACGTTTAAATATAGCTTTTTCTCCTAAGAGGGCCGTATTGGATCTGTTTATTCTATTGCTTTTGGACATGAAATTGTGAGCGCAAAAACAGAAAATCCGAGCGCTTTAATATGTTCAAGTTCACCAACCATTTTTCCAATTTAAATGAATTTGGAAAACTGGTCATTAATGATTTATACAAATCATTGTATTTTATTATTTTCATTACTATCTTTTTATAGACCCCGTTTCATGCCCAAGTGTACTCGTAAAAATAAAAATAACTTCAGAAATTATTTAACATGACTTCATTCTCATTCCGACAGATTCATATTTTTCTTTCTTACCCTTGCATGAGAAATTTCGCGCACAGAGCGTCCTCGTATTATGCCAAAGCTGTACCGAAATACAAAACGAAGTGGCACGATGGTCGAAGTGGAATTTGTAATGCGCTCGTCGCAAGACATACGCACAATCGGTGGTGTTGATGCTGCGGGGCAGGAGCAAAGCCCGCCCAACTCTCGCGCCGAACCAAAGAATTGGACCGAAAGACTTCCCCAATTGTGCTTGTTTCGAAATCGGGCGCGGTGATTGATAGCTGATGTTGTCCGTTTTGTATAAGAATCGCGTTTCTGTTTTATTGCAGCGATGATTTTCTTCCTTAGCCGATCATACAAGATCTGAATGCATGTTCTCGTTTTTTGACTCGGTTAGATTAGGGCGGCTCGGCGAGAATGGGATGAGAGCGCGGTTCAAAATATGAATTTAATGAAATAACGAGAAACATGCTTTTTGTCCCAATTTCTTTGGATCCCGCAGCTTCCAAGCTTCTTCGTTGAATCTAACTTGGCAACAGGAGGGAGAGAGACAGCGGATTGGTTGAAGAGGAAGCAATAAGTAACGAATTCGTTCCAGTGATTTTCGAGCGCTGATTGGACGCAATTGAACGAGTTTTTTCTCTGTTCAGAAACAGTTTTTATTACTCTTCTCGTATGCGAGATTGCCCGGGCTATTATGATTCCTGGAAGTGGCTGTGAAGTAACAATTCTATATTTTACGGGTTATTTTCGATTACAGCTAGTAGTGAAGGCTCATTGCTAATAGCGGTAGCCTGGGAATTTCTGAAAATAGGACCAAACAAGTAGTGATGTGAGCTATTTAGAAATCTTGATTAGTTGTCGAAATTGTTAAGACAGTAATTATTGCTCTATTTGAAAATCGTTTGCGATAACGTTTTTGTTGTGGTAATGTTTAGAGTTTTATTTGTGATGTCTATTTTGTCTAATTTTATACGCTGAATATAATGAATGTATCATCAGGTAATTGACCTGCCTAAAAGTTGAATAACCTTTCGATTCCCATTTACGGATTCCTATAAAGCCATTAGCTATTGATTAGAAGACAGGATTGAATTTAATTAATTGATTAAACCTGACCATTACTCAACACCGAGAAAGAAATTTATCGCAAGGAGTGGCAAGCAGTGCGCCCAGAATGAACGACAGCAATGATATTCATCTATTATTATTAGTCCTGTTTATCTTTCATGAATTGTTAATTAAATTTATCTTTGAAATAAATATTGAATATGTACGTTGATTAGAACATCAAATTAACTCTTTATGCGAAGTAAATAGTCGCCATGATAAGGGTGGGTTTCCGTTGTTACGGCCAGAAAGGCGATTTAGGTTGCAGAGACCTTCATTTGGGTCATCTTCGGCAGCAGAACGACCTGGATGTTAGGCAGCACTTCACCCTGGGAGCAGCCCTTTGAGGAGGGGCTACGTTCGCTCCAAACAGCTTAATACGAATGATAATAGAAACAAATCAGTAGTGAGCCTTCACTCAAAATTTTTCATCATTTAAGTGTTTGGATTGTGCACCATATTGACGGCTGTGACCGAGATTAGTTGGAAATTACCACATTTTCCGTATAGTTTTCAAAAGATTTTTTAAAACACAGCTTTTCCGTTATTCGGTGGTGCCTGATCGATTTTCAAAAACAAAATATCAAATGGAAACCATAAAATGCGATAGATTGCACCCCCATCAACTCTCGTTCCCCTTCCGACGTCTCGTTAGTGACAATGACCACAATTAACCCTTTGCAACGCAGTGGGATGTATACGTCCCACCTACTTCTATTAGGGTTTTATTAGATTTCTAGTTAGCGTTGACATATAAATGTGAATTTTTTCTTTTAATCAACTCTTAGGGATGTAAGGAGTACTACTAGCACAAAAAATTATGTGAATTTACTTATTAGTTAGTAACAATTAAAACTCAAAAAATTCATTTTTTTTGCATTTTCTATAAAATAAATGTATAGAATTCGCTCAAACTTCCAAGATTTTTTTCCGAGGCATGGAGGGCCGTGTCTTATATACCAATCAGCTCGACGATTCTGTGTGTGTATGTAATTAACAAACTCTTATTCGTGTTTCTCAGCAACGGCTGAACCGATCTTATCCAAAGTAATTTCAAAGGAAAGGCTTAATACCCAGACAGAACGCTATTAATTTGTTTTTGATTCTTATGTTTAGTTTCTAAGATATGGATGTTTGAATGTGTAGAAATGGCACTTTTTAAATAGATAAACACTTTTTATATCTTTATCTTATATATCTTATACTACCTTTGGAATGAGCTCTAGCTTGTTGAAATCGGACTATTATCAAAATAGAAATTTAACATTAAATACAGATGACGGATTATTACCATTTTCCAGTACAGTTTCGACCCGTTTTTATAAACTCCCGGTTTTATGCACCCCCGTTTTTATGCACCCCCGATTTTATGAACTTTTTGTACCCGATTTTATCAACCTCCCGTTAATTCATTATTTTATGCCAGCAATTCAGGCCTACAATCTTACAATTGTATTCAATTAAGGTTGAGTCTTGCTTTGTTAGGTAGCAGTCAAAATGTAAGGTAGTTTACCCAATTTTGGTCCTATTTAAGGTAATTGAAAACAAAAATCACATTTTGCTTGAATTCTCAAAAAAAAATCAATGCTGTGTGTTTTCATGATAAAATAACACACTTTCACATATTCTGCGTGGAAAACATAACAATTGGAAGAGACATAGTTTGTAGTAAAAATTGTATATTTAGCAATATTATATCTTAAATATGTCGTAGTTCATGACAAACTGCAAACAAATTCAAACCAAAGACTATTTTTTACGGATTATCTGTAAACACCGGTTACGAGTGTACAATTTAGCGCATATTTGTCTTAGAGACTGTGAGGTCTGTTCTCTAGTTTATCTACTCCTACAAAACGATATTCTGCCAGCACACTTGAGTTACCACTAAACAAACTTCGAATTGAATCAATAGCTGATTCTTGTTCCTGTTTTCTACTGTTATCTCCTATGTCGTCCAAGCAGATTGATCTATTCACTTGTAAGTAGGAACAAATTAACCAGTCCGAACTAACGAGAATGGGTCATGCCAATCGAAAGCCACTGACCTAGGCTCAAACCGCATATCTCCATAATAAATACGCGTGCCGATTCCAAATTCTTTGATATCCGTTACGGAATATTGTTTGATGATGAAAACCCTTAAAACATAACAAGCCTGTATTTCCCACTGTTGAAATCCTACGCATAACTGTCCCACAAATAAAATAATCAAAAAAGTAAATATTATGTGTGTCAACTAAGAGATGGGTACGATATTAAAAACTGCAATAGTGAGATCGATCCTGTAGGGGAACATGGGGAGACTTGACCAAGCGCAAAATTCTATATTTGGCAATGGCGTCTTCTATTCGATTCTCAATTTTTTTTCAAAAATATTTTTAAACTTGTTTCGATCCCTTAAGGTAATTTTAAAAGTTTGGAATGAAAAATCCTTTCCTTACAGAAAATATTACGTGATTATTAAATTTGCATTAAATGATGTAATTTTTTATCAAACTTTGTATGGACATATCTACTCGACTACTAATTACTATTAATGTGCTAATGTACCATCTTAATCTTTGTGAAGCAGTGAAAAGATTTTACATAATTTGGAACATTGGAATAGTTATTACTAGATTTTGCATGACATTGAACGCAGTAACTAATGTTGGGGAGACTTGACCAAGATTTTATGGGGTGACTTGACCAAGTGACAATTAGCTGAAGAAAGATACAAAATTCCTGATATTTATTATGCTTTAGTATGTACTGTTAATGTTAATCACGCAATAAAAAATCCCACCGCAAAAATAAGTCTTTATATTTTAGTATTAGTAAATAAAGTTAGCAATAGTAGGACTGATTTCGTGACGTGTGAACATGCAATGCAAGCAGTACAGTTGATCCTTAAAAAGCAATGCATTTAAAAAATCGAAATTTATCAAATGCAACCCTTTTATATTTTTTACTGCTACCTAAGGACCACGAGAATATGAAAAAAATAATTACAGTATGTTTTATGCCATTATTTTTTGCTATGATTTTTCAAAATTCTCTTGGTCAAGTCTCCCCACGCCTTGGTCAAGTCTCCCCGCAGTGGGGACACTTGACCAAAAAAAAAAAAAAAAAACGATCACAGAAGAAAGCTCTCAGTGCAAACTTTCCTAAACAAAATGAATAGGAAACATAATTTGTGTGGATGCTAGATGGACCAATATGCTCAGAATTATTTGATTTCTGTCAGATTTTCCCACTGAGCATTTTTCGTAAAATCTTCCGTAAATTAATTTTTTCGAATGAAAAACTGGACTAATTACACTAGAAACGTTGACTATGAACGTAATTTTAGACTGTAAAGCTTCATTTGATGCACCGTTTCTCTCCAGATCACTAATTTAATTTTCATCGTCCATCGCGTTTTTCTTAGTTATCAGTTTTAGAACATAGACGTAGAATGGCAGTTAACTACCAACGCTCTGTGTCTAATTAATCAAAGAATAATTTCTGCATCTCACTTTTAAGGAGATTAACTGTTAAACTTCGATGACAGAATGTCATTAATAATGAGTCTAATTTCAGATCGATGCTTTGCTTGGAAATTGGATTAGACAACTGTAGAGCGGTTCGGTTGAATACGATTTTTGCACTGATACGGCATTAGGTTTAATTTTTCTGCAAACTAACAACTTGAGACAATTCTCAAGTTGCTTCTAATTTTGTAGGATGGAAAAAGGAAGTTAAAAAAAATTCCCGATTTTATCAACTTCCCTGTTTTATCAACCAAAATTTTTCGGTTGGTTGATAAAAACGGGTCATTACTGTATCTAGAAATGTTTTAAATATCATGAGGACTTTTGAAAGATTGTGATCTAATCACATCAATATAAAATACCTGCATGAAAACATTTCAACAGAAACTTGTCCCAGAAGTCTGAACTCAATCATAATCCTCAGAATTCCTATCATATTACGCTTACTTTTGAAAGGATGTACTGTAATATGGATTAGGGTATTTTTGAATAGGAATTGATTTAGTGTCTATGAAACAAAGAACTGCTCATCGAAAAATTACTTAATTTACAACATTTGCTGTACATGTTTATATTTTGAGAATGGCTCGAGTTTAGATGGAAACATAATATGATTAATAACGACGATAGCATTTTCCGAAAGTGGAGGGAAATTTATGAAAAATGGCGTATTATATTCGATTCTAGCAGGTCCAGATTGATTTTTGTTAGCATTTGATTCTTGTTTTATTACCAATTAGGTATATGGATTGTTAAAATAAATGTTCGAAAACAGTAATTTAAGGTCAAGATCACATAATTTGGAAACCGCTAATTTCGGAGGTTCAGTATCTTCGATGAATTTTGCAAACGTTAAACAGCTCGTCATTTGATAAAATAATTTTGGTGTTGTATCCACCAAGAAGTAGGGTGATGAGCCTATTTGCACCATGTTTCTATTATCACCCTACCCATTTGAAGCCGTTGGTTAGAGCAGTGTCTGCCATCTTTGGTCAACGCATTAAGTCAAATGGTAGCGCAACAAGGGGGGAACTCGATTCGAGTTTTCATTGTGCTCAAACACGAGAATTTTACTGTTTTCAACGCATTTGTGTTATTGTATTGGTTCTTAACAACGAAGCAAAGCGGTTGATGTCAATTTTTACGCATTCCTTTGAATGTAAGGCAATAAATTACCGAATTAGTGAGGCACCTTGCTTAGTATGGTGAAAATAGGCTCATAACCCTATTTATGGAGAATTTATTTTTCAATAAAATTTAGTTCGTGTTCAGCAAAATTTTGGAGAGTGTTATTTCAAACCACTTTGTTGCAGACATGAAGGCTCCATGTGTTCAAGATATAAAAATATTTTGGGCCATTTGTATTTACTTTAAAATGAATAATTATGATTTTATTATTTATGATAAATCTCTTCTACTATTTATAAAAAATAAAATTCACATTTTATTCCAAGCTTGCGTTTTTGAAGTCCACAATAGAATGTTATTTAGAAAAAAATAGATTAAGTAATATTTTGGTAATATCATTTTATAACTCGACATACCTAAACATAGTATTCATGCCTGCAATAAAATTGTTTTAAATTACACTCAGGTTTTTTTTACGCGGGGGATATAGGCCGCGTAAATGAAAACCGCGTAAATGAAAACCGCGTAAATTTCAAAATCCGCGTAAATGAAAACCGCGTAAATTTCAAAATCCGCGTAAATGAAAACCGCGTAAATTTTAAAATCCGCGTAAATGAAAACCGCGTAAATGAAAACCGCGTAAATTTCAAAATCCGCGTAAATGAAGACCACTTAAATTTAAGAATCCGCGTTAAAGGGAACCTCGTTGATGGATACCGCGTAAATTCCAAAATCCGCGTAAATGAAAACCGCGTAAATTTCAAAATCCGCGTAAATGATAACCGCGTAAATTTCAAAATCCGCGTAAATGAAAACCGCGTAAATTTCAAAATCCGCGTAAAAAACCGCGTAAGACAACACCGCGCAAAAAAAACCGCGTAAAAAAACTTGAGTGTATACTCTCAACAAATTCGCAGAAGACACGAACTCTGTTACTAATTTTTGAAAAAAAAAAATTCTCCATAATTTTAAAACTTCAAAGATGATGGTTTCAAAATTATGCTATTTGGACAGTAAATTTGATTTTCACCAAACCTTCACCATTCCGAATTTCTAGCTACACCGCTGACTCCAAGTAATTAGAAACGGAATAGTTCTACACTTGCCTACAAGAAACTTCTTCGAATAGTGCTTTTCAATTACAATACAGTGACGACCCGATTTGATCAGCCCCCGATTTAGTCTGCTCCCGATTTTGTCAGCCTCATATGGAAATAAGTTTGATGGGTTCTGGCAAACGAGCAAGGCTGAATTCGAGTAAATCCTTTCTGGAGCATATTTTCTTATCTCAAAGATGCACATATGCAAAAATAATAAATAATTTATTTCTTAATTTTTTGCTAGCAGACCCCTTTAAGAGAAATTTATTTTAAATATTCCGAAATAGTTATGTAGTCTGATAACTATTTCGGAATATTTAAAATAAATTTCTCTTAAAAGGGTCTGCTAGCAAAAAATTAAGAAATAAATTATTTATTATTTTTGCATATGTGCATCTTTGAGATAAGAAAATATGCTCCAGAAAGGATTTACTCGAATTCAGCCTTGCTCGTCTGCCAGAACCCATCAAACTAATCGAAGGAAGGGAAGAATATTTTAACAGCTTCAGTTTATTAAAAAGAAAAAAAAATATGTCCCGATTTAGTCAACGTCTACATTTTGTCAGCCCAAAATACACCATGGGGCTGATAAAAACGTGTCGTTACTGTATTTATTATTCACTGTGTCCCACATTAATAGGTACATCCTATTTTTCGAGGAAATTTTTTTAAATTGCATTGAACTACACCAATTTTAAAGTAGTTTTCAAGGGGTTATTTTATCGACTTCTTCCAAGATTTGCCGAACCTATTCCTATTCGTGCGATAGTTTATGTTAAAAGGGTATCCTAAATAAATTAGTATACTTAGGGGTTTATATGTTGCAGATTAAGAAAATACAGAAATTTTCAGCTTTTTTTTGCTACACAAACATCTTTCTTATTAAACTTATTAAACAACTTTCCCTAATAAGGTTGTGAAAATTAAAAAGTATTTGAAAATTTTTAGTATATTTTCAGAGCAGTGTGCACCCAGTGCACTAACGCAAGTGAGGGAAGGTTATCGAAAAGTTTCGTACAAAAGAAAATGCAAGTAATGATGTAAATTTTCCCTAACAGGTTTCGAGTTTTATTTGTTGTTTGGCAATAGGATTAATGATAATGATTCAAATCAAAGATGCTACATTGAGAAAAAGTAGACATTGAAGTAAAGTTTGACGAACTATGAACGCATGCACTTCAGAGGTAGCGTAATATCAAGAGCAGCAATTTCAGTTCGTAGTTATCAGTCGCGTTGGAAATTTGAGAAAACGATATTGAGAGTATGAAATTCAAATTGATTCAAAACAGATTTTTTCGATTTTTTTGGCTCAACACAATATATACCTTTACCCCTTTAGGAAAATTCAGCTTTCCCTACACAATGCATTGATTGAAGAATTTATGTATGTTATTTACAGAGCATTAGAAATAATTCGTTTGTATGTCTATATTATGGGCCATTTTCCCACTTTTCCATATCTTTGGCTTAACCTTTGAGATTTGTAGCACCAAAATTGTCCTATGCTGATTTGTGCGATTTTCTGAGTGCCACTATCCCATATAGTATGTGTTATCAAAAACATCGCGAAGCATCAAGTTCTAAATGTTTTCAAATGATATAATATCCGAAAAGAATGATAAGAGTTATACAAAATGTCTCATTACACTGTTAAGCGTATTAAAAGCGTTTTTTAGAATCTTGTTTATTTTTTAAAACGTAACACATATAATATTGCATTGAAAGTATAGGAACCTGATCGTTATCGGTCTTTCTCAAGCAAATGCAGATTTTCAAGCAGCGCACTCTCCTTGGCTCTAAGTATATTTCACCAACTGATCAAACTCAATCAACTGGTGCGCTGATCCAATCATGGCTTGAATATCATAGTTTCTAGGAAATGAACTTATGCCACTCGAAATGAACTTTGCACTATCTTTATCACATCGCTGACATTACCTAATAAATTGCTTTTTCTTTATTCAATTCAGCTTCGCTTTACAAGAATATTCAGCCTGCTCTGGTCACCATTTAGATAGCTGCCGAGACATTTGAACGAACCAGAACAGCATGAAGATGCAACTTTATTTCATCCTTTCACTTCAAAACACCCGCAATAAATTGCGGTGTCAATCAGAAAAATCCCCAGACTCGTCGCACATACTGTCATCGTTCGCAGTCAGGTTGGCCGTAAGTAGTAGCAGCAGCGGTGTGGTGCGACCTGACGAATGGGAAAAGTTTTCACTCTCGTCATCGTCGTCGCCATAGAGTTGAAGTTTTCATTTTCTTTATCATCATCATTCTAGTCATCGGCGGGGATCATCCGTAGAGTCCCGCCTAACAGAAGGGATGATAGAGGGGTACCCCATACAGGGACTTTCGATTCGTACTAGCATTCAAGAGGACGAGCAGCAACTTGGAGAAGCCCTTTTTGTGTCACCGGCATCTTGATAGAGGAGCAAATCATTTCGCTTTTGTGATAACAATAAAGTCATCGAGGAAGAGTTCGTCGTAGCTGCCAGGTCCCGTTTCTTCACAGACATTGTGAATACCAAGAATGGTGTACGGAAAATTCAAACTGTTGAAGAAAAACATAGGAGCTTACGATTGGCGTGCATATAGTAGAACGAGACTTATGACATCATATAAGAAAAAAAAATCTTGCTTGAAGATCCTCCCAACTTGTACTTCTTGGTTGATGGCATAACCACCATCTCACGGCATGCTCTCCAGTACCGGTGGGAGAATTACTGACCCGCAGTCTATTGGATTGGATAAGACGGGAACATCCATGAATCAACTTGTCCTGCCCATCGAAAACATAGTAGTTGAAAATGGATTTAAAAGATGATTATCAATTTGTGAACTATTTTGTTGGTACATTTCCGACTTCGGATCGGCTCACGTCTCGATAAGAGTCGATATTAACAACAATTATGAGTTGTCCTGTTACACAGCAAAGGTCGGTCAACAAGCTAACTGCAGCACCTACGGAGGAAAAACAACTAACAAATAACACGAAGCCGGAGACAACCGTAACAGCTAAATGGCTCATGAATGCTGTGTGGTATCCAGCGGGCTGAAATCTCTAAGTATTTCAGCCAAGAATTGACCCTATGGTTTCTGTTCCCATGTGGTAAGAGGCGACTAACAACAGATGTGGTTGTAGTCCACTAGGAGGTTGATAACAGTCTATTATCTTTCTCCTGACTAAACCAGCCTAGAGGCCGTGTGGCATCCGGCGGGTTGAAGTATCCCAGCCAAGAAGATCCACTAGGTTCCAGATCCCATGTCGTAAGAGACGACTGAAACAGGAGTCCTCGAGTCGAAATGTTTCTCCATGGCGAGAACTGATAACATAAACAGGAAAAACGTCAATTGTTCGGCATATTCGCAGCATAATGAATTATACCCTTCTGATAATTTCAAAAGGGTTGTATCATAGTGTGGCAGAAATGGGTTTCCACTCATAATCGGCAGTGATGCAAATACCCACCACAAAATTTAGGTCACTTTGTTAGATTGTAAATCCCCACTTGGTTTGATGAAACCGTTGATGCGTGTTGATCCTTTATGAATTTTCGGGGAGTCAACAATTGAGTAACTTCCAACAACATCAGGTGTAAAACTGGTAGTTGCGAGAAACGCGCTCCTTATAATACCTCAAAAATGGGGAAAAAATCAAAATCATAGAAAAGAAGCACAACCGCAGAGGCAATGCTACGGCTCATTGAATAGAGTCTTCGAGTCTCAATACTTATCGAGTGCAAGCAAGGTTGGAGAAAGGTCACATTTCGATTGCGCTGAATGATGGTCTGTTAAAAGATCTTCACAGTTCTTTGCTTTCAGTCCCTCCTAACTCATTCATCCCCAGTTTCAGCGAGTTTGGCTTAAGGTACGGTATTGTTTGGTTCTGTCCAGATAACGAACAAAGCTGTACCTGGTTGAAAGAGAAATTCGAAGAAATAAGTGGGAAGTTAGGGGACTTACGTTTTATTGTCAAACAATATAGTTTTCACTAGAATAAGGTATTCCTTTACATTCCGTGGAATCCCAAGGAATGTTTGAAGAGTACTTATGTTCTGATGAGGCTAGAGTTCCATAATTCTGATTCATGGATAGTTTACTGGTAAGTTCTGACAAGTCACTTACAGTGAAAATACAGCAGTAGTTTTGTAGTATCGATGACCGTTCTCTGGAGTTTTTACTGAAAAAGGGTTATAAACTGAACTATGGCTTCCAAATGTCACGACGATAATTTATAAACCTAAATCGATTTAAGCTGATGACAATATCTTCTCGGGGATGTGGATATATCCGCTCATCGAGAAGTGTCTTTTCCCTTGGGAATGAAAACTACTTATGTATTTTATTTTGCAATTTTTATTTATTTTCGTCAAGCATATGTAGACTACATAGAATGATTTTACAATATTTACTTATATACTATACATTATTTCTACGGTTTAGTTCAGATTTAATTTGTTTTCTAGACATGGAAAGGTCAATTATTACACAATTTTCATTATAATGACGCATCATTCTATTCATGGGGCTATTTTTAGCATAGTTTGTCCTAAAAGATTGTTCTTGGAATAAATTACGAGTTCTTAGTTGTCGGCTAGGTACATAAAATTTTATTTGCGAAAGTAATGATGCGGATTGTACACGTTGAGAAATAATGTCGTTGATAAAGTAAAGCATGGCAAATTCGCGGCGTTCTTTGAGTGTTTGTATATTAATGAGCATGCAACGTGCTTTATACGATGGAAGAGGAAATGTCGTCCAGTTTAGTTTACGAAGCGCGTACAAAATAAATTGTTTTTGGACTGATTCGATGCGTTCTTCGTACAGGACAGTGTATGGGTTCCATACTATGCTGCAATATTCCAAAATTGGCCTGACATATGTATTGTATAATGATTTTATTGTGTAAGGGTGTTCAAAATTGTAGGTGAAACGTTTAATAAAGCCCAGCATACTATTTGCTTTATTTATTATTGTATTATAATGTTCAACAAATGTGAGCTTAGAGTCTAAGATTACGCCTAAATCTCGTACAATTTTGGATTTTTCTACAAGTTGGTTGCCTAAGTGTGTGTCTATGGGAACATTTGAAATTTTTCTGCTGAAGGTTATTGAGTTGCATTTCTTTACATTAAGTTGGAGTGTTTATATTTTCTGTGTCGTTGGTTTATAATCTTATCATTGGCTTCCAAAAAGTTTATGAACCTAAATCGGTTTAAGCCGAATTTGAATGACAGTATATATTCGGGGGTATTGTCGTTTTGTTATCTCAATATCCCATCGGGGTGTTGATATATCCGCTCATCGAGAAGTGTCTTTATTCCCTTGGAAGTGAAGAATACTTCCGTATTGTCTGTGTTCTGTATGTTATTTTCCACTTACCACTTCCCAATCCTTCCCACCAGGAAAATGAGGAAACGATAAACCATGGCAAGCCACAAATCTCCGATCAACATGGGGAACGTGGCATTTGAGCCAGTCGCTACTGATTCCTGATTAGAAAAGGTGGCGAGAGTATCTGTGAAGGGCTGCAAGTCAATTTGGTCGGCATCTTCGGTTCGGCTCACGTCTCGATAAGAGTTTTATGTACTACCTGTCTCGTATGATGTAGCTGGACGTGTGAAACTTATGTAAGAACAAGTTCCATTTTCACCTTGACCATCTATTCCACCTCGCGCACTGAAGGTATTAGTCGTATCTGCGAAAAGTCAATCGAGATTGTGTCCTCCCGTAATGAGCAAAATCAATTTTGTGGATCACTCATTTCACTCGCAGTTGAGGGTAACGGAAATTTGCTGTTATTATATGTTAGACGTACACGTTAGAGCGGGGTGGCACTTTTAGAATGGTGCCTATACTAAAGGGCGAACACGAAATTATTGCGACACCGAAAATGTCATGCCAATTTTCTTATAATGTTTAAAATCAAAATTTTGGGGTAGTTTTATAAATATATTTACTTCAAAAATCAAAAGAAAAGATAATCGATGGAGCCTTGAGTGTAAAATTGAACGCATTTTCGCTTGATGCCCTCCATCAAAGTCTTTACAGTGTCATCCGTTACCAGTTACTCAGTTTTTTCCATTTTCTTAACATGTCCTTCTCGTCTTCGACTGTCTTCTTGCTCTTCCGAAGTTCCCGCTTCATCATTGCCCAGTGCTGCTTCACCGGGCGCAGCTCCGAACAGTTTGGCGGATTCATGTCCTTTGGAACAAAATGGACAGAATTGGCCTCATACCACTCCAGGACACTTTTAGAATAGTGGCATGATGCCAAATCTGGCCAAAATAGCGGAGCTTCGTCGTGCTGCTGCAAGAACGGCAAAAGGCGCTTCTCGAGGCACTCAGATTTGTAGATCTCGCCATTTACTGTGCCCTTTGTCACGAAAGGCTCACTCCTCAGTCCGCAAGAGCAGATGGCCTGCCAAATGAGATATTTGGAGGCGAACTTCGACATTTTCTTCTTCTTAAATTTGTCGTCCACATAGAACTTGCTCTTGCCGGTGAAAAACTCCAACCCCGGAATTTGCTTAAAATCGGCTTTTATATACGTTTCGTCGTCCATCACACAGCAGCCATATTTTGTCAGCATTTTCTCGTAGAGCTTCCGTGCCCGAGTTTTAGCCGTCGATTGTAGCCGCTCATCGCGGTTTGGGAAGTTCTGTACCTTGTATGTATGTAGTTCAGCTCTCGTCTTTGCATTCTGGACGTAGCTCTGCGACATGCCGATCTTTTTAGCCAAATCACGGCTTGAGACGTTGGGATTCGCACTAATCATCCGGTTCACCTTTCCCCCCGTCTTTTTGTTCTCCAGTCCCGGTTTTCTTCCAGCTCCTTTGCCGTGGTCCAACGTCAACCGCTCCTGGAACGGCTTCAACACTCTGGAGTCGGTTGAATGGTGAATGTTCAACATTTTCCCAACTGCCGGTGCGACAGGTCAGGAAATTGCAGGTGTTTGGAAAGAATTTGTTCTCTCGACTCGCGTTGGTTCACCTCCATTTTCCTTGAATCGAAAAACACGACTTCGAGTTTGACAGCATGTAAACAATACACATCAATGAGAAAGTGTGCAAAATTTGGTTGATTTTTACCCAATGGTAAAAAAGTTATGCCCTGTTGAATGTGTCGCAATAATTTCGTGTTCGCCCTTTATCTAATAGATGTATATTAATGGTATATTGGTTTCTTGTAATAGTTAAAAATCTGTCAACATGATTGTATGCGATTTCGTAAAAGTGACCTTCTGGGACCATATTCTGGATTCATCGGAACTGGCCATCGTGGCCAAATAGCCTCCAAACTTGTTCTGACCTTCCTTCATCTTGTGAATCTTAGTAGATGTTTCTTGATATGTCGCATGACGAAGGTTTGCCATGTGATGAAAATTACCCCCTGGGACCATATTCCGGATTAACTGGTGAATTGGTCAAGTGTCCTCGTAGTTTTAAAATGATTAGAATGGTTCTTACACATAGTCTTCTGCCACCTACGTTGACTTTGTCAATCTTGGAGTCATTTTTTCAATGGATCCAACGAGCTTCCATTATTGGTCCTCGGGGAAGATTAGCTAAATTTCAAATTTCTTTATTATGATGCTCTTTAGTAAATCCTTAAAGTTTTAAAATAGTTCAAGGGTACTCCCATAGACAATTTTTATGTTATTAATAAAAATCCTCAAATGGCAAAACCGACTTACCCCAATGCAATCCGGAATAATCACGGTGTTTTTGGTCCATGGTGGTCCAGTCTCTATTAGCATAAACTAGAAGAACATCCGGTTCTTTTGACACATAAGTCATTGGTCAACTCTATTAAGAAAAAAAATTCCAATCCGAGTGTTTAGGTGGTAATTACTTAACATATAAATGATGGACTGCGTATAAATTGGTATTAACAAATTTGCTTCATTGTAAAGAACAAATAAAATGATGCAAATGCCCGAAAACGGTGAAATGATCGTGTTTGAGCGTAACGAAGAATCGAGTGCCCGAATTGTCGCTCTACCATTTGACCCAATGCGTTGAACAAAGATGGCAAACGCTGCTGCGGCTTCAAATGGATAGAGGGATAATGCAAACATGGCGAAAATATGCTCATTACTCTATGTGTAAGAAATGCCTCAGCTCACTGCTAGTTTGATTAAGCCGGTTTTGTTTTTAGGAAATGACAGATACGGTCCTGTCAGAAAACGTTCAACAAAATCCAATGCGTTAACTAGACAATGTTACTGCCCGCATATTTGGTGACCATTCCTGTAAGATAACCGCAATGGTATTTGGACCCTCAAAAACCATTCCCTGAAGTTTCCTCTTATCATTAACGAAACGATAAGCCAACGCTACTGGCAATCATATTGACTATTCCACTTATGGTCAGCGCCACTTGTACCATTTGCCAAATAGGTCGTTAAGTAACGTTACCATTCAAAAATGCCGATTTCCTCGAACGAATTTTAGGGAATATTATAAGGCTCTCGCCTCGGAAGGTGCAAAGTCCCAGATGGGGGTTTTGCCTAAGCTCCGACTCCTGGTATGGGAGTCCTGGAGTGGGCACTCAAGACCTCTTTAGTTCCGAGTCCCAGGGCGTTGTGGAAGTAGGGGAACTTTCGGATGTGTGGCGGTCCTAAAGAAAATAACACACTTCCTACCTTACGTACAAATTTATTCCGGTTCGGGTGCGGTGGTGACGATGGCGGCAAGCAGCGGGCGACGATGATCATGGATGACACGTGCGGCAGGCATGTAAGTTGAGCTGTTTTGTGGGCTACGAGGCCGGGAGAGCCACGGGGATTTCAATTTACTGTATCCGGGACCACGAGAAACGGGTGGTTCTGCATTTGGGCGCGCAGGCCTTGTCGTCCTTGGCGTTTAGCAGGCGAAAGTGCCGGAATGCACGAGGCAATCGTGTCCTGCGACGGGGTCCTTGACGGCGAGCCGTTACTTTTAGTTTTAGGAAAACGGGGACCCAGTTTGGAAAAGGACGTAGCGGTAGCTGTACAGCTAATAATGTTCGTTTATCTCAACTTTTTCCACGAGGGCCGTAGCGATGGCACCTCGAACACGTTTTACACTTTCTATCGTCCAAGTCCAACTATCTAATAGCCTTCTCTTATCGTAGCCTTCTAACCAACTCCAACTCCCGCTCACTATCTCTCTCGCTCTCACTCTTTCCGTTTCATTTTCCGCGCCAATCCACTGCATTTTTCACCCAAACTCTGCGTTCTAATCCACATATCTTCTTTACCGACCGCCCACTTTAAATTCACCGTTGCTCCTACACTAACTGATTTTAATTTATCCCTATGGTTCACACATCTTTAAGAAAACTAAGTTGTGTTACGGTAACAATATTATAAGGGGAATGGTGATCTTATAATCCATTTCTGCGGTACTACATTGTTATTGGATATAACAAGGTATATACCTTGTTATATCCAATAACAATGTAGTACCGCATATGCGGGATATTAAACATTCTACCATAAACATTTCTTCACCATGCTGTGCGATTAGTATAATCTTACATAAACACAATTCATTTAATGTTATTTTACAATATGACAAATTGTGACGCAAAACAAACATGGTACCATACCACAAACCGTTTCGATCATTTGGTGTATTGTGACCACAGATAACCATTTCTCGAATAGTACAGTTATAGTTTTCGAGTGACACTATGCCATGGGCAAAATGTGATGAGTGTGTATAATAAACTACTTTATCGACACTATCGAAAGCGGCAGATGTAAAAAGAACTTTATAAATGTTTTTTTTTCTGCTTCACCTAAGAGCCTCTTCCCCCTCATCAGTTCGAATAACGTTTTTTATTCTATCGATTTATGGTGATCTGTGATTTGATTGCATGCCGTCCTCCATGTTCGGTTGTTGAAATCTTACGGTGGTGGTACTGCCGCTTTTACCAATTGAGCTATTTCTGTAATCTTGTGGAATGTATTTTGGTCTTCATAATAATCTAGCCACAATCGACTTTAGGAAGAGGGTAAATTGACATGTCATATACTAATAAACTGTTGATGATTACGAATGACCATGATTGTAAGAGCTGAGTAATTACGGAGCATACCGTATATGGTTGGAACTTCAATTCAAATTTTCCCTTAATTTTCCTTGAATTGGTTTAAGAGGAGGTTTGCGAGCCTTTCGGTGATGGTGAGCCGTGTGTTTGATACAGTACATTCATATATTATAGATAAACCGTTGAATCTGGTTGGTTAGGCAAATCGAGAATCTGGATGATGCATCCGTTATTAGAATTGAACGTCTCTCCTCGTCTTGACAGGTGTAGCAACTTCCGGCAGCTATGTACTTACGTTGTTAAAAAGACTCGTGATGTATACGCAAAATGTAATACATTTACATTGATCCACTTAAGAAAAAGGTATAAGCTCGGGTATTAGAGGAGGATTTGAAATTCTTGAGTTGCTAGGATTGCAATACATGGTGTTAGCCCTTCTTTAGAAGTCCATCCTAAATTCGTGAAGCACCTTCCTACTAACAGAACTTCTTAAACGGCAGTGTTACGATGTGATATATTTTGCCATATACGAAATTTGATTATGATTAGTTTTACCATTTTGCTGAATGTGCTTATAAACAAATTGTTGCTATAGATTAAATGTGAATATTATATTATTGACAGCCTTGTGGATTCATTTCATTTTTTACAGAAAGGTATGAAGGTTTAGACACAGATAATAGACGTTTAGTCTAGAACAAAATTTCTTCAAAAACCTGTGTAAACTTTCAAATTAATGAACGTTGGAAATCCGTGTTTCACTATTGCCATCTGCGCAACTGTTTGCTACACGTGTTTGACCGCTGCACTCTAACTGCATTGTATCGATCACTGCGCCATCTGCAAACGTTTGCCAAATGTGTTTCAGACGTCTAATTTATTCGGAATTTCAGTAGCGGGTATTTACACACGATTCAAATCGAGCCTAAACGTTTGTTATCTGTGGTTTAGATTTTGCTCAAAAACGAAACCTGTACGCTAGAAATTAAATTTGGAATTTCTTTTATCCAACCTAAATAATCTGATTTCCACTTGGTAAGAAATAATAATAAAGTATTAAAGCACTTTATCCGTGGATAAATTATTTTTTCCCAATGAATATGTGCAATAAACAAAGATTCGTTATTTCATTTTAACAACACATTCAATTCAATATAAAGGATTACTGAAAACTGTAACCAAACGATTCGACTTGAGGTGAACATTATGGTAATCTTGTATGGAAATTGTAACGATACACGTTTTTCTTTAAAGCAAACCTTACAGAACCATATGAAAACGACTACCATCATTGTGACTTCAATTCAAATCGTTTCGATATTTTTTTTAATAATCCTGCGGAAGCACCTCAATTATTTTCTAACATACAATATTATATTATAACCATTCCCTATATCGTAACAATAACTCGTATTTTCATTCTATAATTTCATATAATTTTACAGGAAAACGCATTTATCGTAATATCATAAATAGACCCTAACGTGTGTGGTTACCATAGCACTGATTTTTGTATAATATAGAGGATTCCAGATAAAGTTTTTATTTATGCGGGTGGAGTTATATTTATTTTCATCGGCATTCATTTATCTGCGTCATCTACATATGCTCGATTGCTTAATTTTCGGGCTTATTTTCGACTTTCCTCCGACCAGTTGAGATGTCACGTCATTCCGAGAACTTGTCCGACCAACGGTCATCAGTTGAGGATAGCATGCGCGTATGCTAAAGTAAAAGTGATTCTCCACACATCTATTCCAAGCGAATGGAACCCTCCAACCAACAATGAAGTCGGACTATGGAGAAAGCGATATAAAAAGTTTGTATAGAAATCAATCTAATTTCATGACTGATCAATCAATCGTGCGTACGACACTGACTTAAGACATTGCTGTGCAAGTTTCTGGACTACTCTAACCAAGAGATTGTTGCAGGTTGATTTGAAGTCGTGGTTCCCTTTTCACGCATTGAATAATAGCGATGTGATGTCATGGTGATTAGCCCGATGGCCGTGTAACTTTGGCGTGCGAGCGTGAAGGTTTTTACGCTTTGCGAAGCCAATTGATATAGCCTCGTTTGGCAAAAGCTATAGTGGAATCTCGCAATCCGGCTGGCGAGGGTTTCGATGGACAAGCTATCGATTTTCACCAGCTGTGCGGTGGTCAAAAAACCGTTCCAACCGGTCCGAGCAATCGATTGCTCGCTACCTACCATAGAGGAAACATCAACGGGTGACACAATTTCCGAGATTTTGCGGTTGACCGCCAACGCGTTTCGTTTCTGTTGGTGGGCATCGAGGGGAAACTATTGGGTTCGGGGAAACAGGTTCGATTTGGAGTCGGTCGGAGCTAATTTCTGGCACTATGAGTTCCGACATTGGATTGGATACGAAAGTGCGGTGCGGATAGGCTAATGTGATTAAAGCGTACACCAGACCATTTCGGGGACTCCAGGCACTTGCTACAAACACTTTCAAATGCTTTCTCACTGGTCACTATATGTAGAATAGCAGACGGATGCTTGAAGAAATCTGACGTTCGCAGTATTTAAAGCGGTGCAAATATTTTTTTCGATGGATCGCTTGCGCTTGCTTGCTTGCGAGTAAGTAAAGTGCATAAACCTTTTACTAAATTTTTCATATATTTGGGAAATGCTACATTCTTAGTGTGCTTTCTTAGAGAAATAGTACGCTCCTTATTGACTGAGAGAATGCGCTTTTCAGTGGTTACACGAAGTCTATGTTGGGAAATATTATGCATAACATAACAATTTGAATTGTTTTCTTCAAACTGTACTAAAATTGATAATCAGCATTTTGAGTCACGTCTGATTCCTAATTCCTATCTCAAGACATGTGCCTCAATATTCTTCACAGCAAAACTTTCGCGTTTTTGTTATGATTAACGACTTACTTACCGTTCAATATAGGGGCTCCCTTTCAAAACTTCGTTCAATTTGATCAGCATCAAAAGGAGTATGCTGTCAAATCATAATGTATAATAAACCGAAATATAATCAATGCAATTCTCTGACATGTCAACTCGACATCAGTTGTTTCAGTCCGTAACTTTACTTCCATTGATATAAGTCAGTACATAGGGATACAGTATGTTTAGTTTCATCGTTACTATTATGCATAGGACCTTGTGCAAATGTTTTAAAATAATTCATCTGATCATTCCAACTCGACAATATTTCAGTTATTTCAGATCCCCCCTTACTACGCCATATTCCTCAGCTATCTACGCCCATGAAATTGAGCTAAGGCTTTTGAATAATTCATCCGAACATACCAATGTAGTAAATATAAAATATATTATGTTATTTTGGTATGCTATATGAAATATCATTGGTACCCCAGCAGTGCACAGTGGTCCCAAAGAGCAGAAAAGAGGGTTTTTTAGATTGCGTCAAAACGGTTGACTTTATTAATATGGTGTCTTTGAGAAAGTTTCTTGGAGTAAAACTACCCTTCTTGCTGTCTTATCGGATTGATGATAAATCACCCTAATAGTGAGTTACGAAATTTATTTTCTTCAATAATTCAGATAGGCAAATACTTACTTCAGCAAAGTCACTGCCTTGGGGAGATCTGATTTTTCCAACTTTTGTTGTGCTTTTCTTGCACTTTAATTTGTTTATAAAGTGGTTTGCCCGTTTCTGCCCGTTCAAAAGTTATCGCCATTGGAAAAACAACTATTTTCAATAAAAAAAAACCTGTTTTAATCCACCTAGCGGTGCAATTGTGCCTTTCTCAAACATGAACACGAGAATTTTTGCGTTGTTTATATTCATTATAAGCTTCCAAATGTATATATTACATTTTTATTATACACGACATGACAACTATATACAAGAATAGAAATCATTATTCGAGTTCTAAAATTTTGCAAAAGAAAAAAACAGCCACGGTAATATTGAATTGAAAAAAGGTGCGAAATCGGCAAAGTCCCAAAAAGTCGATTTTTATAAAAAAAAATTTATAAAAAAAATTTGAATCAGAATTTGCTATGTGATCGCACGCCACAACCTGTAACTCCGGAACCGGAAGTCGGATCGGGATGAAATTAGATAGCCATTTACGGAGACGCAATACCTTTCATTTGAGGCCAAGTTTAGTCGAATCGGTCTAGCCATCTCCGAGAAACCGATGTGACTGTTATTCTGAATTTAGATACTTCCGCCGGGGCTTCCGGCACCGATGATGGTGGCCAATGTGGCCAAATAGACTTTGAATGGATGTTAGTGACCTAATACTACAAATCGAAGCAGTTGTGGTAATATTTTGGAAAAATGTTCACCTTTATACATTCATTGCAGAATTTATTAAAATCGACATTTTCTGCGTGTTCGTACTCATCACCCTGTAATTCCGGAACCGGAAGTCGGATCCATTAGAAATTCAATAGCAGCCTACGGGAACGTTGCACCTTGCATTTGAGACTAAGTTTGTCAAATACATACGCACATACACACACATACATACATACACACATACATACACACAAAGACATTTGCCGAACTCGACGAACTGAATCGAATGGTATATGTCACTCGGCCCTCCGGGCCTCCGTTAAAAAGTCGATTTTCAGAGCAATTGCAATACCTTTCTATTGAGAAAGGAAAAACGTGAATATCTCCATACATACTAGCGATAGCAAGATTCAGTCTTCGGCAAAGTAATGCGGGTTTTTTTTCCTCTGTTTATTTGACACGGCTCAACGCGTTAGCATGACTGAGCCAGACATCTTTTAAACTTTTACAATATGTAAAAATAAAGAATTTAACAGTGTTTATTTTTTACTCGCACCATCTTGTTGACGCAGCTTGCTGCTGCGTGTTGAGATTCGTTTCCTTGGCGGTGAAAAGTTGTTCGCCGAATCTTGAGGGTCATTTGGTCTGCCTTCTTTCTCGTTGTCGTACTCGTCCATATCCTCATCTGTGCTACTCGCATGCTGTTCACGATCGGTTGTTCTGGTTTGTGCTTTAATCGTATGGGTCGCTATTGTGTGTCCGTTCTCTTCTGATTTCGCTTCATTGTTGTTGTAGCTGGTTGTTGGCTTAGAGACATTAAACGCGATCGTTGTAGAATTCATGTTTGTTGCTTCTTGATCCGGAGAAGCTGGTTTTGCAGCTGTTAGTGGTTTAGCGTAAGATGGTTGTGTGCTGATTTCGGTTGGATTTGAGTTTTCCTTAACAGTTTCTACGCAAGGTTTTCCGAGGTGCAGCTTCTTCGTGCAGAACTGGCACGTAGGAATTTGCCCTGGGTACGTGACTAGTGATGTCTGTTGAATGAGAGCATCGTCCCTTCCTAACACTGTGAAGCTTAAGTATGAGGGAATTGGCTTGGTCACACGCATTCTCACCACACGAACACCGTTAGGGATGCCCGGGAAAAAAATCCTCCATGTATCATGTGTAACGGAGTCTACTTCTCCGTATTTTTGCAAGCATTTTTTAATCGCGCCGTCAGGCGTACGCGTAGCCAAATCATGGACCCGAACTTCTACAGCGCCGTTCTCGATGTATACGGGAATGCTATATTTAACATTGCCGCATTCGGCGGTGTGCTGCATGTTGTTTCGCGAGGCGAATGACTCAGCTTGGTTAATGTTGTTGAACGAAATCAGCACGCAATGTTTGATATGATGCATTTGTAGGGTTTTCACTTCAGCCAGATTGAGTTCCATATGCACTTTTAATAACTGTTCCACTTCCCGAATGGCTGGTCTTACGGGACATTTTGAAAAATCAACAGCAACACAGTTCGGCCGCATCTGGGTTGCTTTTTGCTGGGCACCGTCACTCATCACTATATCGCACAGTAGGTATAGGCTATTGTTATATGGACTGCTTGTGTGATAGGCACCGATTGATTTTTAGGTAGAATTGACTGTTTCACTTGCGCGGGACGATTTTTTGCTTCTGCGCAGGGCGAGATATGAAGACAAACTGAGTAATGCGGTTTAATAATCCAAACATTTATGTAATGGAAAAAAATCTAGAAGAAAACTTATGAGCAAAAAACTGTTTTTAAGGGGCCTTTTATAAATAATGTCCCATATCTCAATAAGCTTAAAAGATAAAGAGTTGAAGTTTTTTGCTCTTTGGGACCACTGTGCAGTGTTGGCAAAAATGATTTTTGGTATTTAATTCTAACTATCGAACTATGAACAGCTATAACTTGTTTAAGAGACATTCTAACACCGTACATCTTTTGGCAAAGTTGTTCGGTATATCCTTGACTATACTTCTATCTGACTGTTGGCATACTGCAGGAAAAATTGTAGTCTGTCTATTGAAAATGCGAACCAGTAGGTTTTCCCATACTAATCTCCATACAAATTTCAAACGCAATGCGCTACGCTGGGTAAAAACCAATCGACCACCAATTTTGCCCAGTTATTTGGAAACAAAAAAGTGCGGTGCTCGGTTGATGTAGTTAAGATTACGTTTTTGCTATATAATACCCCACCCTACTCTCCTTAGTGCATAGTTTCGAAAGAATATCTATTCATCTTCAGGAGAAGGCAGGCTTTGAATATAAATTATAGTTTTCTCATAATGAAAGTATTTTACAGATTTTGTCAGGACTACAGGTATTTTCTTTTTCAAGTAGAATGTAATATTGATTTTGTTTCCGCAAGTGGCTCTGACCTACACTGAAATGGTCAACTATTTATAGAGAAGCCGTAGGTAACAATAATTTGGCTTTCTAAAGCTACACAATTACATCGCAAACATCAAATTAGGTTGGGCATTAACAAATATTTCAGATTAGTTGATTCTTATAACACAACTTAGAAATGGGTAGAGAAATAGCAAGATACACTGCTGGCCAATAAAATAGGTGTAAGATAAAAATACATGAAATATTGAGTTATTTTTTTATTACAATATTTTATAGTTAGGCACAGTCGTAAATATGAAAAAGAACACTTTTAATTGTAAATTAAACGTTATGCTTTATCGTAACGCTCTCTTCTCCAAGAAATCCAAAAAAGTACCTGGTCAATGAAATAAGTGTATTGTAATCCATTGCATTAAAATTTTTCAAATCCAATGATTTTAAGACATTTTTAACAACTAGTAGCCTGTTTAACCTCCCTTATTCAACCAAATTTTATTCATTCGTCTTGACATTGAGTCATTCAAACGCTGATAAGTTTCCGTTGGCATAGTGTACCATTCATTTTAAGCTGCTTCCCACAAACGACCCTTATTTCGGAAATTTTGACCGGATAACTACTTTTTAAGTACATTCCGTAGATTTTCTACGGGATTGATGACAGGAGATTGGCAGGGTCCAAAATTATAGCCACTTTATTATCCCGAAATCATTCCTTTACATATTTCGATGTGTGTTTTCGATCAATATCTTGCTGAAACTATCATATAAAGGCACGTTATCTTTGGCATAGGACTGCATGACATCCTTTAGGATGTCCATCCTTTTGCCTTGCTTTCGAATCTTGCCATTATAGTATAGTGTTGCGATAAATTGGACCTGCGCCATTACACGAAAAGTAGCCCCAAACCTCATCATTCTCAACTCCGTGTTTTACCATATTTTGAATATGTCGTAGATCAAGCTTTTTGCACTTTGGACGTATAACGTTTCGTTGTGCCTCGGAGGAAAACAGGTTTATCTTCGATACGTCCCTCCCAAGGATATGTCGCCATTTTTGATGCCTTCTGATCCAGGCCCCTTAACGGTATAGAAAAGTAAATTGCATATTTCTGCGAAGGCTTTTGCTTCGCAATAGTGGAACCTTTTTAGCAATTCTTTCTGGAAGATTGGAATTTTACAGCCTACGGCGAACTGTTGTCGGACTTACCACATTTCCAATGTGTGCTGTAATAGTCCTAGATGACGCGAATGGATCAGATTTCGCTAATAATGCAATACAATGGTCAGCTGCTGTAGATGTTTTCTTGGTTTTTTTGCGTGTTTCCCTTTTTTAAAGGTTTTAAGGTATTCGTAACGAAGTTTTCGGAATGCCGAAGTGTATTCGCGATTTTTGCACGTCTTATCATCTTTAACCAAATTTCTTAGCAAAACTCGTTCCACTTGAGTATAGTGAGATGCTCGACCCGATTGGCCAGCAGTGTATATGTGAATCGTGACAATTGCCACGAACACGAAGGAAGAGAGAGGAAGATGTGTGAGGAATGGTAAATGATGGTTAGTGCTGTGACATGATTTTTGTATATTGGACGATATTATGATTCCTTACATTCTTATTATAAACACTGCAACTGGTTATTTTTATGCCCTGACCAGTATAACACAAATCAAAAGAAATCAAGCTTTCACAAGAATTTTTGATTTCAACAATTGCTGTCGGTGATGCTACGAGTATAATATGAAGATGCATTATATTAGAAAATGATTTTCTCACTATTATTCGGTGATCTGTGCATTCATGTACCACCTATAATGTATCTCTCGACAGAAAGCAATGCTTATTCCAATGGGTAAATACATCAACTCTGGACAAATTTTACTTTGAAGTGAACTTACACAGTATTTTGACTTTGAAATGAACTTGCTAATAGGTTGTTCAGAAATAATTAATTATTATTGAGCAAATTCACAAACTGTTTTCGGTATAGAATTCCTCGGATACCGTAGATATGTTTTCATACTTCAATTATCAAAATCCGTAACGTTTTGCCACTAAATACCAGTATAGAAATACTCTTCATGTATTTTAACAATCTATGGCTTCTTAGAAAGGTATTTTATAAGTTTCCCATTTTATGCTATAACATGGCTAAATTACTTTGTTGGAAAGTTATATGCATAAAACATGTCGTGTTTTGACCAAATAATCCATATCTCAGAAAGTAAACAACATGTGCAAAAACAAAAATAACAGCATCTATGCCTTTCGTTTCAAACTACAAGCTATTATCTATCATTTGAGCTATAACAATTATAAATATTATCCGTCAAACTGGAGTTATTTTTTTTTTATTCATTTCGTTTATTTGATAGGCACAAATGCGTTAGCTTGGCGGTGCCAAATGCTTATGTTTTTACATTTTGGATATCTTAAAACTAGGAGGTTACAATGTTGAAATATTTTTTTTTTACAAAGGAAAAAAAAAGTTTGCAGCTATCTTAAGACTGGAAATAAGATTCAATATACAAGAGAGTGCCAAAAGAATTTTTATGAAAAAAATTAAAACAAGGGATTCACTTTGATATACAAGAGGGGGAGTAATAGTATTTTACGAAATATTTTACGGTTATCTTAAAACTAACAATATAGTTTAGTACACAAAAGGGGGAACAAATATTTATGAGAAACTTCACAGAAATCTTAAAACTAGGGATTCAATTCTATTTACAAGATGGAGGACAAGAGTTTCAATAAAGAGTAAAAATTATAGCTATATTAAAACTAGGAATACAGAATACTAATTTGAATTTTTTAACTAAAACTTATGCTTGGTCAAGATATTCAGAGGGTGGCTTATTTCCGCATCAGTGTAGCAGCAGTTGTATCAAGGACAGGGGAGAGACAGGGAAAGAAGAGCAAAACTTGCAACTTTCGCTCGAAGGGGGGGGGGGGGAGGGGGATCAGCGAAATAAATTTGCGCCTCAGTCTAGTAAGTCGTCGAGTACCGGATTGGCGGATGGTATTCTTCGGACCCGCGGGGAATCCTTCAAAAGTCATCGGACCTCGAGTCGCTCTCGCTTAAGTTTCCTTCTATGCAGGCGTAGTGGTAAGGGCGACGGCGGTTACATAGTGGCACTTTGGAGCTGATCGGTTCCACAAGGCAGGAGGAAACTCTAAAAACGAGAAATAAAAGAGAGGGGCTAAATTGGGATATTTATCGTTTTTATGAAGGTATAAATAAGGGACATATAGGGGAAATCACGAGTTGCCAGCATATCTCGGACTGGTACATTGGGTGGTCTACCTCGGGCCCGAAGGGATTCCTTTAACTGAGACCTGGCATCACAATACCCGGCGCATACCCAGACAACGTGTTCGATGTCGTGATAGCCCTCGTCACAAGCGCACAGACTACTCTCCGCAAGCCCAATACGCCGCAAATGCGCATCCATGGTGTAGTGATTGGACATAAGTCGGGACATTACGCGAATAAAATCCCGACCCACATCCATCCCCCCGAACCAAGGCTTCGTTGATACCTTTGGGATAATCGAATGTAGCCATCGTCCAAGTTCCCCGTTGCTCCACGAGGTTTGCCAACTGTTGAGCGTCCTCTGACGACAAATACTAAAAAATTCGTTGAAGCAGATTGGTCTTTCGTATATGTCACCATTTAATGCGCCCGCCTTTGCTAATGAGTCGGCCTTTTCATTGCCCGGGATAGAACAATGAGAGGGGACCCAAACAAAGGTAATCTGATAAGATTTTTCAGATAACGTACACAAGGACTCCTGTATCATCCCCAGAAAATACGGGAGTTTCTTTTTTGGCTTCACCGCACGAAGAGCCTCGATAGAGCTGAGGCTGTCCGAAACGATGAAGTAGTGATCTGTGGGCAGAGTGTTGATGATCCCAAGGGTGTACTGAATTGCAGCTAACTCTGCGACGTAAACTGAAGCGGGATCATTGAGCTTGAATGAAGCGGTGATAGTATTGTTGAAGATACCGAAGCCAGTGGACCCATCGAGATTTGATCCGTCAGTGTAAAACATTTTGTCGCAGTCGACTTCTCGGAATTTATTATAAAATATATTGGGGATCACCTGCGGGCGTATATGGTCCGGGATTCCACGAATCTCTTCCTTCATGGATGTGTCGAAGAATACAGTAGAATCAGAAGTATCTAGGAAACGGACACGGTTGGGATTGTACGAAGAAGGATTGATGCTCTGTGCCATGTAGTCGAAGTACAAGGACATAAAACGGGTTTGAGAATTAAGCTCGACGAGCCTCTCGAAATGTTGAATCACCAACGGGTTCAGAATGTCGCATCGGATGAGCAATCGATATGAGAGTTCCCAAAATCGATTTTTTAGCGGAAGAACGCCCGCCAGCACTTCGAGACTCATCGTGTGGGTCGAGTGCATGAAACCCAAGGCAATGCGCAAGCAACGATACTGGATTCTCTCCAGTTTGATGAAGTGTATGTTCGCAGCGGAGCGGAAACAGAAACACCCGTACTCCATCACCGACAATATCGTTGTTTGGTACAACCTGATCAGGTCTCCTGAGTGAGCACCCCACCATGTTCCAGTTATTGTTCGGAGAAAATTGATCCTTTGTTGGCATTTCTGTTTCAGATACCTAATGTGACATCCCCAGGTACCTTTAGAGTCGAACCAGACCCCGAGATATTTAAATGTGAAAACCTGGTTGATCGTTGCACCCATTAATAAAAGCTGGAGTTGCGCCGGCTCACGCTTCCTAGAAAAAACAACCAACTCAGTTTTCTCCGTGGAGAACTCAATACCCAGCTGAAGAGCCCAAGCAGACAAATTGTCCAAGGTATTTTGTAATGGTCCTTGCAAGTCGGCAGCTTTGGGCCCTGTTACAGAGCCGTCGTCTGCAAGTTGCAGGGGACTTAGACATGAGCCCTGGGGAAGACCCATGCAAGCATGGGAAAAATCGCATCGTGAACCGATCGTTCGCGCCTTGCAAGCAAGCTTTCTTCAGTTGTGATGCATTCTGTTAGCTTCGAAAATGATACCTAGCAACCTGTCGTTACGGACACATGCGATTCAAAGCTATAACAACCAACGAAGAAGCACATCAGTTGTGTTTTAATTCTTTCCTTCACCAACGCGGATGGCTTCGTTCGCGAAGCTCTTCTCGAGCGATTCGCGGTTTGCATAGGATATTCATTATACAGTTTTATTTCATTTTCATATTCGCACAATATATTTAATACTTGGAAAACCATATACTATTTTAAAAATAGCTGATAATCAATGGTTTTAAAAATTTGCAACAATGCATTGCTAACAAATAGGCCGCAAGGAACATCAGCACATCAAATTGCTAGTAGTGTATCACAAAACTACCCATAACGCGATCTGTCAGCAAAAAATCCAGTGCAAAAATAGGTACAATGTTTTAGTCATGCATGAAGAAACCTTTGTGAGCTTCGCGAAGCTACGTGACAAACATTCACGAGCGAAGAATTTACGCTGCTCTTAAATTTTTTAAGCTTCACTTTTGATTCGCAGTTTGCCCATCTAGTGACCTGCTCTGAAGTTATTAGGCTTCTCCCTTCATGCGTTGATTATGGTTAATTAGTGAGCACAAAATTTTGATTACTTTGTGATCCACAGTTAGCAACAGTCGCGCGAGTGAACGAATTTTCCCATGCTTGGACCCATGTAGCTAAATCGCGATGTTGTTAAATCGCCATGCGAAAAGTGCATGTGCTTTTCAGACAACAGGTTTAGCAAAAAGTTATTTAAAATTGGTGAAAGACCATGCTGGTGCAGCTTCTCTGAAAGAATGTTGATAGAAACTGAGTCAAAAGCCCCCTTAATATCCAAGAAGACTGATGCCATCTGCTCTTTGTTAGCATAGGCCATTTGGATTTCTGTAGAAAGCAACGCAAGGCAATCGTTCGTCCCTTTGCCTTTGCGGAAGCCAAATTGTGTATCTGACAGTAAGCCATTTTCTTTAACCCAATTGTCGAGGCGAAACAAAATCATTTTCTCGTTCAACTTTCGAATACAGGACAGCATTGCAATCGGCCGATACGAGTTGTGGTCGGAGGCTGGTTTTCCTGGTTTTTGGATGGCGATGACCTTCACTTGCCTCCATTCATAAGGGACAATGTTACCCTCAAGAAACTTGTTAAATAAATTCAACAAGCGCCTTTTTGCAGTGTCAGGCAGATTCTTCAGCAAGTTGAATTTGATTCTGTCTAACCCTGGGGCGTTATTGTTGCACGATAAGAGAGCAAGTGAGAACTCCACCATCGAAAACGGTGTTTCGTTCGCGGTATCGTGAGGAGACGCGGCGCGGCACGTTTTCTGTACCGGGACAGAGTCCGAACAGATCTTCTTGGCAAAAGCGAATATCCAACGGTTTGAATACTCCACGTTCTCGTTGGTACTATTACGGTTACGCATACGTCTAGCCGTACCCCAAAGAGTGCTCATCGCTGTTTCTCTCGTTAACCCGTCGACGAACCGGCGCCAATAACTGCGTTTTTTGGCTTCCATTAGACTCTTCATTCGCCTTTCTAACGACGCGTACTGTTGATAGCTAGCGGGTAACCCGTCTTCCCGGAAGGCCTTATATGCAGTGGACTTTTCCGCGTACTGCTCTGAGCACTCTTTATCCCACCACAGGGTGGGAGACCGTCCATGGGTATTCGCGCTGGGTACTGGTTTAGTCTGAGCTTGATTCGCACTGTCGAGAATCAAGCCAGCCAAAAACCTGTACTCTTCCTCCGGAGAAAGTTCTTGAGTGGATTCGATTTTAACGGATATCGCGGTCGCGTAACTCTTCCAATCAATGTTCCGTGTGAGGTTATACGAGACATTGATTGTTTCCGATGGTCTTGAACCGTTTGCAAATGAATTCACGATAGGCAAATGATCGCTACCGTGGGGATCAGGGATCACCTTCCACATGCAATCTAGCTGTAGCGATGTCGAGCAAAGCGACAAATCCAACGCGCTTGCGCGTGCTGGTGGTGTAGGAATCCGCGTCATTTCTCCCGTGTTTAAGATGGTCATGTTGAAATTATCGCAAAGATCTTCGATTAATGTTGATCTATTATCATCATAAAGACAGCCCCATACCGTACCGTGCGAGTTAAAGTCTCCCAGAACTAGCCGCGGTGCCGGTAAGGATTCCGTGATATTACAAAGCGTTCGGTGCCCTACCGAGGCTCTAGGAGGAATGTAGATGGAAGCAATGCAAAGGTCTTTACCTTTGATTAAAACTTGACAAGCGACAATTTCAATGCCTGGTGTCGAAGGGAGGTTAATTCGGTTGAAAGAATGGCACTTTTTGATCCCCAAAAGTACTCCTCCATAGGGGTTTTCTCGATCCAGACGAATTATATTAAAGTCGTGGAAGTTGAGATTTATATCGGAAGTTAACCAAGTTTCACATAATGCGAAAGCATCACATTTTAAACTATTTAGTAAAAATTTAAAGGAATCGATTTTCGGGAGGATACTTCTGCTGTTCCACTGTAGAACAGTGATCGAATCGGTGACCTCGTTCGATGACTTAGCCATCGAAGGATACGATCGCTGCAAGGAGGGGCCATTTAGTAGTCAACTGCTTCAAAAATGTTTGCACTATAGGGAGAAAACGTATCAGAAGGCTTTTAAGAGGATCAGTAACATTGAAAGCTGTGAAAATTAAGTCCACTATGTCAGAGAATTTCATTATTCCGCTACTGGACTGAGTATCTGTTTGAAAAAAGGGGACACTTGGGGTTTTGATGTCCCTGGAAGTGGTGGGTACTCCTTGTTAGAATTAATATTTCCAAGTCCTGGAGCAAATTGCTTCGGCTTTTGTGCATCACTTCCGTTGGATTTATTGATTGTAGTTGGCGCACTCTGAGTGGACGACACCTTGGCACCCTTACGAGGCAATGTAGGGGAGGCTGGATTTCTCCTCTTCCTGGATTCCCCTGGGTTAACCAAAGATGTTCCCTCTCGTGGGTCGTCAGATTCTTGCTCAACGTTAGCCAAACCAGCATAGGGATTTTCGGACAGGACAGATGGCGAAGCATTCTTTAGCATTTCTGCATAAGAACGCCTTGAGCGTTCCTTAAGGGAGCGCTTAATTTTATCCCCGCGCTGCTTGTACGCAGGGCATGATTTAAGAGCATGTGAAGGGCCCCCGCAGCAAATGCACTTTTCAGTTTCTTTGTCGCAAGAGTCATCCTCATGCTCTCCTTCGCATTTGCCGCATCGTTTCTTATTGCCACAATATGTGGCTGTGTGGCCCAACTGCTTGCAATTGCTGCAGCTCATGAGCCGCGGTACAAACAGGCGAAGTGGTAGGCGAACCTTGTCAAGGAGGATGTAGTTGGGAAGAGAGGACCCGGCGAATGTCACCCGAAGCGAGCCTGATAGAGAGTAGGTAGTCTTACCTCCCTCGGTGTTTGCGGTATACAATTGTTTGCATTCTAAGATCTTAATCTGTTCAAGAGAGGGGTCCTTAAAGCAGCCAACCCCGTGCTCCAACAGTTCTTCGCATTTCAGGCCCGGTTCGGACACTACACCATCGATTTCACAGGCCACACAAGGCACGTACGCTTTAAATTCCCGCGTAAAGCGCTCACAGCAAGCAATCGCGTTTGCCTGGCCGAGATCATTCACTAGAACACGTATCTTGTTTGCCCGAACACGTGTTATCTGAGTTACGGCCGGGTAATTAGCAGTCAGATCTCGATAAAGTTTTAATATATTAACCGGTTTCTCTCCGGTCCGAAAATATACCACCCATGGCCCAGAGGAACCTTCTGGGTACTGCTTTGTACGGGGAGCAATGCGAGTATTAGGGGGATCAGGGACTTCCATGATTACATCAGATGCTATTTCGCCCTCGGCCATTTAAGCACGAGGGCAGAGCGTTATATAAACGGGAATGTGTCTTATTATTTGATTACAAGGTAGAGTAAAAGTAGGGAAAAGGAAAGAAAGCAAACGAGGAAAAAAATAAAGCAAAACTTATCTGCAAACAACGTCGATTGTTCCGCACCAGCGAAAACAATGTACTGGATTTACTGCCGGCACCAGCAGAATGGCAGCTAACGAACGAACAAAGGATGACCTTCACTCACTTCACACACCGAACACCACTGTGAAATATAACGATCCGTTCCGTTCAAAGGTTGGGAGACGTATGAAACTGGAGTTATTGTTATTAGCCTAATTGGATTCCGTTGATAGCTTCAGCTAACCGCAAACAATAAAATTTTTGAACGAAGAATCGTTGTTTTTAAATATAATTGAAAACTGATAAAACATCGATTCTGCCTTCGACTACTATTTCCATGCAATTGGTCTATTGTTAATTTTCCAGAATTGTATAGAGCATCGGAAGCTAACAACTGAGCAACTTCTAGCACTGCGAGGAAAACAAAACAGGTTGTTCGTGTAAGTTGACCCCCACAGTTTAAGGAAAAAATAATTTTGAAACATTTTATACGCTAGAAAAAAATTAGGCATGAAAGGGATAAGAATTCATGCAAACTGATTTTCAAATTGAGAAAAATTAAACAGCCCTTGCATTTTTCAACCGTTGATGATGGATAAATAGTCATTATGCCAAATTAAATGTTCTTTCCAAGCTTTCATTGAAACTGGGACGTTTCTTTATGAGAAAGTTAGGCAATTTGCATATTGTGAAAAATTCGAAAAATATTTTTTATTTTTTTATTACCACACAGTATTTCTAAAAAAGCATAACATAGCTTACTGTTGAAAATGTATATTCTTTCACCTTACAGAACTATTAAAAAAATTAAATTCGGCTGAAAAGATATTATTAAAATATTCAAAGTGTTATTTTGTTGTATTTGACCAGACCTACAACGTACACTAAATCACTTGAAAAGTACATACAACTTTTTTATTTTGTAGCCTGACAAATACTTCGTCCTAGAGTTACATTTAATACCAAACCTTTTGTGTAAAACTATCGTCACATTTCATGAATTGCAAATATAAACAATTTGTTCAAGTATTTACAATCTGGCGGCTACAATTTATCTAATAGTGCTGGAAAGGTTTCGCGTACCATAGTTTTTGTGGGCGACCATTTTTTGTGAGATACCTTCTAAGCTAGCTCAATGGATTACTGAATGAGAAAAAGTAAATATTTCCACAAGGTGCATTTGACATTTTCTTGTACATTTTCTGTTAGAAGTACAACAGTTTAACCTTGCCACGAGAACGAACCCGCAGCAACCACTCCAGTTCCCCCGATGGCAACAAATCTGAAAAGTTCGTGGCAAGCTTTGCGAAAGTTTATATGTTAGAGACTGAGAACATTTTCTGCTACTGTGAACAAAAATCTCGACATCTAAACCAACTGCCAGCTTCACTTTAGCTCGCCCCATGCACGATCATAGGTTGGAAGGTAAGGTGCGCTTAACGTTCAGTGCCGAGGATTAGCATCTACATACAGAAACCGCGTATTTTGCTAAGCTGAGTGCAGCGCTTGTCGCGAATAACAGAACGGTACCTCGTACCCCCTTAGATTCCTTTCAACTTTGCAACAGTCAAACTAGCTTAGAAGTATGTTTTCATGTTTCCACTCGTCTTTTTAAATACGAAATAGATAATTTACAAAGGCATTTTCGACGTACCGCACCGAGTATGCCGAGTGCCTTTTGAGCACAAGAACTAGTGTTTGCGGTTGAAGCGTTTTTATCCAGCTTTTGCCGGTTGACTGGCAAAAGAGGTGTTCTGGTTCACCCGTGTATGGCGCTTTTTAGTCGCCGATTGTCGTGCGGTTTAATATTCTGCACTATTCACCCACAGTCGCAGAGCTGTAATTTTTTTTGCTGCTCCCTCGGTAGATGAAGTAATTCAACGAGAACGCTATCCCTTCCTCAACCACGCTGTTTTACCATCACCGGGACCAATAGTTCGATCTGTACCGGTAAAGTGTTAATTTGTACCACTCTATTTTGCTGAATGTTGAAACTTTCCTTCTTTAGATGCTAGGTTGGTGTTTCGTTCCGTTGCATGCCGTTGTGCATGTTGGCAACTGCCTGCAACGGAATTCTGGAGATGTCGGATGGGAGCGGCGCCTTGACGCTTCGTTAAAGACGCCATTAGGGAGAGGTGGATGGCGATGGTGTTGTCTTGCAAAGTTCAAACGATGTAATCTCACTTGTAAAATATCAAATCGCTTGCGGAATCGATGGGTAGATATATAGGGTAAAGTGTCTGCTTTGGCCCTATTAGGGAGGGTCTTCATTATTTCATTGATTACTCGGCTTACAATCGATGGAATGCATATGCATTGACATTAACAACTTTGCTTCGCTCGTGAAATCCACTCTAAGAACAGAAATGGTTTGAAAACTTTGAAATACTCGTGTTTGAACGCAATGAAAGCTCGAGTGCCCAAAGAAACGCCCTACTATGATATTTGGGCCAATGCGTTGGGCAAAAATGGCAAATGCTGCTCTAACCAACGGTTTCAAATGGTAGTGTAATAGAAACGGCCAAAATAGGCTCATTACTCTAGAGCATTCGTATCTGGTGTAATGGATCTGATAGTGAAATAGAAAATCATTGAAGATGGTTGATTAGTAAATTCTACGAAATAATTAAGACGAACGTCTGATTTACAGTTCTCGGGCATAATGGCAAAGCAGCTCTGCAGTTTTTTTCTGACAGTATCGACCAGTTTTTTTCTGACAATATCTTGCAGTTACTATATGGCAATGCCGTGCCAAATATGTTATGGAGTAGACACGACTCTATTCGATTTTAAACAAATTTAGCACTAATTTTCGATATGAAAAATGGTTTATTTTAACCCACTCTATCCAGGATTTATTTTTGAGCAAAGTGTATGTTTCATTTAATAAAACTTTTCCAAAACCGTTGAAGCTGCTAGTAAAATGTCAGAAATCATATGGGTTGATCGCAGGCGAGAATATTCCCAAATAAATATCATGGTACACTGTGTCGGTTGTGTAACCTTAGTAGTGTTGCTATTTCCAATAGGTTGCTCGAATAAGCCCGTATCACACTACGATATTCCTATACCTATAGGATGAAGTGAATCGATCAAAACTTTGTACATTAAATTGTATGATTTCAATAACATTCTGTAATTTTTCCATGCAACAATATCGGCAAACGACTCGATGGCGAAACTGGCGAAGTTAAATGCCATTCAAAAACTACTGAACCGATTTATTTCAAACTTGGCATACACATTCTATTTAAAAAATACCTAACCCCTATATTGAATTTTTGAAATATATTTTCGATTAAGGGGGTGATTAGAAGTGATTATTTTGGAAATAACTAGATTAAAGAACATTTCGTAGATATCATTTTATAGCTCGCGGACGGAAAATTTTATCTCGCGTCATTTATCGATGTTCGAAAAAATCTTAAACATGTTTTACTTAAATGCTAGGCTTTCTAAAATATGTACATGATGAAAAACTGTGTATTGCAGAAATGAAAAACAATTCAAGGTACGGCAAGTTCTGATTTCTTTATAGTGAATGAATGAACCGTTCAAAACTGTGAAGTATTCTTGTTCGAGTGTGCAAAATAATAATGTCGGTTTTGTGAAAACGTCAGTATCGGTGTCAGTTTGTCACTGATTTGAAGTCAGAATCGTCACCTGGGTCCTCATCGATGGCTTATTCGTAAACGCATCTCAGAGTTTTCATTGCTGTGGTACCTGATGCATGCCACCACTTAAATAAATTTGGTGAGATCAATTCGATTTATAATAATTTATTATTATAAATTATTATTCATTTTGTAGAATATAAAATTACTCCAAATCTACATCCCATTTTCTAACACCAACAAAATCTAATATCCGTAATACCTATGGAGGTTGCGTGGGTTCCCCGTATCTTCTCAAGTAGGTATTCAATTAACATTCCCTTCCCTTCAGCTATTAGCCACCCATGATGAGTGCGGTCGTTTATGCTATGCTATGCTAGTATTATTCATACCTTTAATAAAGGAGTTTAGAATCACAGACTCAACAAATTTTACCATTTTTGTTAACGATTTTTTGTTAACGACCTATTGAGTCAATTTGTAAATAGTTGTTACGGCATTTAATTAGCAAGGGACTGGAAGGTGAAGTATATTTTTCAATATTAAGAGCCATAGTACTCAAGGGAGAAAGTTTAGAAAAGCGTGGAAGGATCATATATGCAAGCTTAGAGCTTACCGGCGACTTAATTTTTTGTCTGCTACCGTAGGAGTCAAGATCTCTTGGCATTAGAAATGCGAATCACCTGAGTCTACGGCATGTCCGGACAAGCGTAAAGTAACTTGTTACTTCATGCTGTCGGAACCGACAAAAAATTAAGTCACGGTAAACTTCCACACTAAGCATTTGCAACGTTAAAACTCATTGAATGAGCCAGTTTTTTGTTTTTTTTTGTTCCCACACCAATTGATCCGCCACTGATAACAACAATGGTTCAAATCAAAGATACTACTGGTAGGTTGCAGATCGATAGGTTCAACGGTATTCGGAATAAGTTGCTCACTGTGAGGCCACTTTTTGAAAAAGTCGATATCGAAATAAAGTTTGTAGTATTTATGCAAGTACTTCAGAGTTGGCGTGATATCAACAGGTGCAATGCTTAGTCGCATTGAAATTTTGAGTAAACGCTATTGAGGGCTTTTTTGGTACAGCAAAACATTAATATCCTACATAATGCATTGATTGGAAAACTTAAATATGTTATTAATAAAGCAACAGTAATAATTCCTTTGTCCGTGTATTTTAATGGCTATTTTTTCGGTTTACCTTTGATTTGATTATAGCCTTTGAGATTTCTCGCACTGATTATCCTAGTGATTTGTGCTTTTCGCTGAATTCTACCACCGCCCCATGCACTATGTGTTATCAAAAACATCGCGAAACGTTATGTAGTAAATTTTCTCAATCGTTTTAATGTCCGAAGAGACTGTTACGTGGATTAAAAGCGCAATTAGAGTTATACATATTTTCAAAACAAAATTGGAGTTATTCTGAGGACTAGTAATTTAGTAATAGTTTAGTATTTTTAACAAGAAAACTTATTAATTGCAAAGTTGGAAAACACATTCCAATTTGCTTTTTGTATTATTTATGCGGCAAATATACCAAACTATAGACGTATTTCCAGTTTGTTTATCAACAGTTATATTAACCCTTTATAAAGCAGTGGCAACTATATTGCCACCTTTTCGCTTCGTTCATAACGCAGAAATATGAAGTGAGAAGTGTTCCAATCTTATCTACTTGTTAGTAGTTCTGGCAACTCTTCTTATTACTTTTTATTAAGATACAGTGAAAAGTGTCAGATTGGTGAAGAGTTTTTTGAAAAAAATATTTCCTTTTGGACCATGCAATTAGCTCGATTTAAAAAAATACTCCAGACCCTATAAGTTTGTGATGCAAATTTGTTAAAACAACTTTTTTTTAATCCTAAAATTTGGATTATGAAAGGTATAAATTGCAAAGAAAAAAATAAAACGAATAAATGAGCGTCTGTAATCTGTGGTCTCATTTTTCAACTTATCCTCAGAATCCTGGGGTTATTTACTGTTAACCAGGTAATAACTAGTAACCCACATTAGTTTCTTTCTGAATTGCTGATCCAGCTTGATTTCTCTTTATATTTGCACCAATCTCGTTGGAAATACATCAAACATTACGAAGACTGACAGCGGGCGGTAGTAGTATATTTTTAAAACAGTAAATAAATGTAAATATATTCTACACTAAGTGAAAAAACCGTGTTTCTATTAATATAACATTCATTATTAACGTCAAACTCTAAGCCTTATAAAGGGTTAACTGTGACGTCATTGTAAGGTCGGATATAAGGCAGCCGCATGAGTAAATAGCAGTAATCACAAGGGTACATTAGAGTGACAGAAATAAAATTACCCCGATCGGCCCACCCCTGAGTCGATTCCTAGTCCCACCAGGAGTGTCTGCTCCAAATTTGAGCCAAATCGAACAAGTCTAGCTACCGGACCAACGTGCTTGAAGTCTGTATGGGATTTTTCGACAATTTACATGGAGAAAACCCACTTTCGCACATTTTCCCGCTAGGTGGCACTGTATACATCAGATTACCACCAAAAGTGAAACTTAAGAAGATAATTCTATTATCTACAACTTTGTTGAAGACTGCAAACCGATCCGACTCGAACAAGAAAAGTTATTAAACTTTTAACGAAGTGATGTCTGAGTCAGTTTTGCATGGGGCCTAGCAGTGCATGGTAGTGTATCAGTACTAGGTTCTAACAAACTAAACATTTTGTGGAATAATGGTTAGATTTAGCTCAATAGTATGTTCGGAAGAATTGTAGTACATAATACGAGTTATGTTTTGGTTAGAAAATTTTAGTTCCACCTGTGACCGCATAGATGGCGCCAACACAGTAACAGAAGTAACGACGCCCTCTATAGAGGAAGAAAATATAACTGTAAGTAATTTAAATATTCCAAAAACTTCTTCGCATCCCCAACAGAATTCGACTGAAATTTTGGTCTATTGCCAAAATTTTAATCGAATGAAAAGCCCAGCCAAAATGAAAGAAATCCAACAAAAACTAATTTCATCTTCTTTTAATATAATCCTTGGAACAGAAAGTAGCTGGGATGAAAGCGTAAGAAGCGAAGAAATTTTTGGAAATCAATTTAATGTATTTCGGCATGACCGTAATTTGTCTCTTTGTAATAAAAAGTCTGGAGGAGGAGTCATTATAGCCACAAACGCAGACCTTCCTTCAGAAGAAATAGAAACCATTAAACATGTACAATTTGAACATATATGGGAAAAAGCCGTAATATCAGGAGAAGTGCACATATTCTCCTCTGTGTACTCTTCACCTGAAAATGCTCACAAAAAATCATTTGAACTATTTTTTCAAATTATAGAATCTATCATGTCAAACATGGAACCTGAAGTAAAACTGCATATTTATGGCGACTTTAATCAACGTAACACCAACTTCATCGTAGACATTGAAAACGAATCTATCTTACTCCCTGTCGTAGGCGAAAATGAAACACTTCAATACTTCTTTAACAAAATATCTGAATTTAGCCTGCACCAAATCAACCATGTAAAAAATAAACAAAATTCATATTTAGACCTCTTATTCACGAACTGCACCGAAGACTTCTGTGTTAATGCATTTTTAACTCCATTATGGAAAAATGAAGTATTTCACACAGCAATCGAATATTCAATTTTTATTCATCAAAACTCTTCCCCGAACGACTTGGAGTATGAGGAAGTGCCGGAATACTATAAAACTGACTTCGAAGAAGTCAAACGTAGACTATGTAGAATAAATTGGCAAACTGTATTGAGTATAGAAGGAAATGTTAACGAAGCAGTGACTAAATTCTATTTAATTGTAACGAATTTAATCTTTGGAACAGTACCAGTAAAAAGAAGAAGAAGAACTCATGGCGGCCAGCAGCCTGTATGGTTCAACCAACATCTGAAAAATTTAAAAAATGGAAAGCAAAAGGCACATAAAATTTACAAGAAAGAACATAGCATTACAAATCGGCAAAACTATCTGGATATTTGCTCCCAACTCGACATAGCCATTAACACTGCACGTGAAGAATATAATCGTAAAATCGTGACTGCAATCAAGACCTATCCAAAGAATTTCTTCAATTACGTGAAAACGAAATTGAAAAGTAGCAAGTTTCCGTCCCAAATGCATTTTGACGGACATGTAGGTAATAACAATACTGAAATTTGCAATTTATTTGGAAAATTCTTTCAAGAAGTCTATACTTCATATTCCGAAACAGACCGCGACCGCGACTACTTTTCATTTTTACCTGAATTTTCAAATGACATTGCCGTCCACGAACTATCTGAACACGAAAATACCACTGCACTAAAAAACTTAGACGCATCAAAAGGACCTGGACCGGACGGAATAGCACCAATATTTTTAAAAAATCTAGCAGAAGAATTCACTCTACCACTACTACATACTTTCAACATGTCACTGAAAAATGGAAATCCTCCTTTTTAGTGCCAATTTTTAAATCAGGCGCTAAATCGGACATCCGAAACCATCGTGGGATTGCCATTATATCATGCATTCCAAAATTATTCGAAAAACTAGTAAATGACAAAATATTTCAGCAAATCAAAAATCAAATAACAAGCAAGCAGCATGGCTTTTATAAAGGCCGCTCAACAACATCAAACCTTTTAGAATTTGTAACATTTACTGTAAATGCAATGGACAATAGCAACCATGTAGAAACACTCTACACAGACTTTATTTTTTTTCATAAAACGTTTATTTGACACGGCATTTGCAAAAGCTTTTTTACGCCGGGGTTTTTTTTACATAACATGTTACAAAGGTTCTTAAGACTATCACGTTATAAAAAAAATCACTTTCTAATGCTAACACTGAGGATAACCATCATTTTGAATGTTTTTAATTATACTCTATTTTCTTGAATTTCATTGTAAACCTATTGATAGTTTTTCTGTAATCTTTGTTTATTTTTTTCTTTATTTATATCGTTTTATCTAACTTAACTAACTGCGAAGAAATCTAAATTGTTTGTGGGTAGCAAGTAGGGTTCGTCGCGGTTGCGGTAATTACCGCAACCGCGCGGTATTTACCGCACCCGCACCGCAAAAACTGCGGTGCGGTGAGACACTTTTTCCCGCGGATGCGGTGCGGGAAATGGCTTTTACAGCGCGGTATTACCGCAACCGCGCTTCAAAAAATAATTGATAAAGTCTGCAGTCTGCATTACAAAGTGAATTAAAACTATGACTTTTACCATTTGAGAAGAACGCAACTAGATTTATTTTCTGAACGAATGCTTAGCAATGTCATTATTAGGAAAATCCCTCTGTCAGATCGTTCGAGTTTTACTTATTACCCTATAATACAGAAACATGATAAACATTTACTTGCTCTAATTTCCATAGACTTGATATAAAACATACTGTTACTAAGAAATAAAATCTAAAGGCTGTATCCAATATAATTTGGCACCATTATTTTACGACATATTTTGAAAACTATTTATTTTATACTTCAAAGAAAAAATTTACAAACGAAGCTTTTCAAATACATAAAACGCAAAATCCAATCATTGAAAAACAATTAAATTGTAATGTCAAATCCAATTACAAAATGCATCATTTCTCCCGATTCCTCTTGGCAATCGAATTATGAATCATTTTCGATGACTTTTTCTCAACTGTGAATTTTGATTAATTTGGAGAACTTGAAGAACTACTAATACTAAGACTTAAAAACAATCCAAAGAATGTAATTATCATCATCAAACCAAACGAATTTGGAGGAATTTTTTTTCGCGTGCATCTATTGTTCGTCCAACTGGGAATATTTTCTACCAAATTAACAAATAATATTTTTCAGTTAGGAGTATTTTGTAACTTTTTGAAAGTAAAGCTTTCGAAGTTAGTGTAGAGCAGTGCGATTTTTTTGTGTTTCTCAAAGTCTCCCTCAAGGCCTCCCTTCATATTGTGAAATATGTAAAAGTTAGCCCAGATGCCAAATTCTGCATAGTTTGGACAGTTTTTACGTTGATTGTAAATTTATCTCGAAATCTTAACGTAGGGGTTGGGTATCATTTACATAGAATCTGTATACAAAGTTTGAAAGAAATCGGTTAAGTAGTTTTTGAATGGCAGGTAACATCGCAAATCATGTTTTTCCAGAGACGTTCTACAGAAAGCTTCGTCACCGAGTCGTTTGTCGATATTTTTGTAATGAAAAATTATAGCATGTTATGGAAATGATACACTATAATGTACAAAAGTTTTGATAAATTCGCTTTATGCAGTTTAAAAAAATCGAGAAAGTGTTTTTTACGCCAAAACCCTTACCCCCTTAATAAAACTTGCAAAGTTGAATATTTTCATAAATGTTACATTCTTAGGAGTCCGTCAAAGTTAATTTTCGTGTAAATAAGAATAACATTTTATTATATATGGATATACAAAACAAATGAATATTTTTTTTTTGAGCACAATACATGATTTTTACCGCATTTACCGCATTACCGCGCGGTGCGGTGCGGTAAATGCAATGCGGTTGAGGTAAGCGGTGCGGTTTTATTATTTTTTGCGGTTGCGGTACGGACTATCCATTTACCGCCCGCATCCGCACCGCGACGAACCCTAGTAGCAAGGGAAAAAAACTAGAAACATTGTGGGGATAATTATATTTGAATATTTATTGTTTTCAGGAAATGATAAATATGGCTCATGTATGTAAGATCTCGTAAAGCGAGGATATCACGAACAGGTACATAGGGTGGTTTTCTTTTGGCTCGTAAGGAGTCTATTAATTGGGATCTGGCTTCACGATATTCAGTGCAAGACCAAACAACATGTTCAATGTCTTCGTAACCCTCTCCACAAGCACATTGATTATCTTCTGCGATCCCAATACGGCGGAGATGCGCATTCAACGTATAATGGATGGACATGAGTCTAGACATCACACGAACGACGTTTCGACTTACATCCAACCCTTTGAACCATGCCTTCGTTGATACTTTAGGGATAATTGAGTGCAACCACCGTCCCAGATCTCCATTGTCCCATGATGTTTGCCAACTAGTAAGTGTCCTCTGACGAGAAGCGCTATAAAATTCATTGAAGGCAATAGGTCTTTCATAGATGTCACCGTCCAGCGCCCCTATTTTGGCTAAATTATCCGCTCTCTCATTACCCGGTATGGAGCAATGAGCGGGAATCCACACTAAGGTAATTTGATAAGATTTATTTGTTAATTTAGTTAAGTATTCTCGTATCTTCTTCAAAAAGAACGGAGCGTGATTATCAAGCTTTAATGAGCGTAGTGCCTTAATTGTGCTGAGGTTATCTGTGAGGATGAAATAATGGCTCGGAAGTAAAGTATCAATGATTTCCAGACTATAGTGAACTGCTGCTAGTTCGGCTGTATAAACGGAGGCAGGTTCTGCAAGCTTGAAAGAGATCGAGGTGTTATTGTTGAAAATACCGAAGCCAGTGGCCTCATTGATTCGTGACCCATCAGTGTAGAACATTTTATGGCAGTCAATGTGTTGGTATTTACTTATGAATATTTTAGGGATCTCCAGAGAGCGCTGGTGATCCGGGATTCCACGAATTTCCTCTTGCATGGACGCGTCGAAAAATAAAGTGCAATCGGGAGTATCTAGTATATTAACACATGTCAGAACATAACTAGAAGGCGTTATTTCTTGTGACATGTGATTGAAGTACACTGTCATGAATCTGGTTTGGGATTGAAGCTCGACAAGTCTTTCAAAATTTTCAATTACCAATGGATTCATAACCTCACATCGTATAAGTAAACGAGAGGAGAGATCCCAGAATCGATCTTTTAAGGGAAGAACTCCCGCTAGAACTTCAAGACTCATCGTATGTGTCGATTGCATAGAACCTAAGGCGATTCGTAAACAACGATACTGTATTCGTTCCAATTTAATAATGTGAGTGTTTGCAGCTGAACGGAAACAGCAGCACCCATATTCCATTACTGAAAGTATCGTTGTTTGATACAATCTTATCACGTCACTTGGATGAGCACCCCACCAAGATCCGGTTATTGTTCGGAGAAAATTTATCCTTTGTTGGCACTTCTTTATCAGATACCTAATGTGGCCTCCCCATGTACCTTTAGAATCGAACCAAATTCCGAGATATTTAAAGGTCATGACTTGGGCTATCGTTCTACCAACCAACTGAAGCTGAAGCTGAGCTGGATCACGCTTCCTTGAAAAAACAACCAACTCTGTTTTCTCCGTAGAGAAATCGATGCCTAACTTCAAAGCCCAACTTGATAAATTATCCAAACTATCTTGCAGTGGTTGTTGTAAATTTATGGCTTTTGGTCCTGTAACAGAAACCACGCCATCATCTGCAAGTTGCCTTAGAGTGCATGGGTTAACAATACAATTATCAATGTCATTCACGTAAAAATTGTAGAGAAGGGGGTTTAAACAAGAACCTTGTGGGAGTCCCATGTAACTTATTCTGAATGTTGCCAAATCGCCATATGAAAAATGCATGTGCTTTTCTGACAATAAGTTGTATAAATAGTTATTTAATATTGGTGAAAGACCACATTGATGTAGTTTCTCTGAGAGAACATCAATGGAAACAGAGTCGAATGCTCTTTTTATGTCTAAGAACACAGACGCCATTTGTTCTTTTTTTGCGTAAGCTAGTTGGATTTCTGACGAAAGTAGTGCCAGACAATCATTCATTCCCTTTCCCCTCCGAAAACCAAACTGGGTATCTGATAGCAAGCCGTTCGCCTCAACCCAATTGTCGAGACGTCGTAAGATAATTTTTTCCAACAATTTCCTGATGCAGGATAGCATTGCAATCGGTCGATACGAGTTATGGTCGGAGGCTGGTTTTCCCGGTTTTGGAATGGCGATAACTCTCACTTGTCTCCAGTCGTGCGGGACAATGTTCTGCTCAAGAAGCTTATTGAATAAATTCAACATGCGTCTTTTTGCTAGGTCAGGCAGATTCTTCACCAAGTTGAATTTAATTCTGTCTGGACGCGGAGCATTATTGTTGCATGAGAGGAGTGCAATTGAAAATTCCATCATTGTCAAAGGCGAATCTATGGAATCGTTACTTGTGGGAGCATCGCGAATGATTTTCTGCGCAGGAGCAGAATCTGGACAAACTTTCTTGGCAAAATTAAATATCCAGCGATTCGAAAAATCTTCGCTTTCATTAGTTACGTTTCGATTCCTCATTCTTCTGGCTGTGTTCCAAAGAGTACTCATTGATGTTTCTCTTGACAAGCCATCAACGAAACGTCTCCAATAACTATACTTTTTGGCACGACGGAGACTGTCAAATTTGTTTTGTAAAATCGAATAATTTTCAAAGTTTGCACGTGTACACCCTTTCCGTTTCATAATTTCTTTGTAAGCAACTTGTTTAGCTTCATATGCATCCGAGCACTCTTTGTCCCACCAGGGATTAGGAGGCCGGCTGTTCATTATCATGCCAGGATTGCATTTCGTTTGGGTTTGTTCTGCTGCTTCAATAATCAAACCCGCTAGAAATTCATATTCTTCGGTAGGTGGTAGCTCTTCCGTCGAAACAAGAGAAGTGGAAATTAAAGATTGGTATTTTTTCCAATCAATATTTCGTGTCAAGTCATAAGGGACATTGATTGAATTCGTGAGGCCTAATTCACTGTTAATTGAAATAACGACTGGCAAATGATCGCTACCGTGAGGATCAGGTACAACCTTCCACGTGCAATCTAACCGAAGTGATGTCGAGCATAGAGATAGATCTAATGCACTTGGTCGTGCGGGTGGTCTGGGAATGCGTGTTGCTTCGCCTGTATTTAAAACTGTCATATTGAGCTCGTCACAAACATTGTATATCAAAGAGGATCGATTATCATTAAAGAGGGAACCCCACAATACTCCGTGCGAGTTGAAGTCTCCCAGTATCAGCCGCGGAGCAGCCATGGATTCCACTACCTCAAAAATCTGACGTTGTCCAATTTGAGCTTTGGGAGGTATATATATAGAAGCGATAGACATGTCTTTGCCTTTAATATTCGTTTGGACAGCTACAGCCTCAATGCCCGCAAACAAGGGGATGTTAATTCTATAGAAAGGATAGCGCTTTTTAATTCCTAGAAGCACTCCTCCATATGGGGTGTCTCGGTCTAGGCGAATAATGTTGAAATCATTCAAGTTGAAATTAATGTTTGAGGTAAGCCATGTTTCACATAAAGCAAAAGCATCTCATTTCAAATTATGCAGCAAAATTTTTAAGGAGTCAATTTTAGGTATGATACTTCTGCAATACCACTGTAAAACAGTGATGGAATCTTTCATTGGAGGAGGTGAATTACCCATTGAAAGATACAATCGCTGCAAGGATGGGCCATTGAGCAATCAGCTGCTCTAAAAATGTTCTAATTGTTGGGAGGAACGCTGAAAGTATACTTTTTAGTGGTTCAGAAATATTGAATGCTTTGAAAATCCAATCAACAATTTCAGAAAATTTCAATAAACCTATTCCCGGTTGAGGCTCGGAGGAAGTTTAAGTTTTATTATTTCCAGTAATGGTGTTCTGTTTGGATTGTACATTACCAAAACCGGGAGGGACTGGCTTCGGTATTGCATCGGAATTATTTAGCTTTGGCCGCAATTTATTTGTTGGAGGAGAAATTTTAAGGCCCTTGCTTGGCAGTTTGGGAAAAGAGGATTGTTTTCTTTTCCTGGATCCTCCAGGTAAAACAAATGATGTACCTTCGGACGCTTCGTCAGAGTCAGACTCTTTCGGCAATAGAATAGCGTATCTGTTTTCTGGGACCGTGGGTTCAGGAGTAGCATTTTTCAGTATTTCTGCATAAGAGCGCTTAGATCTCTCCTTCAAGGATCGTTTAATTTTCTCCTCCCGCAATTTATATATGGGACATGCAAGGAGCTCGTGTGAAGTTTCTCCGCAATGTAAACATTTTTCTAAGTTTTTATTGCATGTATCCTCTTGATGAGGCCCCCCACATTTGCCACACCGTACCTTATTGGAACAGTAAGTGGCTGTGTGGCCAAGCTGTTTACAATTGAGGCAATTCATCACACGAGGGATGAAAAGGCGAACGGGGAGACGAATTTTATTAATGAGAACATGGCTAGGCAAAGCAGACCCAGCGAAAGTTACACGAAATGAATAGGATGGTCGGTAAACTTTTTTCTCTTCTTCAATTGATACTGAGTACAATTGCTTAACATCGAGTATTTTTACTTTATTAAGCAGGGTGTTCTTGAAACAACCAACACCATGCTTAAGTATATCCTCGGCAGTGAGGCTGGGTTCGGAGATGACTCCATCGCATTCTATATCGCGCGAAAGTATATAAACTTTATATTCACGCGTGAAGAGTTCGCAGGCTACTATCTCGTTAGCTTGTCTAATGTTATCAATGCTAACTCGAAGTTTATCTTTATTTACTTTCACGATCTCTGTTACAGCAGAAAATCGTGAAGTCAGATCCCGTGCAATTTGCACAAGGTTTAATGGCTTTCTTTTCCGCCTGAAGAAAACCTGCCAAGGTCCAGAATACCCTTGGGGGTATAATTTTATTCTAAGGGGAGTTGAGGGAGGGGGATCAGAAGAATTTTGCTCTTGTGAAATGGAGGATTCCATCTCACTATCCTCCATCTCGCCTACCATACACAGTAAGTAAATTAAATACTAACACTAGCAAAATTATATTAAAATCTACCTGTCCTTCGAAGAGTTGCAGATTCTCGCTGTCTCCCTTTGTGACGCTCGGGTTGAACACAGCGCAACCACCACTACCAAGATGGAGTCGCTGTTTACCTGTGGGTCCAGGGATATTTCCTTACTATGCAGCGTGGCTAGGTACACAAATACACAAAAGCCCGTTTCTGCACTAGCACAGATGAATAAGTGATGATGAAGCGAGACGCTTCACCAACAAGATGCAGCTCTGTCTCACTTAGCGCCGACTGTATGCAGCGTAACCACTACCACCACCAAGGTGGGGCCGCCGCTTACCTGTGGGTCCAGTGGTATTCCCCTGCTACGCAGCGTGGCTAGGTACACAAATACTCAAAATCCCGTATCTGCACTAATACGGATGAATGAATGACGATGAAGCGAGCCGCTTCACCAACCAGATGCAGCTCTGTCTCACTCCGTCGCAAGCGCCGGTTGTATGCAGCGCAACCACTACTACCACCAAGGTGGGGCGCCGCTTACCTGAGACTTCGTTGCCTTCGCACCAACACTCACTTATCGCGTGGTACCACCACCAAACGACTGCTCTCGCAGCCAACAATCCTGCCTGTCTCCGCACCAACACGGCATCAAATACTGACACGGTACACAAACTTCTAGCCTATTCACGGCTTGTACAGCCTTGGTTGCTACAACCAATCAGCAAACACAACCTTTCAAGGCGAAGGCTAAAACTGTTATCCTACACAGACTTTAGTAAAGCATTCGACCGTATTGACATACCTTTATTACTCTTCAAACTGCAAAAATATGGCATAGAAGATAAACTATTGAAATGGCTTGAATCATATTTAACGAAACGTCAACAAACAGTTCGCTTTCAGAATATACTCTCGGAACCAATTTCTGTCACCTCTGGCGTACCCCAGGGTTCCAACTTAGGCCCTCTTTTTTATTTTGTACGTTAATGACATTACCTTTATACTCAAACATCTTAAAGTGCTTATATATGCAGATGACATGAAACTTTTCATGGAAAAAGAAATGTCAAAGACACTGAAATATTCCAAAACGAAATAAATATATTCCATACGTGGTGTAGCAAAAGTCTACTCCAACAAAATGTAAAGAAATGCAACTCAATAACATTCAGCAGAAAAATTTCAAATGTTCCCATAGACATACACTTAGGCAACCAACTTGTAGAAAAATGCAAAATTGTACGAGATTTAGGCGTAACCTTAGACTCCAAGCTCACATTTGTTGAACATTATAATACAATAATAAATAAAGCAAATAGTATGCTGGGCTTTATTAAACGTTTCACCTACAATTTTGAACACCCTTACACAATAAAATCATTATACAATACATATGTCAGGCCAATTTTGGAATATTGCAGCATAGTATGGAACCCATACACTGTCCTGTACGAAGAACGCATCGAATCAGTCCAAAAACAATTTATTTTGTACGCGCTTCGTAAACTAAACTGGACGACATTTCCTCTTCCGTCGTATAAAGCACGTTGCTCATTAATATACAAACACTCAAAGAACGCCGCGAATTTGCCATGCTTTACTTTATCAACGATATTATTTCTCAACGTGTACAATCCGCATCATTACTTTCGCAAATAAAATTTTATGTACCTAGCCGACAACTAAGAACTCGTAATTTATTCCAAGAACAATCTTTTAGGACAAACTATGCTAAAAATAGCCCCATCAATAGAATGATGCGTCATTATAATGAAAATTGTGTAATAATTGACCTTTCCATGTCTAGAAAACAAATCAAATCTGAACCAAACCGTAGAAATAATGTATAGTATATAAGTAAATATTGTAAAACCATTCTATGTAGTCTACATATGCTTGACGAAAATAAATAAAAATAAATAAGTAAATTTCCCATATATTTGACATGCCAGTTTTAATTGAATGCTACGAAGACGGGGTTAAGTAACTTTCCAACATAGAAGTTTTCTTTACAGAAATACGGCTCTTGAACAAAGTTATGGAAGCTTTTTCATCCTGCACAAGGCGGGATAGATTCATAGTTGTTATTAGTTTATGCTGAAGATTAATTTGTGCTACTCTAACTATACTCAATGACATTAGCACTTATTGTACAGCAACTAGAAAATGCCAAACACTTTGGCTTACAATCACCAATAGCGAACCCGAAATAGGATCATCATTTGAATCCCACGATTAGCGAAGAAAGAAACGTTCACTGTGTCAGAGATTCACTTAACACAGCAAAGCTAACACCCATGACACTCCGCGCCCAACTGGCAAGTTTTAGTCATGCCAGCCATTCAGTCCTCGGCACCGAGAAACACCTCGGCCCAGTGGGTCAATTCTTTGCTGAAATATTCCTAGAAATTTCAGCCCATCCAATACCACACGGCACAAATCAGAATGAATCTAAAAAACCTGTTTTAATCCTCCTAGCGGTGCAATTGTGCCTTTCTCAATCATGAACACGATAATGTTTGCGTTGTTTATATTCATAAAAAGCTTTCAGATGCATATATTACATTTTATTATTATACATGACATGACAACAATATACAAGAAAAGAAATCATTATTCGAGTTCTAAAATTTTGTAAAAGAAAAAAAAACAGCCACGGTAATATTGAACTGAAAAACCTGTTTTAATCCACCTAGCGCACAGTGGCTCAAAACAGCGTTTTGAGGTACTTAATTCACTGGAGTCAAAACTGTCCATATTAGCGATTTTACATATTCTACAATGTTTGTGTGTGTAAAAAGCGCCATCTTTTGGTAACATTATTTTTTATAAAAATTGATCATAGTAGGCTACAGAAAATTTAACTTTTGAACCGAAAGAGATAGCGCTTGGCTGTCTTCGACAAAGTTGTAGAGGAGAGCATTTTTATAAATTTTGCAGAAGACATGTTGTCTCTGTCACTCATAGTAATCGAGTTATGAGAAGTTCTCTATGGTGAACTCCTTCATTTCCTATTTTCACTCATAACTTTTCTATTTCTGATTTTTCGCATTAACAATGTTCTAAGGTATTTTTTATCATCATAAAACACACAACTTTTCCGAAGAGACCAGATAGCTGTGAATGCTGTGTAAAGACTTATAGCTGATTTTGATTTAATTTTGGCCTGTTTTTGAACCCGTGTGACCACACTATCGGCAAAAAATGTAATTATACTATCTATTATTCTAATAGGACTAGGTTTCACCTACAAAACGAAGGTAAAATTGTTTGTCCATAAGCACCCGTTCAAAAGGTATACACTTTTGAAAACTTTATGTCTGGCCCTCCTGAAGTCGCGTGAATGGCTCACTGAACGAGTAGGCGCTGGTGTTCAAAGACGCTTTCGCTTGATTTCCGGACTGACGCGCACTCTGTGTACTAGTGCGTCTACCGCAAGGTTAACACTGATATTGAATGATTTTCCAATGGGTGACATACAATTTCATCTCGGTCCAGATTATCTTATGAATGTTAGCTTCAGGGCAAAAAAGATGATGCATAAAATTGCTGCCTTCACCACAATCTGAAATATTTGAAAATATCCAGCCGGTTGATGCAGCAATTATATGGAAAATGTGTATCTTTTACTTCTTTATCCATATCCTGAAACTAAAATTCATACGGTATAAACCGGACCGAGCTGAAAGTGTATATCACCCATTGGAAAATCATTCAATATCAGTGTTAACCTTGCGGTAGACGCACTAGTACACAGAGTGCGCGTCACTCCGGAAATCAAGCGAAAGCGTCTTTGAACACCAGCGCCTACTCGTTCAGTGAGCCATTCACGCGACTTCAGGAGGGCCAGACATAAAGTTTTCAAAAGTGTATAACTTTTGAACGGGTGCTTATGGACAAACAATTTTACCTTCGTTTTGTAGGTGAAACCTAGTCCTATTAGAATAATAGATAGTATAATTACATTTTTTGCCGATAGTGTGGTCACACGGGTTCAAAAACAGGCCAAAATTAAATCAAAATCAGCTATAAGTCTTTACACAGCATTCACAGCTATCTGGTCTCTTCGGAAAAGTTGTGTGTTTTATGATGATAAAAAATACCTTAGAACATTGTTAATGCGAAGAATCAGAAATAGAAAAGTTATGAGTGAAAATAGGAAATGAAGGAGTTCACCATAGAGAACTTCTCATAACTCGATTACTATGAGTGACAGAGACAACATGTCTTCTGCAAAATTTATAAAAATGCTCTCCTCTACAACTTTGTCGAAGACAGCCAAGCGCTATCTCTTTCGGTTCAAAAGTTAAATTTTCTGCAGCCTACTATGATCATTTTTTTAAAAAAATAATGTTACCAAAAGATGGCGCTTTTTACACACACAAACATTGTAGAATATGTGAAATCGCTAATATGGACAGTTTTGACTCCAGTGAATTAAGTACCTCAAAACGCTGTTTTGAGCCACTGTGTAGCGGTGCAATTGTGCCTTTCTCAATCATGAACATGAGAATGTTTGCGTTGTTTATATTCATTAAAAACTTTGAAAATCGGCCCAACCATTTCCGAGAAACTGATATGATATAAAATTTAATAGCCATTTACGGGGACGCAACATCTTTCATTTGAGACTAAGTTTGGTTGATTCGGTCTAGCCATCTCCGAGAAACCGATGTGACTGTTATTCTGAATTTGGATACGTCCGCCGGGGCTTCCGGAACCGCTGATGGTGACCAATGTGACCAAAAAGACTTTGAATCGCTGCTAGTGACCTAGTACTACAAATCGAAGCAGTTGTTGTCACATTTTGGAAAAATTTTCACCATTATACATTCATTGCAAAATTTATTAAAATCGACATTTTCTACGTGATCGTATACACACATAGACATTTGTCGAACTCGACTAGCTGAATCGAATGGTATACGTCACTCGGCCCTCCGGGCCTCGGTTAAAAAGTCGGTTTTCAGAGCAATTGCAATACCTTTCTATTGAGAAAGGCAAAAAGGTGCGAAATCGGCAGTCCCAAAAAGTCGATCTTTATGAAAAAAAAAAATTCGTGATAACATAAAATCTCGACGTTTCATGCATTTTAAAGATGTTTGGCATCAAAAATACGAATTCGATTTCTAAAATTTCATGGGGTCCTCCCATTGAAAAAAAATTGAGTTCCGGCTTATATGGGAATTTCATATGTGACCGGACGGTTCAGTCTGTATTTCCGGAACCATATAAGCGATCCGTGCGAAATTTTATAGACATCTGTGGGGATAATATAGTTATCATTTGGGACTAAGTTTGTGAAAATCGGCTCAACTATTTCCGAGAAACTGGAATGAGTGCTAGTTTTCCCGGGCGCTTCCGGAACCGTCTATGGTGGTCAATGTAGTCAACGAAAGTTTGGTTGGCCGTCGGTGATCTAGAATAGAAAATTTAATTTGTTTGAGAGACATTATAGCGAAATTTTTACCTTTTTTGCTTTCATCAAAGTATCGGTTTGAATCGCAGTTTGCTATGTGATCGCCATCTCCGAGAAACCGATGTGACAGTTATTCTGAATTTGGATACTTCCGCCGGGGCTTCCAAAACCGATGATGGTGGCCAATGTGGCCAAATAGACTTTGAATGGATGTTAGCGACCTAATACTACAAATCGAAGCAGTTGTGGTCATATTTTGGAAAAATTTTCACCTTTATACATTCATTGCAGAATTTATTAAAATCGACATTTTCTGCGTGATCGTGCTCACCACCCTGTAGTTCAGCCATCTCTGAGAAAAATGAGTGACATTTTTGGTCACATACACACAGATGCAAACACACACATACATACATACATACATACATACACACATACATACATACATACATACATACACACATACATTCACACGCACAGACATTTGCCGAACTCGACGAACTGAATCGAATGGTATATGTCACTCGGCTCTCCGGGCCTCCGTTAAAATGTCGGTTTTCAGAGCAATTGCAATACCTTTCTATTGAGAAAGGCAAAAATGTATTTTACGCTAAAAAAGAAGATAGACATTTGTGGGTTAATACTTGCTTGAACTCAGCTGCTAACACAATCCAACCTATATATTTCCCACTTCGCCTCTGGTTCGATGTACTTAATATAAATTTTCAAATAGACACAATCAATAAACAAATCAATTAGAGTTAAGTGCCATAGATAAATTCCGCCCTACTAAAAAATCACACAACAAGCTTCTGTTGAAGTATGCACTTTTATCAAAAAACAAACACAAAACCCCTCCTGAAATCATTTAATCTATCCATTTGACTGATTGGTTGTCTGATTTACCTCCTATCAACGAGAACTGTTATTGCCATTCGTTATATTCCCTCTGCTGGGGAGGTGCCAAAGAGTCTTCCCTCAATGAATTGAACAATTATAAGCTTCTCCCTACTATCCGTTAAAACAACAAATAAAATATAAGCTATCCAACTGTGCTGGTATGTAGAAATATCATAAAGTTTTTAAAGCTTTTAGCCTAATCGAATGAATACAATCGCTTCTTCCAATGTTATTGACATATGCAAAAAATATCCCTACTAAGCAACTACTGTTCAATGTTCTAATTGATTGATTTAATTTGATTTAATTTGATGATTAATTTAATTGATTTAATTTATTTTTTATAATTGATTTATCTTCCAACATAGTTACTCATATTTTTATACTAATGCTTATTTATGATTCGTGTAACTATTAAAAAATAATCTTGCCTTGCCTTTACTTTTCACTTCAACTTCTTCCATTTTCTATCACCATAGCATGCTTTGTTTTAACGTTCCTGAAAGCGATTAATCCTTGGCAGCGTCTATTTTTCCTTCTCTAAATAATTCCATATTCATCGATCAAATCGGCAATGAAACAAATCAACCCTTGCCACATTGGCTACCTCTACGGTCTACGCCAGGCGGACAAGGGCAGATTTTCTGTTCAGCAGATAGTGTATGGAATCCGATATTGGAACGATTCCTAGAATCTACCTCGAGGCACGTAATTCGCGATAATCATATCGATTGAGAATAACAGATGTGCCATATCAGACAGGATCAATCACTCGATTCGGTAACCTGTAGAATGAATGGCGTTACCTTTTCAGTCAGGCACTGATTTTTATCAAATTACGAACAAATCAATATTTTCATTCCGTTAGGTTTCGTTATCGCGCGGTCGAATCGGTTATTGATATGATTATATGCTTATATATATACATATATACCCTACCTGTAATACGTTCGGATTCGCTTCAATAAGTACTGCAACTTACATATTGAATATTGCGCCACTCGAGTTGCACTGTGAGTGCGCTCCCCGAATAGTTTTGCATCATCTAGGAAAGGATAATATTCTGATTATTTACATATTCGCTCTTTTCAACAAAGTTGTTCTTTGGGTCTAAGTAGCTTGGCAAGTGAACATTTTAGTTTGGATTTTTGGCGCTACATGGCGCTAGCGTACATGTGAATTTTCGCACTACAACTTTTTATTTTCCTAACGTCCTAGAAAATCCGTGTCCTCAGCAAAATCGTTTAAAAGGCCATGCTCATACGCGTGACAACCATTTTAAATTGGAACTCTATTAACTCGTGGCGCTAGTGTATATGAGAAATAATATTTCATTATTGGAGATGTTTTATCTGGTGATCTTGATTTCCTGCGAAATTCGCACCCTCAGTCAAGTTGTGTTGAAGGACAAGACCGTGTGGATATCATCCGTTTGATTCATAAGTTTCTAACTACGTGAAACTAGTGTACAAACAAATGATAAAATTAATTTTGGATTATAAAATCGATTATAGAATGCTGTAGTGATGGACCTCCGATTTAGACAGCTTGCTATCCACATTAACTTGGTTGTATCAGGGTGTCGACTCATTTCTGAAAATGAAATTCCCTAATTTTCCAGGTTTTTCCAGACCTTTTTATAAATTTTCCAGAGTGCTCAAACAAATTAAATTAACATTTTTCAATGTCTATCGTTTGAGCTTACACCATTTTTTCATTTTTAGTTAGTTTTAAACTTTTTGTATCTTCCATTTCAATTAAACCACTTTTGGTCTTTTAACTGTCATGTAATTTAAATATTTCCAAATCTGAAAAATTGTTACCAAGCTCGAGGGATGACCGACAAGCAAATGAGTGTATGGGACCGTGTATAAAAGGAGGAGCTAGTGTTCTGGAAAAATAAGCGGATTGACATTTTGGGCATGTATTTTAGTCTGTGTGGAAATGGTGATGAGTCTGGGATCTTCCGTTAATCTTCCGGCAGTCGCGCTGGTGCACTGAGTGCACGCTACTATGAAAAGCTAGCGAATTGTCTTTGGGAAACTGCGGCTGCTCATTCAGTGTCATGCGCGACTTCCGTTTTAACATACTCTATTATATTCCAAACACCCTTGAAGGTGGTCGTAACCAATTCTTAGGTCAATTTGCAATGTAAAGTTTGTTCGCGACAAAATATGGAAACCTAAAAACACATAGATCTCTTGATATATTCAACCAAAAATGAATTTTTTTTACAAATATGGACGAATGTCTTTTTTATCCAAAAATACATAATTCGTTGACATGTTAAATGCGCTTTCAAAAATGGGTCGAAAGAAATGCGAATTAGAAATAATATGTGCGGTCCAAACGGAAATCAAAAGATATCTCATTGGAATAGTTCAAAAAAGCTTGGCTAATCGGCAATCTGTGTTCACACCGTTTCCAAAACGTCTAATACTCGATTGCCATCAGCTACATATAAAAGAAATGCAAAATACAATCTTAAGAAACGACGAAATGGATTCTCTAGTGAGACAAACATTCTGCTCGTACACTAATAAAATAATAATAAAATAAAAACGTCAAATGTGTTTGTGTATAATTCGAAGCATCATTAAGGAACGAAGTCATTGAAGGTATTGATTATTCCGAATTATAGTGATAGGCAGAATATGAGGGCTAAACACTTCTTCGAAAATTATTTTCCCACCAATTCGTCATTTCAGAAATTAAGTGCCCTCTAAACTGCCGTTAAGATCGTATTCGTACCATGTTCTATGAGATTCCCTCTATACATAAGACAATTATGCGTTGAACGGCAGTGAAAAGGTCAGTTGAAAATTCCATCTAGCAATATAATAAATACAAACAAATAAATAAATAAAGCGATTTTTAATGCAATCTGGCAATAACAGCACACAAAAAGGACACTAGTGTATATTCTATCTCTGCTCAAGCTAGTGCTATAAGTTAAGCAAACGTAACAGTCGCCACGATCTATGGTGAGTGATAATACACTGCCGATTTTTTTTTGCGATGATCGTTTGTCTGTTTGTTGTGAGATGAGTGAAGCTTCGCAGCAAAAGGGAGGTAAACTTCGGTTAAATACACTATTAGTTGATTTTAAATATTGTCGTATCCGCCCGTATGTTAGCGGAAGATGATATTGAAACTGAAGCTTGCGAAAGTCATCTTCATACAGTTCTATTATACACGGAAACCCATATTGAAAACGTTGAATTATTAAGCGGAGTTGAGAGTTTAACCGTTAGGTAACGACATAGTACGCGAGTATCTTTCCAGATTTCAATTAAAATTACAATGTGCTTTCCATAACTAGAACCTGAAACTTGATGACATTATAGTACATCACTAGGCATAAATGAATGTAGACCTGAGCGAACGTTTTGGTTGTTTCTACCGCATAACAGACTGACAGGGTAATGGTCATTACTATTATAATTTTAAACTTATTCAAATATTTGTAGGTGGTTTGGAATCAGGAAGTCATCTACTTTTTCAAACCTGCTATAAGGAATCGTATGAGATCTTGTTTCCGGACACCCGGTCCTGGAGGTGTGTCCCAGGTATGAAATACTATTTGTAAATTTCAAAGAATCATAGCAATATGGATGTCAAAATTCTTGGGTTTGCCACAGAGATGTGTTAACAATCGTCATGAGACTATCTGATAATTTGACCCCGGAGCGGTCGTCACAACTTTATTTAGTTTCTTAATAATTCTGTCTGTCAGTCTTAATAATTCTGTCTCTCAGTCTTAATAATTCTGTCTGTCAGTGAACTTTGCAAATTCTACAAAAATGGTATGTAACGAAAAGTGGTCCAATTTTGAACGCAAATAATTCAGCCATCTCCCGATAAATTTTCAAATTTTTTGCACGAATCGCCCCGAAATACTTTTAAGAATGAATTCCAATAGATAAACCCAAAGATTTTTGATATCATGGCATTAAAAATTTAAATAATATGCAACCTTGCCAAAATATCGCGCAATTACACACAGAAGATAGCGCTTCCCAAGCCCGGTACGACAGATTTGTGTACCTAGCGCGCAACGCTTCTATGAATAACGTTATCATCGACTATTTAAAGAACGAATTTGGCCGGACAAGCTCAGTTGCCTGTTGAACGGCAGGCGGAGCAGATCACTGCGCTGTGTGTTTGCACAGCCAGTGTAGCTGAGTGAGAAGTCCGTTACACTGCTTCTGAAGATACGCTATCGAGTGCTATGCTTTTGTGTTGTGCTCGTTTCCAGCACACTTTTATGTACAATCTCGAATACAGTTATTCCTACACAAAACCGCTTGTATATTCGAGCTCCATTTGCAAACACGGCTAACATAGTGTCGTGATACTAGTTGTCTCTTTCGCTCTACCCATCATCATCAGCGTTGACTCATTTTGCTTTGTTCGCTTGTTTGAGGCGAATGTAGGTATATCAAATTTGTTGGCAGGGTTACTATATTTACAGATATTTCTGTAATGTCAGATATTTTTTTCACAATTTTTGATCACAGATTCCTTTTCACAGATGATAGATTTTTGGCATTTTGATCAAAATTGGATAGATTTTTGGAAATATTGTGATTTTTCGGAAATTTATCACAGATTTTTTCCTGCTTCAGTCATCACAGATGGTAAAATGATATTTTTGACCGAAACACAGATTTCAATGTGGCATCTCTGTTTGTTAACGGATGCATGCGTAACCTGCATGATAGCAATCTGTGCTTTCATTGCGCAAAGACGAAAACTTTCTTAGCAACAAATTTACACGGATCGATGGAAAGCACAGATATATGATTAAGACCACTGCATTCGCTACATTTGTATACGTACTTTAGGAAAGTTAAAATGATGGCAAAATAAAACTAGAAAGCTTGTTCTACACATGAAATGTGATTATATTGTCTAAAATTTGATTTTTCCTCACCGGTCCGGGTTTTTTTACCACACACAACCGAAATTTTTTTACAATTTTCAAAAGCTGGTCTTGTGCGATAGTTTCAGGTATTAGTTCGATCACGGTTTTCTGTCTTCTTTCTTCGGATCTTCTCAAATAAGTTTAATCGGATTCGATCACCTACTACAAATGAAATGATCTGATAACCAAGAAGGATTGGTTCAATATGTAACAATCGATGTTGATTGGTTGTGCTTAAACTATTCGTAAGAAATATATTTGATTTATTATTACTCTAAATGTACTAAGAAAATAAATATTTTACATGAAGTAGTATAGTCCTACGTTTACAGTTCGTGCAACCCTATAGCCTCTTGTAGTTTTTAAAGAATTTATTGCTTTATTATTTTGGAAATGCAACTAGATCATCCTTACTCTACCACTCTGTATCTCTAACATTATTGACCCATATTTTGCGTCTACAATTTGTAAACATAAAAAATACCCACGGTTCGGCCAAGCTAATGCATTAAGCCGTGTCAAAGTAAACGGCCTGTGCACATCAAGTGTACTTATATGTATTTACCTTGAGTCAGAAGAATCACTACAAGGCCGTCGATAAATCAATTGGCATGCATATAAAATGAATCTTCTACTCAGAAACTATTCAATTTGTAGAAAAAATATTAAATAATTTATTAAGTTTCCTTTTCACATGAGCTCACCGAAATTGTTTTTGCAATGCATATTTGTTTTTGCTATGTAACTTATGTATTCTGAAAATACTAGAAGCAAATTTTCTTTAAGTTGAACCAAAAACATTTCATTATTTTTGAAATCATTTATAATTATATTGTAAAAATAAAAATTTCGGAATGTACTTCACGAGATAATACAATTATAACAGGTCTGTCACTGGTCGCTTAGTGTAAAATTGGCTTGTTTTCAGTTTATAACTGTAATATCTCGCATTGTATTTTGATATCCACTCCATATTTTTTTCACAAAAAAAAGATTAAACATGATTTTTAATATTTAAAATTGGCCCAATTTAAAAAAAAATCAATTTGTTCATAATAATTGCAGATTTCATAAGCTATATAACAAAAAATATTTTTTATGTTTTTTTCGGTAAGCTCATGCAAAAACTACTTTTTGTAAATAATATTTTTTTCCATGCAGTTATCAGTGATTGAAAAATGTTCGATTTTATAAACTTCAAAAGTTACAAATCTAATAACTTTAAAAAAGTATCATATTCAGCCAAAACAAAAAAAATACGTGTTAATTATTTTTAGCTAAAGAATGCAAGAAAAAAATTTGGAAGGAATTCAAATTTTGGTTGTAAATCTGACGGGAGATGACCCATATAACCATTTTTGTGAGAAGTTGTAATTATGAGATGGATCAAATGTTGTTATTCTCCCTAGTATAACATGTGTTGAGGGGAGTAAGTGCGTACAATCGAATATTTGAGCCAATATTTTCCAGTCGCGTTTAAAAAAAATATTAGCACCAGGTCGAAATTTCTCCCTGATTTGAATACAAATTCCCTGAAAATCCAGGTTTTTCCAGGTCAAATAGAATTCCCTGAATTTCCCTGATTTTCCAGGTTTTTTCCAGGAATCGCCACCCTGTTTATAAATGACTCTGCTGAAGATGTTGATTGCCTAGGCTATCAGCATCAATTTATTATCCAAAATTCATCATATCATATATTTGTACATTAGTGCTACATAATTAGAAAGTTCGAAACTCTGTTATTACGTAGCACTAGTATTGATATTAGGTTGTGTATTTTTAACTTGTTTAATGCCAACTGTCTAACGGTCTACAGAGGTCGTGTCTTCAGCAAGATTGTTCATCCGGTCATGACCATGTGCATGACAATCGTTTTGATTTTAAACTGTATCATTTTGGGGTCTATTATTTTCTATTTTTTATAGGAATACTGCATTTCAGAACTCAAATTATCTAGCAAAACTCGTGTCTTTAGTTAAATAGAATAGAAAGACATTGTTGTACTGTACATGTAAAACTATTTATAACAATTAATGCTATTAAGACTGATGCTGTAACAACGCTGTGCTTGTGTTTTTTTGAAACATTAACGTTAAAAACGTTAAAAATTTATTTCCCAGAAAATGAAGTGAATCAAACCTGGAAATGTAGGAATCACTAGTAAATTCAATTAATACCACATCAATAGGCATGACATTAAAATGTAGTGAAAAGATTTGATATCGTTGATTGTGAAGGCTGATCTGAATTGATTAAGCTTGTTTTCTAAGTATTTAAATTTTAGATTCCTCAAAATATTCCGCATCATCACACATCATCTTTGCAGCCGTGTGAAAACGAGAATTCAGCATTTACCGACCTGGGATCCTATTAGGATTATGGTTAAACCATAATCCTATTTAGAGTTCGTAGTAAGAGTAAGAAAAGCTAAGACAGCCAGCTTGCTTTTGGCCTTCGTGGAAGCAGGAGTCAAAGTTGGATATTTGCCGTTAGTGTTTTGTGCTATCAGTGGGAATGTGACTCGTGACAATACCAGTTTAAATATCAGTTGTTTAATATGAATGTATCAATTAGTATTATGTATTCGTTTTTAAATTATTCAGCTATTTTGATTTAATTTTGAAGTAAAAAAATCGTTCTCATTTAGGCTGATTTTTATTATTTTTTATTTTCTATTCTTATAGTTTTTCAAGCAATGGCTTGCTGTAACAGTAGCGTTGCGTGTTACCAATGTATTTCTGGTCAGTCCTATTTCGGGGTTTTTACAAATTCCGATTTTACAACTTTAACTCTACCAAATTATTGAACTTTTTCAATAATATTGAAATTGTACTATTTCTAGACCATTCTTTCAACATTTATGATCACTTGATTGTTTTTCAAATCGGTTCAAAATACGCAAAGTTATAGTAATTTTTGTAAAAAAGTCACACTTCACTTTTTTCACTTTTTTTGTTTAAATTAATTTATGTCTCCATGTATGTTTATGTATATTAATTCAGTAAATTCCGTACTTTCACATACACAGCTGTTTTCGCAAAAAAAAAAAACAAAGAAAATAATATATTGTATGAGAAAGTGGTCGGTTGCCGGCACTGATCGGTTGTCGGCACTTCTACATATCTTTTGACCGGGTCTATTCAGACAAAATTTAATATTATTTGTGTGTTATATTAGCGCGTTCTTTTTGTGTTGCGGAAGAAATTAGACTAGTATGTTCTGTACTACAACCAAAATATTTTTTTAACCAAGTGAAAATTTGCTTAGACGTTTTTATTATCACCTGCTTGGTGTTATACGTTCTTCGTTAACTGAGAAAACATGAGTCAAAATATTAATTACCTTTTAGATAAATCGTTCAGGTGTAAACCTTAGTGGGAGTATGAGGTAATGTCATTATCATCTTGGTGCCTCTTTTGACGTTGCCACTGTATCAACATTTACGTTTTCCGATATGATTTGGTACCAAACTCCGAAATTAATTTCAAGGATGCCATGCTATCCAATACTACATTGAGTTCAAAGTGTATCATCAGCCTGAAAGAAGAGCCCTCGTCTTAATCTGATGCGTGCTACTTCTAACCTCAAATATTCAAGCCGAATAAGTTGTGGTCAGGTTTCCAAACGAAAAACCTATTTCGATATTGATGTGATGGCTACATACCAACGTTTACCAAGCGTTTCGAGACCGACGCTGACAGTTCCTGTTAGGAGCCATCAGTCTTAACTTCTTTTACTTCATAAACCATACCAGCCTTCTGGGCCCTACTTTCAGAACTTTGTCAAAAGTTTTCTATATCGGGAGACGGGACTGTGCCATAAAAAATATATTATCCGTCTGAATTCATCAAGCTTTACGAAGTGTGCAAGCAAATCGACAGCGATTCCCATGCGGATAATTCAATTGAATCGATGGCGAAGGAGCAGGACTGGAAAAATTTTACCGATTTTTCCGCAGCTGCCATTGATCTAATATTTTCCCCAGATACATACTACATGCAACCTAATCCGTCATTGATGGCCGAGAGTCAGTCATTCATCTTTAATTCGAAAGGCTCTCAGCAGCATCGACAATGATTCTCCTCCAGCTAACTAACGGCTGATGGGAGATCAGCCAAAGCATCCCTCGAACTTGAGACGACAAGTGAGTGAAAGTGATTGCCGAGCAGGAGTAGTGAGAAACGAGAAAGCAAAAGTACAAATGTTCGTGACGTGGGTGTTGTTGCCCTACCTCCGCACCCGCCAACTGCCGTTTCAGATGGAAACTTAGAAGAACCGAAAATCCCGCCGGATCAAGACAACTTCTCGAGTATGGAACGAAAAAGTAATACGAACTTTTACTCGTTGGGTGGAAGAATAGAAGTAAATCTTCTTTCGAATAAAAATAAGTAATCAATAATGGTGGAAGTTTGAGAAGTCTTGAAAAATACGAGGCTACAGGAGCTTGGTGTTCATTCCTGATGGATTGATAAGCAGAAAAAATGCATGGATCGTTCATTTTACGTTTAACCGAACACGAAGGTTCTGAACGGTAATTCGACAGGCAATCAAAGTCAACCTGTTACCGATGACGTTGGGTGTGAATCTCGTCTTTTCAAAGAAGTTTTGGTTGAAAAATTTTCTGGGCTGAAAAAGTTTAAAGAAAACTAAAAATTAAAAAGTGACGTGTGATGATCTTCGAATGACGAACGCCGAACGTAACGTAACGAGGGAATAAGCAGAATAGATGGACTTCGGATCCAGAAAAAAATTCCGGCGGGGGGGGTCTCGAAATTTCGATTTTAAAATGAACATTGTACAATACGTAATATGTAAAAAAACTCGTTTATTGAATTTATTTATTTCTGGTATTTCTGGTCAAATTTGGTTTAAAAAGAGATCTCAGCTGTTGAGATTTCGGCAAAAGATGCGAAAAAACTGATATTCGTCAGAAAAAATTAAGTGTGTGGGGCTGATATACTAATAACGTATTATTTAGATAATAAGGGGGGTATTCTAATTTTATGACGGAATTCGAGGAGGTTGTAAAAATATGCGGTGTGTATTCCACGAACAAAAAAAAAAATGCCGAGCTAATTTGGTGTACCACATTGCTTGTAATTGTTGTTTTACTTTACCTAGTTAGGCAAAGGTGCCTTTCTCATTAATACATTTTAGGATTGATATTTTCGCAAGAAGGAATTCCACGAAGATCCGTCCGAAAATCTTTCAAGGCGATATTGTGAAACATTTTAAAGTTACAAGTCGTTAAAACGATAAACATTAAATTTTTGACATCTTTTGATGGGGTAACGCGAATAACTTTTAAAAAGAGCATAATTACACGAATTAATTGTTTTTGAAGGAGCAAAATTTCAAATATCTCGAAAACTATCGCATTTTGGAAGATTTTTTGTTAAATGCATTTGGATTTTAAATGGTGCTTAGAATTATATTCTGTAATAAAATTACAATTTTGTATGTCAATTAGTATGAAATTTAAAAACTTGTACGAAGTTATTGTTAGAAAAACTTTTTTACCGATTTTTTCTCCATCATGCAATCACAATCAAAATGTTTCTTTTCTCTTTAGCTTTGTTTGAAAAATGACACAATATTTTTTTTCAGCGTATATTTTTTTCGGACAGAAGTATTCATTCCCTGTAACTTGTTCTCAGATAGTTTTGCTGTATAAAATACAGTAATCGAACAAAAAAAAATTGAAATTCATACACGTAGAAACGTTTACGCCTTTTTGAAAAATTACTCTTGTATCAAAATATTCCAATTGCCAGAGAATATCATGGAGATTCATACAGCGAACACACCTGCAAAGTTTCGTTCGAATCGACGATGGTAATATTTTGCGGTCGGCCGGTTTCTCATGGAATCCCTCCAATGTCTCTTAGATTTCAATGACCATGGACCAGTCGTCGTATGGTTGCTGTCTGGATGGAAACTTTATTGCATGTCTAATTCAACTTGAGTTTTCCGATCGGAGAAAATCGTCATTCAAAATGTCATTCCATAGCTATTATAATTGGAAATTTCCTATTTATCGGTAAATTATATCTTGACATATCTTAACCGCCGTGAAGGTAACGGTCTGCAAGCAAAGTAACTTTTTTTTATTAAATTGCATGTCATGAATTCTGACTTTTAACTGTCAAACTATGCGTAGCCAGCATTTGAGTAAATATGTTGGGCTACTGGTTTTCAACATACAGTGTGTCCCATATTTTTACGCTCTTCCTATTTTTTTCAGAATATATTTTTTTCTATTCAAAAGAACCGCAATGAATTTTCTGAGTTTGTTTTAAAACTTCACGAAATTTGGAAACACTGGTACGTTTTATTCGTTGGTTTGGGTAGCTTAAGAGAAAAAGTAGTAATCCATTTTTATATATTCACCCTATTTTTCAGTTGACATGTCGCTCGTCCAGGACATGTCGCTGACTCAGGTAATTCGCATTTCAAATGCCAAAATATCCTGACTACTGCGGTATCAGACAAAAGGTTAAGTCGGTGGGAAACTCTAACACAAAAATATTAATTTTATCGTTGGTGTAATTCTAAACAATTTAACAACAATTTAACGAATCGTAATTTACTATGTGGCGAAACATAACCGTGTTCCGTTTAATTTTACATGAAACATACACTTTACATGCTCAACGTGTGTGTGTTAACCATCCTAACTCCCACTAGCTGGTAGTGATTTACAGAAAAAAGATGTTTGCATGTATTTTAACATATCCATGCAAATAACTTGGTTCAAAGATTTAGGTAGGTGTTAGCTCAATTGACTTTCCGATGACCCATTTCGGGTACAGCACCAGACATGTTCCGAGGTCATCGTTCCGTCAACCAGCCCCGCCTTACTGTAATGTTTGTATCAAATGGATTATAACATTACAATAAGACTTTCGATTCCTTACATGAGGTAAGAAATCGACGCGTATTTAGTGTATTTATTTTATTTTTGCATATATAAATTAGAATATGTCTGTAGAAAAATATACCAGTTTTTCTATTTCCTTCCTCATCTCCTACTTACGCGAGTGACTGATATTTGCTTATCCATTTTTCGTCCCATCCCAAACCTTCTCCAGATATCCTCAAAATCTCCATCTTCTTTCTCAAGCATCAAACAGCCCGAGCAATCCTTTCTCTTTCTAACATTTGCAGGTACAGCGCAATCCCTCCTTCAGTTTCCTTTGGTTTCTTCAAAACCAGTTCCCGTATGGTATATTTATTTATTTATTTATTTATTTCCATTTTTTCATCTGACCCATGTTGGTCTACATGAAATTTAATGTTGTTGTATGGGAAAAGCCCATTTCATGGTTCACTTCAGAAGCAGACCTCGAATGCGCGTAAAAACCAATAATCTTTTCGCATGTTTTTCCTACAATAACAATGAACTGACATTACAAATTAACAAAATTACATAAAAGGTATACAGCATTTCAATAACATTACAGAAATATTTTCACATAATCTTATAAGCTAAGTCAATCTCCTAAGTCTATTCTTGAGAACATCACTAGAAACATAAAAATCGAAATGGTCATACACACTATTGAAAACATTACACACCGCCCTTATGGGTTCGTTCTGACCGTACTCGGTGCGCTGAAAGTCTAGTCTTAAAAAGTTACGTGATCTAAGGTTTCTGGGGGGTACGTTAATGTTGATTTGTGAGAGAATATCTGGGGCATCCATTTGGCCAGTCAATATTTTCCCAACAAATACCGCTCTGGATGTATTTCGCCTTTTTGCCAAAGTTTCCATATCGAGCAGACGACAGCGATCAATGTATGGTGGTAGCTCTGTTGGGTTACGCCACGGCAAAGTTCTAAGAGCAAAGCGGAGGTTAGTCCAAATGCTCGTATAAGGACACCAAATGGCTGCGGAAGCTTCCAGGACAGACCGAACAAGTGAAAAATACAATGCCCGCAGACAATATGGATCAGTAAACTCGTTGGCGATTCTTATTATGAAGCCAAGGTTTCTATTTCCCTGTGCTATAACGTGAGAGTAATGGTTTCTGAATGTCAGTTGCGAGTCCAGGAGTACACCAAGGTCTCTGATAACTGACACTCTCTCTAGCAATTGGCCGGCGATGTTGTAGCTCCAGAGAATGGATTTTTTCTGCGCGTGAAATATATTATAGAGCATTTGGACACACTGAGAGCCAACAAGTTGCGATTACACTTGAAGACGTCGTTGAAGAATAAAGAAAAAAGCAACGGTCCGAGATTGCTCCCTTGAGGTACACCCGACAAGTTGATGAAGCTATATGACACGTTACTTCCTAATTTCACAGACAGAGAACGATCTACGAGATATGATTTAAGCCATCCAGTAAAATTTGATGGAGCACCCAGTCGCTCGATCTTTGCCAGAAGAAGAGAGTGGTCTACACGATCGAAGGCAGCTTTAAGATCAGTGTATATAGTGTCTACTTGTGATCCATCTTCGATGTTTTTAATACAGTACGATGTAAATTGGGCTAGATTGGTGGTTGTTGACCTGAATGCAAAAAAAACCATGTTGGTCCTTCGATATGTATGCTTTGGTCTCACGAAAGAGCATATTTCCTACTAGGATCTCAAACAACTTTGATCCAGCGCAGAGCGAGGTTATACCACGATAGTTCGCAACATTTTGCTTATTTATTTATTTATTAACAGATTAAGGCCGAAGTGGCCTGTGCCGTATACAAAAGATTCCTCCTTTCCACTCGGTCCATGGCCGCGCGTCGCCAGCCACGCAGTCTGCGAAGGGTCCGCAAATTGTCTTCCACCTGGTCGATCCATCGTGCTCGCTGCGCGCCACGTCTTCTTGTACCGGTCGGATTGCAATTGAGAACCGTTTTCACCGGGCTATTGTCCGACATTCTGGCTACGTGCCCGGCCCACCGTAGTCGTCCGATTTTCGCGGTATGACAGATGGGCGGCTCCCCCAACAGCTGATGCAACTCATGGTTCATTCGCCGTCTCCATGTGCCGTCTTCATTCTGCACTTCACCGTAGATGGTACGCAGCACTTTCCGTTCGAAGACACCAAGTGCGCGTTGGTCCTCCACGAGCATGGTCCAGGTCTCGTGCCCGTAGAGAACTACCGGTCTAATCAGCGTCTTGTAGATGGTCAACTTCGTACGACGGCGAACTCTGTTCGACCGAAGTGTCTTGCGGACGCCAAAGTAAGCACGATTTCCTGCCACGATGCGTCTACGAATCTCTCTGCTGGTATCATTGTCGGCGGTCACCAGTGAGCCCAAGTACACGAACTCTTCAACCACCTCGATTTCGTCGCCACCGATGCAAACTCGAAGCGGGCGGTTCTCATTCTCTTCTCGTGAACCTCTTCCTATCATGTACTTTGTCTTCGACGTGTTGATGGCAAGTCCGACGCGTTTGGCTTCTCTTTTCAGTCTGATGTAGGCTTCCTCCATCTTCTCAAAGTTTCGTGCAATAATATCAACGTCATCGGCAAAGCCAAGTAGCTGAACGGACTTTGTGAAAATCGTACCACTCGTGTCGATCCCTGCTCTTCTTATTACACCTTCCAGCGCGATGTTGAATAACAGACACGAGAGACCATCACCTTGCCGTAACCCTCTGCGTGATTCGAAGGGACTCGAGAGCGTCCCTGAGACACGTACTACGCACATCACCCGATCCATCGTCGCCTTCACTAATCGCGTCAGTTTGTCCGGGAATCCGTACTCGTGCATAACCTGCCATAGCTGATCTCGATCGATAGTGTCGTATGCGGCTTTGAAGTCGATGAACAAATGATGTGTGGGCACATTGTACTCGCGGCATTTCTGCAATACTTGACGAAGAGCGAACACCTGGTCCGTGGTAGATCGTTCGCTCATGAAACCCGCCTGGTACTGCCCCACGAACTCTCTTGCAATTGGTGATAGTCGACGGCATAGTATTTGGGAGAGTACCTTGTAGGCGGCGTTCAGCAGGGTGATTGCTCGGTAATTACAGCAATCCAGCTTGTCGCCCTTTTTGTAGATAGGACACACGACGCCTTCCATCCACTCCTCCGGTAAAATCTCATCCTCCCAAATCTTGGTAATCACCCAGTGCAGCGCTTTAGCCAGTGGCTCACCACCGTGTTTTAGTAGCTCGCTATTTGGTCAACCCCAGCGGCTTAATTATTTTTGAGCCGGCTAATCTCCTCCTGGATTTCTTGGAGATCCGGAGCCGGTAGTGTAATGTCTTCCGCGCGTGCTCCCAGGTACGTTACCGTGCCATCCTCGTCGTCTGCTGCATCGCCGTTCAGGTGTTCTTCGTAGTGCTGCCGCCACCTCTGGATCACCTCACACTGGTCCGTGAGAAGATTCCCGTTTGTATCTCTATGTGTTGGTCTGTGGTACGTGGCCCCTGCGCGAGCGGTTCAACTTCTCGTAGAATTTCCGTGTGTCTTTAGCGCGGTACAGCTGCTCCATCGCTTCGCGATCTCGGTTTTCCTGCCTGTTCCGTGCCTGTTTATATCGCGCCTCGTTCGCCCTCGTGCGGTGTTGCAGCATTCTCGCACATGCTGCATTCTTCTCTTCGACTAACTGCTCGCATTCGCCGTCGTACCAGTCGCTTCTTCGGTCCGGGCCCACCGTACCTAGTGCAGTGGCTGCGGTGCTACCTATGGCGGATCGGATATCTCTCCAGCCATCTTTTAGGGCAACTGCGCCTAGCTGCTCTTCCGTTGGTAGTGCCACTTCCAACTGCTGCGCGTATTCTTGAGCCACTCTGCCATCTTGTAGCCGCTCGATGTTTAGCCGCGGCGTTCGGCTTCGACGAGAGCTATGCACTGTCGAAAATTTTGAGCGCAAGCATACTGCAACCAGGTGGTGGTCCGAATCTATATTCGCACTGCGATAAGTGCGGACGTTTGTGATGTCCGAGAAGAATCTACCGTCGATTAGAACATGGTCGATTTGATTTTTTGTTACTTGGTCCGGTGATCTCCAAGTGACTTTGTGGATATCTTTGCGAGGGAAGAAGGTGCTTCCGATTACCATTCCACGGGAGGCTGCGAAGTTCACACATCGTTGGCCGTTGTCATTTGATACGGAATGCAGGCTGTTAGGCCCGATCACCGGTCTGTACATTGCCTCCCTTCCTACCTGTGCTTTCATGTCGCCGATGACAATTTTCACGTCTCGCAGAGGGCAACCGTCGTATGTCTGCTCCAGCTGCATGTAGAACGCTTCTTTCTCGTCGTCGGGTCTCCCTTCGTGTGGGCAGTGCACGTTGATGATGCTGTAGTTGAAGAAACGGCTTTTGATCCTCAACTTGCACATCCTTGCGTTGATCGGCTGCCACCCGATCACACGTTGGCGCATCTTGCCCAGCACTATGAAGCCGGTTCCCAGCTCGTTGGTTGTACCACAGCTCTGGTAGAAGGTAGCCGCTCGATGCCCGCTTTTCCACACCTTCTGTCCCGTCCAGCAAAGTTCCTGCAGCGCCACGATATCGAAGTTGCGGTGGTGTAGCTCGTCGTAGATTATCCTGTCACATCCCGCGAAGCCGAGCGATCTGCAGTTCCATGTTCCGAGTTTCCAATCGTGATCCTTTATTCGTCGCCTGGGTCATTGCCGATTGTTCTGGGTCGTATTCTCTTCTGTATTGTTCGTTATGTGGGTTTTTTACGGGGCGGCTTATAGGGCCTACGCCAACCACCTGTCTCGCCGGTGGGCCATCGTGCCAGGACTGCTTAAGGTCCCACCTGGGCACCAGGACAGGTTTACACCTTCCGAAGAAGGGTAACCCCCCCTTCCCTGCCAGCATACGACCAAAGTTCCCACCGGGGTTGGTTACCCGATCTTCACTAAGGTTACTCGTATCCCAGTCGACGCCACGAGGAGGCCAGGGCTAGGAGTTACTGGGCAGGAAGCTAAGGACCATAACATTTTTTTAAAAACGGGAAACATTACTGATTTTTTCCAACACACGGGAAACACTGATTGCGACAGTGATTTGTTGAAGATTAGTCGTAAAGGTGTACACAATGCGCTTGCGCATTTTTTCAGTATAATGGAAGGAATCCCATCTGGCCCCACCGATGTAGAGGACTTTAACTTGCTTATGGCAGCCATAATGTCTTCGTCAGTAAATTGAATGTTTCCAAAATTGATTACATCGCGAGGGACATCTTGAAGGCCACAGTCCACCTGAGTTGAGCTAGCCGATTCATTTTTAAACACATTCGAGAAATGTTTTGCGAACAAATCACAGATACCGCTGGGAGTATTGGACGTTTCACCTGCGAGGAACATACTGGAAGGAAGCCCATTTTCTTTACGTTTCCCATTTACAAAGGACCAAAACTGTTTTGGGTTTCGTGTTAGGTTCGATTGCTACGTGTCTTGAGTAGAGAAAGCGGTTATATGTTTTGTAGCTGTTACTGGCTATAGTGAACTCCCTTTTTGTGATTGGGTTTCTTCGAATAGTGTAATGTCGAAGTGCAGCAGCTCGCAATCTTTTCAGTTTACGTAGCCGGTTGTTGGACCATGGTGGTTTTGTTCGGGGACGAGGTGCAGGCACATGTATACTGAAAAGCTGTTTTAACACCAGTGAGAGTTTTTCTACGGCAGCATCTACATCGATCGCGAAATTCAAGAAAGTCTCCCAGTCGATTGTTTGTAGCGAGTTATGAAGCCTAGAGAAGTCAGTCTTCGAAAAGTTGAACTCCCTGACATCCTCCATCTCGTCATAGAGAACCAGCTGCGGACAAATCTGTGTTACCAGAAGTGGAGGATGATGTGCGTCTACAGCAATTAAAGGCTTAAGTGCCTCTGATACGGTAGAATTCATTGAAGCTTCTTCATTTATAAACAGGAAGTCCAGGATTCGATTTCGCCTATTATTCACTGTAGACATTTGTCGCATGTTCAGTACAGACATTCCGTCCAGTAAGATAGTACTCGCCCTAGAAAAGGTTGATTCAGAAGGGTCTGGGAAAGCATACCCGGAAGGAGTGCTCTTCCAAAGAAGTCCAGGCTGGTTGTAATCACCAAATAGTAGATGTGCCGTGTTGGGTTCAATGGAAGTTGCAATGTCAAGTGCGGAGTCTATGTGCTTCTGAATAATTTCTACATCACTTGCGGAATCGGGGGGAATATATACAACACCCACACAGAGATTAGTATAGGGGCCACGGATATTTACCCAGAGTTGTTCGAGATTATGAGTGTCATTTTTGTGTTTGGATGAGAGTCGGTTGGAAACTGCAATGAGCACACCACCACCACGTTTCTTCCCTGCACTATTAGGATCGCGATCGTTACGATATAAATATACATACGACATACAATCATGTGGGTTGGCCATCGACACCCGTCCATCTCCCTAGAAGCTACCTGTTCCTTTTATTTCGCTGTCGGCTGAGACTGTTGCGACAATCAATCAATCTATCCCGGTCAAACCATTCGCAATTTGATTCAGAATGCTGAATGGAGTCAGTATGGATTCAAACGCAACAACCGATGCCGAAACCGATTGATTCGGAATCGGTTGAGCTGGAATCCACTCCGACTCCAGTCAGAAATCCGAACCGGTTCTTGAATGGGTTTAACTGGGATGCCTTTCCTTTGCGAAATTTTCTCCTCTATCATCGATCATCCAAAGCGATGAACCTTAAAGTCAGGTTTAGATGGCGCTGCAGGCACTGAGTAGAACGAATGGTAGTGTATTTTAGTGGCTAGAATCACACCCATACTTGGTAAAATAACGAAAAAAATTTTTTTTGTTAAGCTGAACTATTCTCGCGACATTTTCACCAACTAATATACAGCTTAATGGTAGACACGACCTAGTGAATGGTTGGTTTCGTTTTTCGATAAATTACACTGTATTTCACTCAAAAACTTTAAAAAAGTTGGGACAAAAACAAAAACACCTTCTAGTGACTTGGCAGTGCTGCCACTTTTTCACATACACTTTACATGCTCAATGACTTAAAATTACGCTTATTATCATTCACAACAAAAGCTATATGTGAAGTAAAATTACGTAATTTGCGAAAGTCAACGTCATGTTAAATTAAAATCAAACTTAAAACTAACTCATTTTTGAAGCTCGTAGATGTCAGGGCCAGGAGATGTAAAATTACACGATTTTATCGGGGTGTGCTCCTAAACCGTTATTTGTGTTCCGAAATTACTGAACTCTGGCAAAGGTAGAGGTTTCTTTACAGACAACTGCACTGTGTGAGCAATCTGAATTATGGATCGTTCATGTGACCTACAAAGAATTACCTTTAACACCGAAAGCGATGTGAACAATTCGATCGTTATATGCTATAGTATTTCTACTGAAATGAAATTGAAGAGTAAAATGTTTCCGCAAAAGCCATCGTTTTCGTAAGTTTGTTTTCAAATTGATTAGTTAGTGTTTTTAACATGGCTCAAATACCATTTCCGAAACGACTCCTTTTTGATGGCCAACAGAAAAACAAGGAAATCAGTGCACCAAAATCATCATCGTTGTGGTGCATTTTGATAGCCACTGCTTCTCCAATATATTGATCCATCAAACTTTTCTCTAACAAATTGACACGCTCGTTTTTCTCATACTCACTTTGAGCCATAATTTCAAGACGAATGGTTATATAAATCAATTGTAAAGCCCCAGCTTTGTTTTTCTTTTTATTTAAAATAGTTCAATAACAAAAACGACAATAACAAGCGTGTTTGGGTATTCTTTTCAATTATAGCATACCGTTGTGCCCCTCTTGCGACGAGCACGAAAAGTAATTAGTATAATAAATTAACGTTTGAAAAAGCCTTTATATTTTTTCAACACTTTGGTGACCTCGAATGTCATGTCTGGTAGGTCCGTGGTTTAAGTTACATTTTACAAGCCGATAATATCCAATTTTGTTCAACGAACAATAACCTATAAAAATGAGGTAGTAGGCTTCCTAGATCAAATAATACATGCGCTACGAATTGCAAAGATTGTATTTTTTGTCGACGTGAATCTAAAAGTCCAGAATTTTAATTTATTTCTCCAGTGAGAGGGGAATCCTTAGAATATTTCCTAGACATGCATTGAAAAAAATGAAGTCTCCATCGATTTCGAAAATCATTAATTTACAAAATAGTAACAAACAATCACTCGCCTTATAGAAATTAAAAAAAAATGCAATACTAAAGTAAAAATAGTAAAATGCCTAAGAGTCAGAAGTTTTGCTTGGCAGTCGTTTAAACAATACAAGTGAGGATTGCTTTAATTTCCGCTGAATAATTTCTAATGCGAATCTAGATGCTGTAATGTATTATAGAATTTATATTCACTTAACTGAATTACCACCAGCATAATGATGCAATCAGGTCACGAAATACAAATAGAGACTAACACACTTGCGAAAATATTTACTAAAGAGCAACGCCGAACGTAATCGAGTTTGCAGCTACCTTCGAAGTCAACGACGGCGATATTGCGATGGCCCCTCCACTAGCTGATGATATGTACGAAGCAATAGATCCCGGTCTGGTTGGTGGCAGGAGGATGCGTGAGTAGGCGAAACAAACAATATAAATGTAATAAGTGTATCATGTTACCAGCTACCAGCGGCAGCATAATTCACAGCAACCGTCTCGAACTCTGAGCTACACGAGAAATTGTCGGCACTTATTATGCATTAACATTTTGTGCTGCCCCATCTCTCTATCTCTCGAGTTCGCTCTTCAGCTGCGTTGGTAGTTGCATATCTCCCGTTTGATTTCTCGGCACACATGAAAGCAAAACCAGCTCTTTGGATATAAAATGTTTCCGGTTTGTTTTAAGGCTCCCACGCATCGGGAATCATACCGACTATCCCCCGCGCAGACAGTTGTGTTCAACAAGTCAAGCGGTCATGCGAAACCAGAAGGGGAGCAGCTTCCAATGAATCTGCCTCGCATTATCTCACTATCAACGCAGTACAGCATTCACATGCATGCTGTGTTTGCTGCTTTAGGGATGACCAATATCGAGCGTTGTTTTCGTAAGGCGATAGCTTAAAATTGTTGTTTCATTAGATCAGGGCAGGGCGAAATATAGTATCACGCATCCCAAGCGAACCAGAAAGTAAATCAATCTCGGACTTGAAGAACGTTCAGATCGATCGATGCCAACGCACAGCGCACTGGCAAGAGGCAGCTCCCCGTGATATTTATTATGATTGTTATTATGCTCCAACGAATTCAAGAAGCGATATTATATACTGATCAAACAGATTGTCGAACTAAAAGCGACTTGCTGTTGGCTTTTTCTTGCCCAGGCGCGCGTCCGAGCTCAACATATATTCTCGAGCACATCCTCGGCAGTGCCGTTTCGGTCGATCGGGAAGGGGCATGCGTTTGAGCCGGATGAATGTTTAATACCGACCGCTCAATTTCCGCTTGTGCAAGCCTTGCCGTCTGCGTTTCTTACCCTCGAGTGGATCTATACGGATCGGAATGGAATTTGTCTCATATCCAGTTTACCAATCTCAATTGCGCACTTCCTGCTTTGCCCCACCACTCCCCACTCCGTGCTGTTTCGGTTATCGCTTTCCATCGTACACTGACTGCGGACGGTAATTGCTACTACATAATTCCCATCAGCTAGTATTACCACTACGACGTTAAAGTTAACTTTGCCCTCGGTCGCGCAACCAAACCAAACAATTGTGTGATGTGACTTTTTTTCTTTGAGAACTGATGCGCCGTTATATAATCTCGAATGATGGATTCGATCCTAATTGATACATAAACAGTCGCTTTCGATAGCGGAATTGCCTGTCGAGTGCGTTTTGTGTGTGTTCTCGCGTTGTTTTAACATGAATCGATATCCAGTGTCCATTGGAAGGGAAAGCTATTGTTTGAAGTCGTAATAATGCTCGAACTGTTCCAGTTCAGGTAATTCTCTGCAATTATATGTTTGCGGTCGCACGGTCAGGATGATTTAATTCATTTGATTCATAGCTGCATTGATTTCGAGAATTCAAGTTGACAACATGTAAATTAACTTTAAAAAAAAACAGTTGAAAAAAGTGTGTGCCCCGACACTGTGTGCAAGCCCAACACTCTTCGATTTTCCAATCGAACAAATTACACGGTGCTACACTGCCGTAATACGCATAATTGTCCAATGTTCTATGGGATTTCCTATATACATGGCACAATTATGCGTATAGCAGCAGTACAGTATTTCGTACTTTTCAATGGACCTAGCATAGGTTGTAGATCTCAACAGATTCAACACAAAATAATGCATAAAAAATATTGTATACCTTGAGAATCTTGATTTATAGCAAATACAAGCTATTTTGAGGCACTATAACATTTTCTGCGTGGTCATTTTTGAACCGAGTACTCTGGAAAGAAGAACAAATGGTCTTTCCAGCTGTATGCTAAACTATGTTCTTTTTTTGGAATACTCTCCGTTTTTTTGAGACTATAATATGAAAACACCCATTATTTTGCGATATTTTTTATGAAAACTATGAAAATTACTCAACATTCTTATAAAGAAGCGTCTTTATTTTATATAAAAAACCTATTTAATCCACCTAGCAGTTAGATGAGGTATTTCTTACACATATCTCTGTTGGATTATTCATTAGTTTACAGAACTCACGTGAAATTGGTACCCAACTAGAGGTGAGATGAACACAGTTTCGAGTACGATAAACTTAATAAATTATAGTGCATCAAGAGAAAAAATTTAAAAAATATTGAAGCAAAAAAATCAATATAAGGTTTTAAAATCGTGAAATAGGTAGAATGATTAATATAAATCAAAATATTAAAATAAATAAATCAAATTAGTTCAGCTCAAATAAAAATTGGACAGCATAACAAAAGTTATAAAATTAATAGAATAAATCAAATTGTTCCAAACTAACAAATCGGATGAAATAAATAAAAAAAATGACTGAATTAATTAAATTATAAAATAAAGAAACCGGATAAAATTTATGAACTGGAAAAAATATTAAAATAATAAAACGAATAAACGAATAAAATGAATAAAACAAACGAAATGAACAAAATAAATTACTGACATTACCTACCCATCTTTTTAATTCAAAACAGAAAAATTGTTCTGAAAACCTTATAATTGCATAATCTAATGCGGTTTAAAGCTACACTTTTTTGAAATCCCTACAAAAAACAAAATTATGTGCTTGTCCAACGAGCTTTCTGCCTCGTTGGTGTAGTAAATTATGACCCCTTGCTGTGGTTAAGTTTACCCCCGCACAAGTGCGTTTTGCTCTACCCATTTTTCAAAGTGAAATTTTTAATGATTTTGAAACATTGGATATTTTTCATGTTTTTGAATATTTTGCTAAGCGTTATGATTGCGATTACAACGGAAAATGTTAGTTAAATGATATCATTAATTAAATTCTACCAATTAAAGTTCTGTAGCAAACTTGTGATCTTATTTCCTTAGGAGGCGCGTTTTACCTCATCTTTTTCTAAATAATAATATCCTCAAACCTTAACCAAGCAGGAACTTTCGCAATGTCCCTGCAATTGTTATGTATGATAATCGACAACGAATGCAACATTAGGACATTACTTTGAATGGAGCTTTTGACTTGTTGAGCCGCAATATTCGCAAACAAAATAAATAAAATGTATATTGCGTCATTTAGCTGCACATAAAATAAGCCGGTCCTGATGTGAATGTACAAATTCCGTCATACATCAACCTGTTGTACAATCTATTTGGTTCTATTATTTTATAGCATGATGATACGTAAAACGTTTTCCCAGTTTGCCCCGAGTATTTTAAGTTTTCCCGGGTAGTGTAAATAAGCTAAGCTAAGTAATAAGCTCTATAAACTCGTAAGTAAGCTTTACGAAATAACTCGTATCAAATCATCAGAAGAAAATCATAATATCAGCATCTAATAAGCGGAGATGTTGTTCGCTTTACACAACGAAACAACCAGTGCTAAACAAATCGTCAATTCCACCCGCACTACCGCTTGTCAGAGGAAAACGAACCAAAGCGCACACGCCAGTGCACATTTCAATGTACATACTGCAGTACACTCTGGAACGCGCGCCGTGGTGAATTTATCTGAACACGCACCCGATGCCACACATAATTTAAACAGCAAAAAAGGGCGGTTCTCTCGCACCAAACCGCTCCATCGCCAATCCATTTATTCAGTTCCGAAAGAATGAGATTTCTACTTTTCTGTGGTGTATCATCATTGTATCTTCTCTGCACACGTGAAACTGGCACGCCAGTGCAAGTTTGGAATAAACCGCTACCAGTGCCTGGTGGCAGTCATGGGTTGTACTACTGAGCCTATCTACATGTTACACTAGATATAATATATCGAGGATGCAGCGCATTTCTTTTTATTTCAATCTCAATACTCCCGACGCATTACTTCCTAAATCCGCCATTATTATTTACATTGGAACCGTTGTTTTGGGTTAAATTGGAACTTTTGGCTTCAGTCTTCGCGCATCCATATAAGCATCATCTCTACTACCTACCACCGAAGAATGCGAGCTGACATGAAGCGCAGCAGCTGCCTACGCTTGCAAAATCAGAACGCAAACTAACGATTTTTTTATGTTCACTGTTTATACGTGTATCGCAATTCATTGTATGACAAAGGGGTAGTGCTAACAACGCTCGCTGCTTGGTCGAATTGTACTGACCAACCAATTTCTGCTTTCATAAAATCCATCATTTCCGTTTTTTAGTAATTGTGCATTCTACGGAATTGGATACAAAATTGTTGCACATATTTTCAATGAGATAGGCTAGAAATCTTATTTTTCATTCAGTTCAACGGCAGATATTTACGTTGCGTTGCGTTACGTAAGCGCGGTATACTTCGTAGATTGCAGACTGATGACTCTCATTTCTAGCCAGACTACTTGAGGAGCATTGTTTGGGAATAACAATTGATCCAGCCCAAGCGAGAATTTCGCCTGAGAGCCACCATTGCGGGCCACGACCATCTTTATCGTAACTTGGGATGAGAAAGGAAGTGTTGATGTAGTACTTATTTAACGGAAGGCCCCGACTCAGTGACACTCCCATATGTACCACGGATTGGGTAGTGGGTGGGTTGTTAGTCAGGATTCGCTTCAAGCAAGCGATGCGACTGAGAATATTCTTTCGTGCATAAGATGTTTGAATAGTTTATTGACTGTAGGATACGTAAATGTTCTAGGAATTCAGTTCAACGGCAGATATTTACGTTCAAAAACTTGGGTAAAATTCCGGCAGAAAATTTGGAAACTGGACCCCTACATTGACACGTTACAAGTATTCTACTTAAAAATATTTTAAGACAACGACCTTGTATCATTTCATCGATAAGTGAAAATGTCGCTGGCAGCACTGCTCCAGTGGAATCCAATCAAAACAGTTGCAGTAATATCCGTTCTACAGATTATTCTTGTAACTGATAGTGCTCAAATAAAAAGTAATACACTTGTCTATAATCAAAGTTATAGTTGTTTGAAAACGTTGTTTATACGTATAAGCAGTTAATAAAGGTAATACAATGATTTGAATGAAAAAATAAACGAAATGAAAAACATTTATCAAATGATTAAAAAAGGAAATTAAACAAAATGAAATGATTAAAATGAAAATTAAACGATATTAAAAAATTAAAAAATTAAAAGAATAAATTAAATTGTGCCTAATTAACTATCTGGGTGAAATGAATAAAATGAATGACCGAATTTTTTGTCAGATTATTGTAATGAAGAAAGTGAATAAAATGAATGAACTGGAAATAAAATGCATAACATGAAACAAGTGAATAAAATAAGTTAAATGAATGATGCGAATAAAATGAATGAAGTGAATAAACTGGTCAGAATGAATCTAAAGAATGAAACGAATAAAATAGATAAAATGAACTCCATTGAATAAAAGATTGGTGGTTAATGTCAGAGACAAAACCGGAGTGAAGTAGAATACACTTTAGTTTGTTAATGCTACAATTTTGACTATCTTCTGATAGATTGTTCTAAAACCAGCTATTTCGTTATTTCTAATGGAAATACCGAAATATGGTACACGTACATCGAAACCTAAAATATTCGAAAATATTCATCCTTAGGGGCCGTACACAAATGACGTAGCTTTTTTCTGGCGATTTTCGACCCCTCCCTCCCCTCTCGTAGCATTTGGTCACAAAATTCTAACCTCCCCCTTGTAAATGACGTAGCATATCTCTAACCCCCTCCCCCCCACGAAACGTGACCGGGAGATGAAAAAATTACATATGTTTTTCAATTCTTTTAAATATATGTCCTTACAAAATGTTTGACGACTTTTATCAACATTTTCATTATAACAGCAAATTGCCTACAAAAAAAGCACATTTCATGACAAATATAGTGTGGATAGTTTTGTTTAGAATTTTACATGTCATAAAGCATGAAGAAAAGTTCACAATCCTGCAGCTGCCAACGATTTTAGGAAGCATAAGCTCAACTAAATTATTAAATTTTCTTTGATTGAATCCGAAAGAAAATTTTATTATGCTACCAAAATAAGTCTACTAGTTAGCAATATTAGCTAACTAACGTGGAAATTTAAATCCGCATGAAAAATCTATCCTTTTCTTTGCGAGCCTGCCATTCCACGAACAGTAAAATTTACAAAATGAAAAACCGCGTGAAAATCAACTTAGGAATGGAGGAACATTAAATTGTTTTCTCTAATTAATGGGTTTTGATGCCCGCCAAAAAATTTAAACTTAATGCTACGTCGCACAACTTCTGACCCTACCCTCCCCCTCGTCACACTTCGTCACAAATTTGGTGTACCCCCCGTACCCCCTAAAATGCTACGTCATTTATGCATGACCCCTTATATGGTAACCATGAAAAGAGCATTTAATGAGAGTGAAACAATTCATTTGGCAACAGCAGAGAATCGGATATACTTGTACCGTTATTTCGCTATTTTCATTAGAAACACCGAAATAACTTATTTTAATAAAACCTTTCTGAAATTAGTAAAAATTGCAGCATTCGTATTAATAGCTTAAAATGTATGCTACTTCATTTCGGTAATCTAGAGTGTTTTTTCATTACATCATATCTAACAGAAACGTCAAACGGAGAAAATCGCGTGCAAAAATGTCCTTGCAACTTTCAAATTTATTTAACAATTAAAGCACACAGAAGGCTATTAATTCTACTAACACCTCTGCATTTACTCATTGCAGGATCGTATAAGTATATTACATGTTTTTCGCGAAGATAATAGAGAGATAATTGATAACTATTATTTTATTACATTTTACCGATCACTTTTGTGACTATGTTCTTTTACATATGTGGTCTTGACACCTCGGTTTGTAGATGGCACATTTTACTGTGACGTTTAGAGAGATGAGCTTGTAGTTGTGATATATTTCATGTGCTGTATTGCAACCGAGAGTGTAGATATGAGGTTTGGCATTGGAAAAACATACTAACTACAGTCAACTTGGAGAAACATCACAACGCAAAACATCACATCTACAAAATATTATCAAAGCTTTGGTATACTATATGTGACATTTTGACTTAATATTAAATTAACATATAAAGAGTTATCGATTTTCTTTATTATTTGTGGACGATAAAGAGTCAATGCTTAGCTTTTATTTGGCATAATAAACTCAGTTTGTTTACATTTGTTAGATATTACGTTTTGAATAAACAGTATAGTAATGTCGTTGACATTATTTTCCCATCTTTTTGTAAGGAAACGGCGATATAATCAGAACAAACGGTCCTTATTAGGACCACAAAATCGTTCTCAGAAGAATTACAAATGAAATTTCCATTTCGTGCTTTGGAAAATAACTTCCCTTTTATCGGGTTAGTTATTTTCTATAATAATATCCGAAAAATGTGCGATAAGCCTAATAAACTGACTAATTGGAAGGAAGCAATAAAATACCTACAAAAATTTGAATCAGCAAAGTGACAAGTGACAAGTGACGGAAAAACGCTTCGATCGTTTCTTTGGCAACTGAAGTTGCCGATTTGTTTTCCAACGTCAATTATTTGCGCGGTGCTGTACAGAACAAACAGATTTTTGCGGGATTTGTTGGGAAATAATCAAAACAATTGTGTAGTAGCTTCCGTAGAGGATACGATTTGTTACCTTTTGTATGTAGTCCTAAATAAGTCGATGGCATTACAGGATGTATCAAGGAATAATATGGTTGGCTCACAAAAATGGTCGCATTTTTAATATCATCGTGGTCGCGTCTTGTACACAACCCTTTAATTTTTTCTTAATTCATGCAAGTTATACATACGTACAAATCTTATACAAGATTCCTGATTATTTTTCTGTCTGATTGGTTTAAACATTGTGAATTTTGGTTACGTACAATGAAAGTTATGAACTTTCAAAACGCGATCTTCGGTTTTTGGGCTTCTATTTTGAAACGTTAGTCGTAATCACATTAATAGTTGGCGAAAGAAAAGATTTTCAAATTTAATTCTTTCTAATGGAATGATAGCGCTGAAAAGGGCTAATTTGTTTGCCGAAGAAAATATTCTCCGGGTAGGAGATTTTTGTTCCAATTGCTCCTGCTTTCTAACACGGAGCTGTACAAATTAATCCACGGAGATGAATCCTAATAATCACCTTCTCTCCCGGTGTTGATATCTGACAAGTGGACTTGCTGAAACCGACTGAAATGACAATTCTTTCTGACCAGATTTGCGGCTTGGTAGTAGCACGTTTCAACACAAACTGATTCATCCACCAGTCGCGTACAGCTCACAAATATTTCTCGGTATTGTACAGCCATCCGTTCGCGTCAAGCAACCAAATACGAATGTTGATAGATATATTTAAAACTTTTCATCATTTAAGTGTTCAGTTGGTGCACGATATTGACGGCTCTGGCCGAGATGAGCTGAAAATTTTCACCATTTTTGGTAGTTTTTGAAAGATTTTTTAAAACACAGTATTTTCGGTATTAATATATGTTATACATACTCCAAATTTTAATACTACATTGCGGAACATATTTTAGATGAAATGCCTTAAACCCCAAATCATTCTATTAAGTATGATGGAAGTTATTAATGTTCAAAATCTGACGCGACTGCCACAGCCGATATTTTGAAGCGGGCCCCCATATTGAAACGTTAGAAGTATTCTACTTCAAAATTAATAAATAAAATGCTGAATAAAAGAATCAAATGATCGTATATTTAAATTTATTCAAATATTTAAAATAAATAGCTAAACAAACCGAAAAATGGAATTGATAAGCTAGAAAAAATGAGTATAGGGAGTGCAATTAACAAGGAAATCAAGCTCAATAGAACAGCCTGTCCATTTAAATCCGTGGGGCGACGCCTATAGGGATCCCATGGCGATGATAAGAGGTCCGGCAGTAGCACCGGATAAGTGCCCGGAGAGGATGATAGTCATTGTAGAAGAATTGACCGTCCACGCCGTGTGGGGCTGAGGATAAGTACGAAGAAACTCTGGTAACCAACGAGGAGCTGATAGTGGAGGCAAAAGCCTTGAGAACCGAGGGAGCCCCGAGATCAGACGGCATCCTCAACGAGGGTCTGAAAACAGCCATCATAACGAACTCGGTTATGTTTAAGATCGCACTGCAGAAGTAAAAGATAGACTGTGCAGAAGCAAAAGTGAAGCTGTGAAGAGGAAACCGTTATTGCGGAGCGGTTACGCTGGACGTAAAAAAGCCTTCTGCAGCACTAGTTGGGTTGCAGTCGTCGGTTCGCTGCACAGACTGAGAGTTCCCGAGTACCTCTAAAGGATTCTGAGGAGTGGGAATTACATTCTAGCAAAGTACACACACACTTAAATCCAATTTTGTACTACCACTTACTTACTCATAATATATTTATGATCAGATAGCGACAGTTCGGGCTCGTTGGGTATGCCAACTCATGCGTAATACTGTCATAGCACAGAGGTACATCTAACACCTCTTCTCTGCCAGATCGTGCAAATATTGGGCGATTTCCCACATAAAGTATATGCAGAATTGTGATACTTAGGAACTTCATCAATTCG